>NC_134353.1:438082156-438402668 GCF_048569485.1 Anomaloglossus baeobatrachus
TGGATAAAGCCTCCCCTGGGGCAGCCTTTTCCCCCCACTGCATTCTCCATCTACATGCAAAGGTAATAGTTGGCTAGATTTATAAAGACTCCGGCATCCGGAGCTGTGGGAGCTTGCCACTCCTCCACTAGGCGTACACTTTCCCGATTAGACTATATCATTGTGTGTAGTAGTGTGGCCATGTGGTTGGAGGAGGTAAAGCAGAGGTGTCTCAGATTAAAGCCCAGTGATATTGTTGCTCAAGTTTAGCCACTCATTGCAGCGCCCTGTATGGAAACTAAACACATTCTGGATAAAATTAATCGGGTCAAATGATTGAATCTCTGATCAATTAAATTGCTTTATTAAAGCACATGTCGGGCCCCGGCATGCTAATCTCTTTTGAAACACCTTTAAAACTTGCGGGATTGTCTCATCTCAACAATTTCGTACATTAAATGGACAACCTCACAGGAGGATGATATGGCGGAATACCAGGTTAGAGAGGCTGAGAAGTCTTTCATTGGCAATCCATCTAATCACAACAGGTTCAACTCACATTAAAGATATGCACAACACTTGGACAAGCATATATTATTCTTTGCACGGCAACGGTACTTTGAGCTTTGGCACCAGTCCAGCAAACTCTTAGCTCTCATGGTCAGACAGCATGATTCCTCTAATACTGTCCTTTAAATTCGCAGATCAGATGGGAGTATAGCTACATCCCCAACGGACATTATCCAATGTTTCTGTGACTCTTACAGCTCACTGTACAGGTCCAGGAGTGAGGCAACCATAGCAGATTGTCTGGCATACTTAACAGGTGTGTACTTTCCGAGGCTTCCCACTGCTCAGCAGGCATTTTTAGAAACAGAGATCACTTTGGACGAGTTGAAATCCGCGGTGATGGACCTGGCTGTGGGCAAGGTCCTGGGGCCTGATGGTTTTCAGTATGTATGGGAAATATCAGAAATTATGCTACCGCCTCTATTGGAGGTGTTTATACAGGCCACGTGGAAAACCTCCATCCTGGACTCCTTGTATGATGCCAGTATTATAGCACTCATAAAAGAGAGGAAAGACCCCTTAGGGTACCTTCACACTTAGCGATGCAGCAGCGATCTGACCAGCGATCTGACCTGGTCAGGATCGCTTCTGCATCGCTACATGGTCGCTGGTGAGCTGTCAAACAGGCAGATCTCACCAGCGACCAGTGACCAGCCCCCAGCCAGCAGCGACGTGCAAGCGACGCTGCGCTTGCACAAAGCCGGCGTCTGGAAGCTGCGGACACTGGTAACTAAGGTTACCCGATGTTTACATTAGTTACCAGCGCACACCGCGTTAGCTGTGTGTGCAGGGAGCAGGGAGCCGGCTCCTTGCTCTCCTAGCTACAGTACACATCGGGTTAATTAACCCGATGTGTAATGCAGCTACATGTGCAGAGAGCAGGGAGCCGCGCACACTGCTTAGCGCTGGCTCCTTGCTCTCCTAGCTACAGTACACATCGGGTTAATTAACCCGATGTGTACAGCAGCTACATGTGCAGAGAGCCGGAGCCGGCAGCACAGGCAGCGTGAGAGCTGCGGAGGCTGGTAACTAAGGTAAATATCGGGTAACCACCTTGGTTACCCGATGTTTATCTTGGTTACAGCTTACCGCAGCTGCCAGACGCCGGCTCCTGCTCCCTGCTCGCTTCATTTGTCGCTCTCTCGCTGTCACACACAGCGATCTGTGTGTCACAGTGGGAGAGCGCCTTTGAAGAAAACGAACCAGGGCTGTGTGTAACGAGCAGCGATCTCGCAGCAGGGGCCAGATCGCTGCTCAGTGTCACACACAGCGAGATCGCTAATGAGGTCACTGCTGCGTCACAAAAAGCGTGACTCAGCAGCGATCTCGGCAGCGAGCTCGCTGTGTGTGAAGCACCCCTTAGAGTGTGGATCATATCGTCCCATCTCCCTAGTAAACATAGATTATAAAATCATTACAATACTAAACACTAGACTGTACTCTCATATTAGACATAGTTAACTTCTACATGTCATTTGACGTACTGGATACGTCATGAAAGTCAGTGCCATTCTGACCAAGGACTTACCCAGTACGTCATGGCGATCATGGGGGTTCCTGCGCTGTACCCCCACCATCGCTGCCAAATCTACGGCTGATCTTGTGGCTGGGACCCGGCTCTCACTGCCAGGAATGGTGCCCATGCCGCTCCCGGCAGTTTAACCCCCTAAATGCTGCGATCAATACATTTGCATCATTCAGGAGGCAGGGAGAGGAATCATGATGACCCAGGCTTACAGAATTACAGAGCGCCTCAGACACCTTGCGGCCTGCATGATGTTTAAGGCGAAGTGGCAGAGCTGCTGCTGCCCTGACACTTATTTATTACTTATTTATTTGTCAGATTTGTATGCCGCCCTTCTCCTGAGACTTGGAGCGGCTCACACATATATTCGGCAACATTGTCCCATTGGGGCTCACAATTTAAATTCCCTATCAGTATGTCTTTTTTTTGGAGTGTGGGAGGAAACCGAAGTACCCGGAGGAAACCCAGGCAAACACTGGGAGAACATACAAACTCCTTGCAGCTTATAATCAGCTTGTAGTGATCAAGCTCTGCAGGGGATTATATCAGTGATCAGATCACTGACAGCATCCCAAAAATGGACTAACTAAAAAAGTAATAAAGTAAAAACATTTTAAAATTATTACAAAAAAACAAATTGGGGAAAATAAACAAAATATAAATAAATATTCCAATAAATACGTAAATTTATTTAAATGAAAAAATAAAAATGAAACAAGAAAACTGCACAAATTTGGTATTGCCGCATCTGTAACAACCTGAGCTATAAAACTGTCACACTAGTTAACCCCTTCAGTGAATACAGTAAAAAAAAATAAAAAATGTGTCAAAAACGGTCTTTTCATAATACACCTGCCCAAAAAAGTGGAATAAAACGCGATCAAAAAGTCCCATGTAAAAATAAATGGTACAGCTGAAAACCTCATCTAGTCCTGCAAAAAATAAGCTGCCATAGATCTACTTCAAGCAAATGAGGTAAGTCAGGCTCTACCACTCAATGGGTAGGTGCTATTGAGGTAAACAAATATAACACAATATAATAACCTCAGCACTCATATATATGGACAAGAGATCATTTTGAAAATTTTTATTTTTGTTTTGATAAACTGAAAAAAGTGCACATAAGGTATAGCAAACCCGACGTTTCAGCTATGTAAGCCTTTCTCGAGGTTTTGCCTAAACTGTGAAACGCAAGTATCAGTATATACAAAATATACTATATAAAAAATCCTCAAAAACCAGCGCTAGAAAAGGGTTATAACAAAAAATCTTTTTATTAACAATTTGTTGCTATCCTTGTTCTAGATAGGATAAAAATAATAAATCACAGTACATAGAACCATAAAAGAAAAACTAAAAGTAAAAAACGAATAATAGTGAATACAATATTAATATATCAAATTATCACAGCAGGCTTTCTCTGATTAGTCTGTTGTAATGCCCCGGCCGGTGGCAAAACAACCAACTATAATAGTATGGTATAATAGTGGTGTAATACAGATACCATATAAAACCGGATCAAGCTAACGCTGTAATCTGTAAAGGGTCCAGAATTATTTGATAGCAATGTGCAGTATATATATAAAATTTGCAACGTTCCAGGTGCCTCCAGATAAAGTGGAGAGACCACTCTCCGGTCAGTCTAAGCCGGCAATGTGGTAAGGCACCGGTTCATACAATTATTTCAACAAGGCTTTTTACCTGCAGCTTGATTTGGGCAGGAATCCCCGCAGATTTAGTTGCTGCACACACCTCCTTTGTAACTGGAGCCGTTTCAATGCAGGATTCCCCTGTCAAAGCTTCCAGAGCGAGCAGTGCAGAGCCGGTGAACCACAATATAGTGCTGGCTCTAAGGAGGGGTACAGTTGATGCAGATGTCCCCTATTACCGCTTCCAGAGCAAACTGAGCAGAGCCGACAACGCTAAGCAGAGCTGGCTCTAATGAGAGATGTAAATTGAGCAGTCCAGGAGTCTACTATTAGCGCTTCCAGAGCAAGCGGAGCAGAGCCGACAAAGCACTTTTTTATGGTGCCGGCTCCGAGGAGGAATAGAATTTAAGCACAAAATGCAGCTTCTCCAACTCTTCAAGTGGCAGCCTAGGCAGTCACCTTAATAGGCTGATGTGATCCACACGAAGGAGAAGTCACTAGGAAGAGTGTCGCCACACAAGATGAGCTGAGCAAGGTCCAAATCCAAAAATGGACTAACTAAAAAAGTAATAAAGTAAAACATTTTAAAATTATTACAAAAAAACAAATTGGGGAAAATAAACAAAATATAAATAAATATTCCAATAAATACGTACATTTATTTAAATGAAAAAATAAAAATGAAACAAGAAAACTGCACAATTTTGATATTGCCGCATCTGTAACAACCTGAGCTATAAAACTGTCACACTAGTTAACCCCTTCAGTGAATACAGTAAAAAAAAAAAAAAAATGTATCAAAAACGGTCTTTTCATAATACACCTGCCCAAAAAAGTGGAATAAAACGCGATCAAAAAGTCGCATGTAAAAATAAATGGTACAGCTGAAAACCTCATCTAGTCCTGCAAAAAACAAGCTGCCATAGATCTACTTCAAGCAAATGAGGTAATCAGGCTCTACCACTCAATGGGTAGGTGCTATTGAGGTAAACAAATATAACACAATATAATAACCTCAGCACTCATATATATGGACAAGAGATCATTTTGAAAATTTTTATTTTTGTTTTGATAAACTGAAAAAAGTGCACATAAGGTATAGCAAACCCGATGTTTCAGCTATGTAAGCCTTTCTCGGGGTTTTGCCTAAACTGTGAAACGCAAGTATCAGTATATACAAAATATACTATATGTACAAACAATATACAATAATGTATACATTATGTAGGTATGCACGTGAAGAGGAAGGAGAAGAGACATGAATCACAGGCGAACCGCCAAGCAGAGTAATTTCAGAGGTGCCACGTTAGTGCAGTACAAAAGGTTCTGCATAAACATTGAAACATAATATATGTTAGCATAATCCAAAATCAAACCATAGAAGGATCACAGTAAAAAATGACAACATGAGTATGATCTAGGCTGTCAAGTCACATAAGTATCAGGAGGGATCAGAGTAACATTGATTTGATGCCTGTCATTCATATAAATATTAAACACCATAGATTAAACTGCATAGGCTATATTTGAAATAGACTGGCTATAAACCAAGTAAAACAGAGATACATACCAACTAGGGATCATGGATCAGAATATTGAGGAAAAAGTGCCACTGTAAGTAAAAGAAAGTATAAGTGAGAAGGTGAGACTACAAAGTTAATTCAGGAAAGTGCATTGGAATCCACATAAAGTAAATGGAGGGTTAATACTGCATTGTTGTCTGCTGGTGAGAGCCTGGGAAGGAGGAAACGTCCTGGTGAAGCAATGGTGGGAGTGGAGCTGGTGGCGTCCATATAGTGATAAGTGCCGCATTTTTATATGCTTGTCCCAGTGATGTTTTTGCCTGCTTCCTGGTAGGTGGAATGCATAGCACTGCGCATGTACATGACGTAAGCTGAAATGATGCTAGTGGGAGAATGGGAGGAAGTGAAGAGTCTGCTGGTAGCAATGAGATTGATAGGAAAGTGGACCAATGGAAAAATATTACGTCAGCATTTGGTTCTTCCTATCCCCTCACATTTTGCCTCTCCCCGTCATTCCATCTCCCAGCTTAAATTCCAGGTACTGGAACATGTACCCCAACCCCGACAGGGTGGTAATCGAATCAAAATCTTGAAGGATCGAGAATCCTACTGGATCCATACGCTGCAGACATCAATAGAGACTACGAGATCATGGTTTAGTTTTCCTCTATATTTACTGTACTTTATTATATACCATCTGTAACTTATGGGAACATAATGGACCCAAATGTGTTCTAAGACAACTACGAACATAGGACTTGCTCTCAAGAAGTTAATGATTCTATCCATATGTGCTTCATACAATAATGTTATCTGCCTTTTTTCCTTTAGATTCCATGATTCTCCCGCACTTTAGAACGTTGCCATACACACAGCCAGTTTATCCTGTTCACCCACTATGTAAGGTAATTATGCACTATACTCACCCCAGCTCATAGCCCTGTGGACCTAATATATTTTTCCATTGGTCCACTTTCCTGTCAATCTCATTGCTACCAGCAGACTCCTCACTTCCTCCCATTCTCCCACTAGCATCATTTCCGCTTACGTCACGCACATGCACAGTGCTATGCGTTCCACACATTCGTTCCACCTACCAAGAAGCAGGAAAACACATCACTGGGCCAAGCATATAAAAACGTGGCACTTATCACTATATTGACGCCACCAGCTCCACTCCCACCACTGCCTTATCAGGACGTTTCCTCCTTCCCAGGCTCTCACCAGCAGGTAACAATGCAGGATTAACCCTCCATTTACTTTGTGGATTCCAATGCACTTTCCTGAATTAACTTTGTAGTCTCACCTTCTCACTTATACTTCATTTTACTTACAGTGGTACTTTTTCCTCAATATTCTTTTCCATGATCCCTGGTTGGTATGTATCTCTGTTTTACTTTGTTTATACAAGTCTATTTACCATATAGCCTATGCAGTTTAATCTATGGTGTTTACTCTAATATTTATATGAATGACAGGCATCAAATCAATGTTACTCTGATCCCTCCTGATACTTCTGTGACTTGACAGCCTAGATCATACTCATGTTGTCATTTTTTACTGTGATCCTTCTATGGTTTGATTTTGGATTATGCTAACATATATTATGTTTCAATGTTTATGCAGAACCTTTTGTACTGCACTAACGTGGCACCTCTAAAATTACTCTGCTTGGCGGTTCGCCTGTGATTCATGTCTCTTCTCCTTCCTCTTCACGTACGTGCCTACCTAATGTATACATTATTCTATATTGTTTGTATATATTGTACATTTTGTATATACTGATACTTGCGTTTCACATTTTAGACAAAACTTCGAGAAAGGCTTACACAGCCGAAACGTCGGGTTTGCTATACCTTATGTGCACTTTTTTCAGTTTATCAAAACAAAAATAAAAATTTTCAAAATTTTCAAAATTATCTGTTGTCTATAGATATGTTTCAGCAAAAAAATAAAAAAATTGTAGCGTTCAGAATACAGCAATGCAAAAACTTTTTTTTCCTATAAAATAGTTATTTGGATGAAAAAGCAGCAAAACATAAAAAAACTACATAAATGAGGTATCCCTGTAATCGTACCGACCCAAAGAATAAAATTGTTTTATCACTTTTATGGAACAGTTAACAACCTGAATTTGTTTCTTTTTGATTCTGCCTCACAAAAAGTGGAATATAAAACGATCAAAAAATGGGGCCCAAAATGTTACCAATAAAAACTCCATTTTATCCCGCAAAAGACAAGCCCTCACATGACTATCAGCAGAAAAATAAAAAAAACTTAAGTCTTCAAAATCCAATGATGCTTTTAAAAAAATCTTTACACCATGTTCCAAATTATTATGTAAATGATATTTTTTTCTGATTTTCCTGGTCGGTGCACATGACAGTCAGTCTAATAAAAATCATCACCCATTAGAGTATACATCAAATTTTATTGAAGAAACCTCCCAATGATAACAGTATAAGCTGCAACATTAAAAAAAAATCAAAATGCTCTGTTCCAAATTATTAAACACAGTAGACTTTCTAAACATTTTATATGTTTTAAAGAACTGAAAATGCTCATTTGTGGAATTTCCAGCATTAGGAGGTCACATTCACTGAAATAAAAAGCTATTTAAATCCAAAGTATCCTAACAGGCCAAGTTACATGTTAACATGGGAACCTTTCTTTAATATCACCTTCACAATTCTTGCATCCATTGAACTTGAGTTTTTGGAGAGTTTCTGCTTGAATTTCTTTGCATGATGTCAGAATAGCCTCCCAGAGCTGCTGTTTTGATGTGAACTGCCTCCCACCCTCATAGATCTTTTGCTTGATGATACTCCAAAGGTTCTCCATAGGGTTCAGGTCAGGGGAAGATGGTGGCCACACCATGAGTTTATTTCCTTTTATGTTCATAGCAGCAGCCAATGACACAGAAGTATTTTTTGCAGCATGAGATGCATGTCATGCATGAAGATGATTTAGCTCCTTAAGGCACGTTTCTGCTTTTTGTACCATGGAAGAAAGTTGTCAGTCAGAAACACTCTATACTTTGCAGAGGGCATTTTCACACCTTCAGGAACCCTCAAGGGGCCTACCAGACGTCTCCCATGGTTCCTGCCCAAAACATGACTCCACCTCCTTGCTGACATCGCAGCCTTGTTGGGTCATGGTGGCCATCCACCAACCATCCACTACTCCATCCATCTGGACCATCCAGGATTGCTTGACACTCATCAGTAAACAAGCCTGTTTGAAAATTAGTCTTCATGTACAGTGCCTTGCGAAAGTATTCAGCTCCCTTGAATTTTTCAACCTTTCCCACATTTCAGGCTTCAAACCTAAAGATAAACAGTTGAATGTTATGGTGAAGAATCAACAAGTGGGACAGTTGTCAAGTTGAACGAAATTTATTGCTGATTTTAAACTTTTTTAAAAAATAGCTGAAAAGTGGGGCATGCAATATTATTCGGCCCCTTTAAGTTAATACTGTGTAGCGCCACCTTTTGCTGCTATTACAGCTGCAAGTCGCTTGGGGTATGTCTCTATCAGTTTTGCACATCGAGAGACTGAAATTCTTGCCCATTCTTCCCTTGCAAATGGCTCGAGCTGAGTGAGGTTTGATGGAGAGCATTTGTTAACAGCAGTTTTCAGCTCTTTCCACAGATTCTTGATTGGATTCAGGTCTGGACATTGACTTGGCCATTCTAAAGGCTGCTTTACACCTTACAATTTCTTGTGCGATCGCACCCGCCCCCATCATTTGTGCGGCACGGGCAATTTCTTGCCCATGTCGCACAATACTGTAACCCCCCGTCACACGTACTCACCTTCCAAACGACCGCTGTGGGCGGCGAACATCCACTTCCTGAAGGGGCAGGGACGTTCGACATCACAGCGACGTCACACAGCGGCCAGCCAATAGAAGCGGAGGGGTGGAGATGAGCGGGACGTAAACATCCCGCCCACCTCCTTCCTTAAGCATTGCCGGCGGGACGCAGGTAAGCTGTAGTTCATCGTTCCCGGGATGTTACACGGAGCGATGTGTGCTGCCCCGGGTACGATGAACAACAGAACGTGCGATTTTAAGAAAATGAGCGACGTGTCAGCGATGAACGAGAAGGTGAGTATTTCTGCTCGTTCATAGCTGTCACGCTACGATATCACTAACGATGCCGGATGTGCGTCACTTACGACGTGACCCCGCCGACATCTCGTTAGATATATCATAGCGTGTAAAGCCCGCTTAACACCTTGATACGTTTATTTGTGAACCATTCCATTGTAGATTTTGCTTTATGTTTGGGATCATTGTCTTGTTGGAAGACAAATCTCTGTCCCAGTCTCAGGTCTTTTGCAGACTCCAAAAGGTTTTCTTCAAGAATGGTCCTGTATTTGACTCCATCCATCTTACCATCAATTTTAACCATCTTCACTGTCCCTGATGAAGAAAAGCAGGCCCTAACCATCATGCTGCCACCACCATGTTTGACAGTGAGGATGGTGTGTTCAGGGTGATGAGCTGTGTTGCTTTTACGCCAAACATATCGTTTGGCATTGTGCCCAAATAGTTCGATTTTGGTTCCATCTGACCAGAGCACCTTCTTCTACATGTTTGGTGTGTCTCCCAGGTGGCTTGTGGCAAACTTTAAACAACACTTTTTATGGATATCTTTGAGAAATGGCTTTCTCCTTGCCACTCTTACATGAAGGCCAGATTTGTGCCGTGTACGACTGATTCTTGTCCTATGGACAGACTCTCCCACCTCAGCTGTAGATCTCTACAGTTCATCCAGAGTGATCATGGACCTCTTGGCTGCATTTCTGATGAGTTTTCTCCTTGTTTGAGATGAAAGTTTGGATGAACGGCCGGGTCTTGGTAGATTTGCAGTGGTATGATACTCCTTCCATTTCAATATGATCGCTTGCACAGTGCTCCTTGGGATGTTTAAAGTTTTGGATATCTTTTTGTAACCAAATCCGGCTTTAAACTTCTCCATAACAGTATCACGGACCTGCCTGTTGTGTGCCTTGGTCTTCATGATGCTATCTGCGCTTTAAATAGAACACTAAGACTATCACAGAGCAGGTGCATTTATACGGAGACTTCATTACACACAGGTGGCTTATATTTATCATCATCAGTCATTTAGGGCAACATTAGATCATTCAGAGATCCTCAATGAACTTCTGGAGTGAGTTTGCTGCACTGAAAGTAAAGGAGACGAATAATATTGCACTCCCCACTTTTCAGTTATTTATTTTTTTTTAAAAATGTAACCAATAAATATCGTTCAACTTCACAATTGTCCCATTTGTTGATTCTTCACCATAACATTAAAATTTTTATCTTTGTTTGAAGTTTGAAATATGGGAAAATGCTGAAAAATTCAAAGGAGCCAAATACTTTTGCAATGCACTGTATGTCTGGGCCCACTGCAACCGTTTCTTCTTGTGAGCACTGGTTAGGGGTGGCCAATTAGTAGATTTATGCACCACAGCAAGCCTTTGTTTGAAGGATCATACACTTTGAGGTTCGATGGACTCCAGAGGCACCAGCAGCTTCAAATATCTGTTTGCTGGTTTGTACTGGCTTTTTAGCAGCTGTTATCTTAATCCGATGGCCTTACCTGGCAGAAACCTTCCTCATTCTGCCTTTATCAGCACGAACACGTATGTGCTCAGAAGCGGCCACAAATCTCTTCACAGTATGATGATCACGCTTACGTTTTCGTGAAGTATCTAATGTTTTCATCCATTGTCCAAGGCATTGCACTATTTGATGCTTTTCGGCAGCAGAGAGATCCTTTTTCTTTCCCATGTTACTTGAAAGCTGTGGCCTGCTTAGGCTAATTAAACACATCAGTTTTTTTCCAATCAGGCACAATCTGGCTTGTGCCTGATGAAACGGATCCGTCTCAGATTGTGTAAAAACTGATGCGACGGATCCGGTAAAAAAACGGATCTGTTTGTTTGTTTTTTTTAATGCTGAGAGAGAGAGAGACCCCATCATCACCGCACAAACACCGGCACTACCGCCCCACCATCACCTCACACGCAGGCACTACCGCACGCATCATCACTGCACACACAGGCACTACCGCATGCATCATCACCTCACACGCAGGCACTACCGCACGCATCATCACCGCACACACAGGCATTACCGCACGCATCATCACCTTACACGCCCCGGCACTACCTCAGTGACGTCACTGCTGACAGCGCGACTCCCTTCAGTTGCTGCGTGGAGCTCCCAGGAGTGGCGGTGTTCTACTGCTCCATTGTTTAGACACCTCAGTGGGTCTCCAAACGCGACATATTGTCCACTAATGATTCCAGCTAATTTTGATTTAAGAAATTCAAATGACGCTCCTTCCCTTCCGAGCCCTACTGTGCGTCCAAAAAGTAGATTTCCATCACAGTGTACTCAGGACAAATTGAGCAATACATTGTATGGTACATTTTTACCCTGATACCCTTGTGAAAAAAGCTACCTGGTTGAAGTAACAATTTCATAGTAAAAAATATATATATATATATATATATATATATATTTTCATGGCTAAACTTTGTAAACTTCTGTAAAGCTCCTGGGGGTTCAAGGTGCTCACTAAACATCTAGATAAATTCCTTGAGGGGTCTAGTTTCCAAAATGGGGTCACTTGTAGGGGTGCTCCACTGTTTGGACACCTCTGGGGGTCTCTAAATGCGACATGGCGTCCGCTATTAATTCCAGCTAATTTTATTTTCAAAAATTCGAATGGCGCTCCTTCCCTTCCGAGTCCCACCGTGCGCCCAAAAAATTAATTTCTACCACATATGAGGTATCAGCGTACTCAGTAGAAATTGCACAGTAAATTTTATGGTGCATTTTTCCTGATACCCTTGTGAAAAGGCATAATTTTATGGCTAAAGTAACTTTTTTGTGTAAAATAAAAAAAAAAAAGTACCTTTTTTTTCTGCCAGGGGCCATTTGGAAATTTCTAATTATGCCGCACTAAATTATTTGCTTAAAAATTACCCTAATATATTTTGTCAAACAATTAATTAACTCACCCCCACAGCCCTATTGTGATGGCTGCAGCTGCTTCTCTTTGGTGTAGCTGTGATAGTCGGTGATATTGATCATGTTGCTTCTTACAACTGCTTTTCCAAGTTTCTCGATCTGGAGCGCAGTCAACAGATTGGTAAATCATACACATCACATAGGACACGCTGGAGGCACATACATCACAGGAGAGGCTGGGGGCATATATAGATCACAAGAGGGGTTGAGGGCATATATACATCACAGAATGAGTTGGAGGCATATATACAGTGCATCTCAGGATGGGTTGGGGCATATATTCCTCATAGGAGGGGCTGAGGGCATATACACATCACAGGAGGGGCTGAGGGCATATACACATCACAGGAGGGGTTGGGGCTCAGACATCACTGGGAGGCACAGACAGTACTGCTGGGCACGGAGAACACTGGTGGCAACATAGACAGGACTAAGGGGCACAGGCAGCACTGGGGGGATGGCACAAAGCACTGGGTGGGGGTGGCACAAAGCACTGGTGGGTGTTGACAGTACTAGGGGAGGTAGACAGCACTGTGTGGAGGGCTCACAGGAGCAGGAGGCAGAAGGCTCACAGCAGCGCGGGTGGCAGGAGGCTCACAGCAGCGCGGGTGGCAGGAGGCTCACAGCAGCGCGGTTGGCAAGAGGCTAACAGCAGCACGGGTGGCAGGAGGCTCACAGCAGCGCGGTTGGCAGGAGGCTCACAGCAGCGCGGTTGGCAGGAGGCTCACAGCAACGCGGTTGGCAGGAGGCTCCCAGCAGCGCGGTTGGCAGGAGGCTCCCAGCAGCGCGGTTGGCAGGAGGCTCCCAGCAGCGCCGGTGGCAGGAGGCTCCCAGCAGCGTGGGTGGCAGGAGGCTCACAGCACTGCGGGTGGCAGGAGGCTCACAGCACCGTGAGAGTCAGGAGGCTCACAGCACCACTGGAGGCATTTCTCACACAGCACTGCGGGAGGCAGGAGGCTCACAGTGTTAAGGACAAGATTATGAACTATTAGGAGTATATATGAAGTTATCCAAAAGCCAGGATTTAAGATGCTGTTTCAGACTGTGTACCCCACCTAGTTCTGCATTTGGACATAAGACTCAGACAGTCTGGGCTAGTCATGTGATGAGTGAATCATGCTGACATTGCTTAATATGAAAAACCACAAAGAACTATATAAAAAAAACACCAAAAAGGAGCCAAGACAAATGATATGTGCACACACAGAATGTGGTGAGCCTTCCTCATAAAGATGGCTGCTGCCGAGGTGCAAGATGCTGATGTCACAGCCACTCAACCTCCACACTAGGGGGGAGGGGCGGCTGCTTAGCATAAGACATGCACACTAATAAGGCTTGCACTGGGAGCCAATCATATAATGAGTGAAATGCACAGTGTCTGAACTGTGACCTATAAATGACGCCAGAAACCCAGGTCAGGCGGGCAAAACAGCACTATATAGGTACATCTCGCACGGATACACGAGACGCACAGTGTCTGAATAATGGCCTATAAATGACGCACAACACCAGGTCCAGGCGGGTCCGTTAGCACTATGAGTACATAACACATGACAGGCTCACCATTTAACCACCTGAATTCAAAAGGTCCACACATATCCTGCAAAAATGGATAAAATGTGCCATACCTCAATTAGTGAGATATTAGTTTATATTTTGGCCCAAAATATGTAAGCTCGCAATCCGTTCGTCAAGGATTCTCACACTTGCGAGTCCCTACACCGAATTAGTTAGAAAAACCACAAAGAACTATATCAAAAAAACACCAAAAAGGAGCCAAGACAAATGATATGTGCACACACAGAATGTGGTGAGCCTTCCTCATAAAGATGGCTGCAGCCGAGGTGCAAGATGCTGATGTCACAGCCACTCAACCTCCACACTAGGGGGGAGGGGCGGCTGCTTAGCATAAGACATGCACACTAATAAGGCTTGCACTGGGAGCCCATCATATAATGAGTGAAATGCACAGTGTCTGAACTGTGACCTATAAATGACGCCAGAAACCCAGGTCAGGCGGGCAAAACAGCACTATGTACATCTCGCAAGGATACACGAGACGCACAGTGTCTGAATAATGGCCTATAAATGACGCTCAACACCAGGTCCAGGCGGGTCCGTTAGCACTATGAGTACATAACACATGACAGGCTCACCATTTAACCACCTGAATTCAAAAGGTCCACACACATCCTGCAAAAATGGATAAAATGTGCCATACCTCAATTAGTGAGATATTAGTTTATATTTTGGCCCAAAATATGTAAGCTCGCAATCCGTTCGTCAAGGATTCTCACACTTGCGAGTTCCCACACTGAATTAGTTAGAAAAACCACAAAGAACTATATCAAAAAAACACCAAAAAGGAGCCAAGACAAATGATATGTGCACACACAGAATGTGGTGAGCCTTCCTCATAAAGATGGCTGCAGCCCAGGTGCAAGATGCTGATGTCACAGCCACTCAACCTCCACACTAGGGGGGAGGGGCGGCTGCTTAGCATAAGACATGCACACTAATAAGGCTTGCACTGGGAGCCCATCATATAATGAGTGAAATGCACAGTGTCTGAACTGTGACCTATAAATGACGCCAGAAACCCAGGTCAGGCGGGCAAAACAGCACTATATAGGTACATCTCGCATGGATACACGAGACGCACAGTGTCTGAATAATGGCCTATAAATGACGCACAACACCAGGTCCAGGCGGGTCCGTTAGCACTATGAGTACATAACACATGACAGGCTCACCATTTAACCACCTGAATTCAAAAGGTCCACACACATCCTGCAAAAATGGATAAAATGTGCCATACCTCAATTAGTGAGATATTAGTTTATATTTTGGCCCAAAATATGTAAGCTCGCAATCCGTTCGTCAAGGATTCTCACACTTGCGAGTCCCTACACTGAATTAGTTAGAAAAACCACAAAGAACTATATCAAAAAAACACCAAAAAGGAGCCAAGACAAATGATATGTGCACACACAGAATGTGGTGAGCCTTCCTCATAAAGATGGCTGCAGCCGAGGTGCAAGATGCTGATGTCACAGCCACTCAACCTCCACACTAGGGGGGAGGGGCGGCTGCTTAGCATAAGACATGCACACTAAGAAGGCTTGCACTGGGAGCCCATCATATAATGAGTGAAATGCACAGTGTCTGAACTGTGACCTATAAATGACGCCAGAAACCCAGGTCAGGCGGGCAAAACAGCACTATATAGGTACATCTCGCACGGATACACGAGACGCACAGTGTCTGAATAATGGCCTATAAATGACGCACAACACCAGGTCCAGGCGGGTCCGTTAGCACTATGAGTACATAACACATGACAGGCTCACCATTTAACCACCTGAATTCAAAAGGTCCACACACATCCTGCAAAAATGGATAAAATGTGCCATATCTCAATTAGTGAGATATTAGTTTATATTTTGGCCCAAAATATGTAAGCTCGCAATCCGTTCGTCAAGGATTCTCACACTTGCGAGTCCCTACACTGAATTAGTTAGAAAAACCACAAAGAACTATATCAAAAAAACACCAAAAAGGAGCCAAGACAAATGATATGTGCACACACAGAATGTGGTGAGCCTTCCTCATAAAGATGGCTGCAGCCGAGGTGCAAGATGCTGATGTCACAGCCACTCAACCTCCACACTAGGGGGGAGGGGCGGCTGCTTAGCATAAGACATGCACACTAATAAGGCTTGCACTGGGAGCCCATCATATAATGAGTGAAATGCACAGTGTCTGAACTGTGACCTATAAATGACGCCAGAAACCCAGGTCAGGCGGGCAAAACAGCACTATATAGGTACATCTCGCACGGATACACGAGACGCACAGTGTCTGAATAATGGCCTATAAATGACGCACAACACCAGGTCCAGGCGGGTCCGTTAGCACTATGAGTACATAACACATGACAGGCTCACCA
This sequence comes from Anomaloglossus baeobatrachus, assembly GCF_048569485.1. Classification (NCBI taxonomy): domain Eukaryota; kingdom Metazoa; phylum Chordata; class Amphibia; order Anura; family Aromobatidae; genus Anomaloglossus; species Anomaloglossus baeobatrachus. Next base: position 438,098,406 of record NC_134353.1, read on the forward strand.
TTTAACCACCTGAATTCAAAAGGTCCACACACATCCTGCAAAAATGGATAAAATGTGCCATACCTCAATTAGTGAGATATTAGTTTATATTTTGGCCCAAAATATGTAAGCTCGCAATCCGTTCGTCAAGGATTCTCACACTTGCGAGTCCCTACACTGAATTAGTTAGAAAAACCACAAAGAACTATATCAAAAAAACACCAAAAAGGAGCCAAGACAAATGATATGTGCACACACAGAATGTGGTGAGCCTTCCTCATAAAGATGGCTGCAGCCGAGGTGCAAGATGCTGATGTCACAGCCACTCAACCTCCACAATAGGGGGGAGGGGCGACTGCTTAGCATAAGACATGCACACTAATAAGGCTTGCACTGGGAGCCCATCATATAATGAGTGAAATGCACAGTGTCTGAACTGTGACCTATAAATGACGCCAGAAACCCAGGTCAGGCGGGCAAAACAGCACTATATAGGTACATCTCGCACGGATACACGAGACGCACAGTGTCTGAATAATGGCCTATAAATGACGCACAACACCAGGTCCAGGCGGGTCCGTTAGCACTATGAGTACATAACACATGACAGGCTCACCATTTAACCACCTGAATTCAAAAGGTCCACACACATCCTGCAAAAATGGATAAAATGTGCCATACCTCAATTAGTGAGATATTAGTTTATATTTTGGCCCAAAATATGTAAGCTCGCAATCCGTTCATCAAGGATTCTCACACTTGCGAGTCCCTACACTGAATTAGTTAGAAAAACCACAAAGAACTATATCGAAAAAACACCAAAAAGGAGCCAAGACAAATGATATGTGCACACACAGAATGTGGTGAGCCTTCCTCATAAAGATGGCTGCAGCCGAGGTGCAAGATGCTGATGTCACAGCCACTCAACCTCCACACTAGGGGGGGAGGGGCGGCTGCTTAGCATAAGACATGCACACTAATGTGCTCTCTACTGTGCGTCTCGTGTATCCGTGCGAGATGCACCTATATAGTGCTGTTTTGCCCGCCTGACCTGGGTTTCTGGCGTCATTTATAGGTCACAGTTCAGACACTGTGCATTTCACTCATTATATGATGGGCTCCCAGTGCAAGCCTTATTAGTGTGCATGTCTTATACTAAGCAGCCGCCCCTCCCCCCTAGTGTGGAGGTTGAGTGGCTGTGACATCAGCATCTTGAACACACAGTCACACATCAGAACACATAGTGTGCACATATCATTTGTCTTGGCTCCTTTTTGGTGTTTTTTTGACATTGCTTAATATAAATGAGAACCCAAGCACATTACAGTAAATTGTATATCACAGAATAAGCTGTTCTATTTTATCCAATAGGAGACGTGTTACGTATTCTTGGCACCTAGCCAAGAATTCTGTTTAAATGTTTGTCCAACTTCCGGAATAAAGCAGTCTTACTTTCTATTCATATCCGAGTACGTCTCTGGTATTGGGGGAAAGAGCGTGGTATGCATGTTACCATGAGTGACTCATAATTTGGACTGCAGACAGTTTAACAGGGATGCATGAATAGATTGCATCAAAGTAAATTTATGGCCAACATTGACAGTGGCGCCCAACGAACCTTAGGACAGAGCTCTGGATGGCGGACGGCCGTGCTGACACCTTAAGTCGAAAGGCAACTACGCGACAAGGAATGGAGATGCGCACTCCAAATGCAGGTGAGAACATTTGTATAATCTCACCTTGCAACCTTATGCGTGTACTTGCATTTCGAAAGGGGGGTTGGGCTATCCCAGTCTAGACACCTAATGACCGCCATCTTGCATGAGATAAGCCGTCCTAAGAGATCCCACACCAAGGTGGTCAGGTTCACCTTAAGCTGTCTGTATAAATGTAATTTTAAATCACATGAAATGTAATGTGGTTTGAGGTTTTTGTCTGCTTTTTGGAGAAAGCAGAAGTTTTAAGTTTCGTTTTTCTCTGAGTAAAAGGTAGAGGAAAATGAGGAAGTTGTCATATACGCTGGATATATATATATATATCTATATATATATATATATATAGATATATATATATATATGGACATATCTATGGTTATATCTGCAGGTGAGATCAGCCACCTGGATGGTATATATAGTTTCCTTATTGTTATGTCATTGTGTTTACCTTTGTCTACCTGTTGAAATGTCTGTCTATTTGCAGCAAGTGGAGTACTTGCTGGTTACGAGAAACGGGAAGTTCTGTTTTGTTCAGTTACGGCAGAAAAAGGGGAAATGTCAAGTGTCACGATAATGTAGTGAGAGCTGTCTTTGAGTGAAAAAAAAAAGCAAAACTCAGAAGCTGTACTTTGAGGTTAACTGTTTATGTATACTGTTATGTATACTGCGAGATACACTGGTGTGTGACGTTTCCGGTCGATAGTCAGTAGTTAATAAGGCTGAGGGCCAGGTACAGAGTTATGGTAAGAGCCCTGACTGTATCATGGCACGTCTCCCACAGAGAGGAGGCGATAGGGGGGTTGACTTTGGTTTTGGCCAGTACAGAGTTATGGTAAGAGCCCTGATTGTATCTGGTGGAATTTGATGTGTTCTCCGCGATCCTAGGAAGGAGGAACATTGGCAGAATCCTTTGACTTTGGTTTTAATCAGTGTTATTGATGTTCTGGACGGACTGTTCAAAAAAGGTGTATATAGTGTGAACAGAGGTTACTAGTACTTGAAGTAAGATATAGTGAGGGTGAATTTAGTTTCTATCACCCACGTGACACTTCTTCCTGGTAGGACAACCCGTTTGTGTTGTGGTTTTGTGGATAGAAATCTTGGTATTCTGTGGATGTGTATAGTCGCTGGTCCAGGAGAGGAAGTGCACTACGGCACAGACCAGACATCCAGGTTGACGTGTTAGTTTTAGGTCGTGTACCCTTTACGCATGGGGTCTAATCAGTCCACACCTGTCAAGTTAACGGCAGATGAATTAGTAAGCGAGCAAGAAGGTAAAAAGTATATTAAAAATATGAAGTCGCTCCTGAAGGTGGCAGGGATCACTGCCAAGAGGGAGATTAGAGGAGCAAGAATGGAAAGATGTCTTGTTAAATAAGCGAGGGATTTTGAAAGATAAAGATCTCCTTATGGATGCTGAGGCATGGTATAGAACGTCAAAGGACGTTAGAAAATTGGCATGGAAAGAGGAATGGGATGGAGATAGTAGATATTTCTATATTGCACCAGCTCAGAAAATGGCAGCTCAGGAAATGGCCAAGCCCATTAGGAAGGAACGCCCCCCTCCTTATAAGTCGTCCCCAGAGGGTTGGACTTGTGTAGTTTGTCCCCCTGCCCACCAAACGCCCTCCCTAGCCTCTCCAGACATCATTTCAGGTTGGGCCGCACCTAGTTCCCTTTTTCCAGCCATCTTAAGTCCCAAGGCCACTGGCCTATTTGTATATGGAGATAAGGTATGCACACCAGTGACTATGCAAGGGGAATACATGTAATAGCAGAAACTGCTGTGTGAATACTGACATGAAAAATTCAATAGCTATGTGTAAGAAAGAAATGTGAAAAATGGAACCTGCATTACTGCCATGAATATATGAATAAAGAGAAATTTAGCTACTGAATTGATCAATGCAATAGAGCCCCAACACTACGCCAAAGTATTTCTCTACGTTGGGGTCCCTAGCTTGTGTGTGTCCTCTCATGCAGTTAAAAAACTTACCATGTATGGGAAGCTGAGACCCAGGCTATATATACGTATTATGTGGATTGGCAATAGGTGTGAGTGGGGTGGGTTCTCAAACGAAAAACAACTAACAAATAAGGAATAACGTTTGGAACTCCATTCTATGTCTGAACTGGGTGCAAAAAAACTAAAAAAACATCACTATATGGAGATAAGGTATGCACACCAGTGACTATGCAAGGGGAATACATGTAATAGCAGAAACTGCTGTGTGAATACTGACATGAAAAATTCAATAGCTATGTGTAAGAAAGAAATGTGAAAAATGGAACCTGCATTACTGCCATGAATATATGAATAAAGAGAAATTTAGCTACTGAATTGATCAATGCAATAGAGCCCCAACACTACGCCAAAGTATTTCTCTACGTTGGGGTCCCTAGCTTGTGTGTGTCCTCTCATGCAGTTAAAAAACTTACCATGTATGGGAAGCTGAGACCCAGGCTATATATACGTATTATGTGGATTGGCAATAGGTGTGAGTGGGGTGGGTTCTCAAACGAAAAACAACTAACAAATAAGGAATAACGTTTGGAACTCCATTCTATGTCTGAACTGGGTGCAAAAAACCTAAAAAAACATCACTATATGGAGATAAGGTATGCACACCAGTGACTATGCAAGGGGAATACATGTAATAGCAGAAACTGCTGTGTGAATACTGACATGAAAAATTCAATAGCTATGTGTAAGAAAGAAATGTGAAAAATGGAACCTGCATTACTGCCATGAATATATGAATAAAGAGAAATTTAGCTACTGAATTGATCAATGCAATAGAGCCCCAACACTACGCCAAAGTATTTCTCTACGTTGGGGTCCCTAGCTTGTGTGTGTCCTCTCATGCAGTTAAAAAACTTACCATGTATGGGAAGCTGAGACCCAGGCTATATATACGTATTATGTGGATTGGCAATAGGTGTGAGTGGGGTGGGTTCTCAAACGAAAAACAACTAACAAATAAGGAATAACGTTTGGAACTCCATTCTATGTCTGAACTGGGTGCAAAAAACCTAAAAAACATCACTATATGGAGATAAGGTATGCACACCAGTGACTATGCAAGGGGAATACATGTAATAGCAGAAACTGCTGTGTGAATACTGACATGAAAAATTCAATAGCTATGTGTAAGAAAGAAATGTGAAAAATGGAACCTGCATTACTGCCATGAATATATGAATAAAGAGAAATTTAGCTACTGAATTGATCAATGCAATAGAGCCCCAACACTACGCCAAAGTATTTCTCTACGTTGGGGTCCCTAGCTTGTGTGTGTCCTCTCATGCAGTTAAAAAACTTACCATGTATGGGAAGATGAGACCCAGGCTATATATACGTATTATGTGGATTGGCAATAGGTGTGAGTGGGGTGGGTTCTCAAACGAAAAACAACTAACAAATTATAGGGGGGTTGACTTTGGTTTTGGCCAGTACAGAGTTATGGTAAGAGCCCTGACTGTATCTGGTGGAATTTGATGTGTTCTCCGCGATCCTAGGAAGGAGGAACATTGGCAGAATCCCTTGACTTTGGTTTTAATCAGTGTTATTGATGTTCTGGACGGACTGTTCAAAAAAGGTGTATATAGTGTGAACAGAGGTTACTAGTACTTGAAGTAAGATATAGTGAGGGTGAATTTAGTTTCTATCACCCACGTGACACTTCTTCCTGGTAGGACAACCCGTTTGTGTTGTGGTTTTGTGGATAGAAATCTTGGTATTCTGTGGATGTGTATAGTCGCTGGTCCAGGAGAGGAAGTGCACTACGGCACAGACCAGACATCCAGGTTGACGTGTTAGTTTTAGGTCGTGTACCCTTTACGCATGGGGTCTAATCAGTCCACACCTGTCAAGTTAACGGCAGATGAATTAGTAAGCGAGCAAGAAGGTAAAAAGTATATTAAAAATATGAAGTCGCTCCTGAAGGTGGCAGGGATCACTGCCAAGAGGGAGATTAGAGGAGCAAGAATGGAAAGATGTCTTGTTAAATAAGCGAGGGATTTTGAAAGATAAAGATCTCCTTATGGATGCTGAGGCATGGTATAGAACGTCAAAGGACGTTAGAAAATTGGCATGGAAAGAGGAATGGGATGGAGATAGTAGATATTTCTATATTGCACCAGCTCAGAAAATGGCAGCTCAGGAAATGGCCAAGCCCATTAGGAAGGAACGCCCCCCTCCTTATAAGTCGTCCCCAGAGGGTTGGACTTGTGTAGTTTGTCCCCCTGCCCACCAAACGCCCTCCCTAGCCTCTCCAGACATCATTTCAGGTTGGGCCGCACCTAGTTCCCTTTTTCCAGCCATCTTAAGTCCCAAGGCCACTGGCCTATTTGTTGCTGGAGCAACAGGAGCCACCGAGGGGGGGCAGGAAGATGACAATGATTTAACAATGATCCACCCCACCACCAAAACTGTCCCTAGTAGAGATAAACCACAGGTGCTGTCCTTATTTGAGGACGTCAGCCCACACATGGCATCGCACCATTATTCCTATAGTCCCGGACAAGAACGCCCTAAATATGTGAAATGGAAGCCTCAGGAGGCTGCAGTCTTTGTGAAGGAACACTGAGATATGTACACCTATGAGTGACGTGTCATCAATAATTGATGTTTGATAAGGCCCGAGAGCCTGGTCCTCGATGAAAAGAGGATTTGAAAGGGGGATTTTAAAGGTACTGGTGCAGAGTTATAAAAGTGGGTGAAAGAGCCCTGACTGTTATCTGGTACGGTTTTCCTGCTAAGCAGTGAGTTGAACGTTGTATGCGTACTCACTGGTCTTGTTTTAGTGGATGTCAATGTATTCTTACCTAGAATTGAATACATTGGGGAAGACCCCTAAACTTTGGCCTTAATCAGAATTATTGAGTATTGGATAGACCATCCTCATGGAGGTGTATGTATATCGTGAATTCTCTCCCTGACATATCCCATATATAGTGTTCCTGGAAGATGTTTGTATGTATAATGTACGCAGTTTTTGGTGTGAAACACCGTAGAGGGGGGAAAAAAAAAAAGAGAAATGTTAGTTTCTATTTCATCTTCAGTGAAGTTTACTTGTAAGTGACACATGTATGTTGAAAAAAAAAAAAGAATTCTCCCAAGGGGGGAGGTTAGATGAGAATTGATTGAAGGTACAGGATGTTATATTGAATTATTGAATGTCAATATAGTGAAAGTGTTGAGATGATTAGAAGAGATGTAATTCTGAATCTAGTAACTACACTATGTGTATTTTACCTGTCTGTGAAAATAAGATGCTATAAGCTGATATATAGGGTGGACTTGTGTGCTGTCTGTGGAGCACTGTGTCCACGTAAGCCCACCCCATTATTTCCTGTTCTGAATGTATATTTCTTTCTGTCACTCTGTGTTTTGCCCAGCCCTGGGTGGGGTATGGTATGGGAATATGATTGCAGGGGCTGAGAGGAGATGAGGGCGAGTACAGGGTTCTTAGTTACAGGATCAGCCCAGGGGTCCCTATATAATCCGTATTCCCAGTGACAGATTGAATGCCTCCTGAATGTAGATGTCACAATCCATGTCACTCCCTCCCAGGCCTCTTCAGACGCCATTTTTGGCCAACACCTACTTCCTCTTTTAGCAGCTGTTTCTTATCGGTAATTATCTTTAGAGGACGTTTTAACTCAGACACTACATAGTTCATCTTTTGACGCCATTTTAGTCCAGCCGACACCCAGTTCCCCATTTTTGTTTCAGCAGCCACAGCCACTGCTCTGTTTATTGCTGATGCAGCAGAGGCTGCAGGGGGGGGGCATAGGGACCTGAAACACACACTCCGTTTTTGGTCATATATGCAGTTGTGCCCCATTGTGTTCCCACTAATGAACCTTAGCAGAGGTTATTGCTGATAGTCCTGTGGAAACCTTTTCCCTTCACTTTTGCATGTTTGTTTTTGCTGTATCTAGTACACAATTTAGTAGACCATATAGACTGCTCACTATTAGTCCTGGTGGACGGTGAATATTTTTCTGCATATGGCAGTTGCTGCTTAGCCTAGTTTGAGATATTCTCACTTGTATGTTATCCTGCCTGGTATCTTGAACAAGAGTTCCCTGATAGAGAGGGTGGAGGATCATGTGGTCCCAAGGGGACATTGATCATCAGGAGTTGGCATATATTAGGGTTTTTGTTAGCAGCACCCAGTAATCCTTTGTGTCTTGGTTTGCAGGGTCTGACAGGAGAGAGGGATACGCTGGAGGCCCGACCCTGATCACCATCAGGTCTACTGTCGGGATGAGGGAGAGTGCAGGGCCCCCAGTTACAGGGTCAGCACAGGAGAGGTAGAGTAGATACGCTCCACTGCTTTTTCCTAGTTGTGTATATGTAGTCAGGGGGTGCTGCTTGGTAGTTTCCAAACCCTCTTGTGCTCTTTTCTCTTTCCCCGGGGTTTTAGGGAGTCTTAGTTTTTAGAATTTCAGTGTTCTCCTGACCCCAAAGTTACACCCATTGCTCTTTCTTACAAACCTGGGTATAGTCCTTTGTATCAGGTCTCCGAGAGCCCAAATGCAAGCTACAGCTGGTAAGGACCAAGACACCCTCCTTCAAGTGGCAAGATGTCTGGAGATGAATCTAGCAGCTTACAAGATCACCCCACATACAGATGTGCAGCAGTCCCAGTCACCTGAGTTACAGTCACAGTCACCTGAAGAGTATCATCACGTCATCTCCAGCCCAGAAGTCATTCTACCTGTTTGCCATGGAAGAAGACAGCAGCCCTTTGCATACTACTACTCAGCCAGATTGAACACCTACCTAAAGCACCAGTGACAAACTGCTCCCTGACAAAGTCACCATCTCCCGGTGTGGGGTCCTTAATCCTGCTAAACGTCTCCCTCTTCCAAGGGGGGAGTGTCCCACCTATGACACCTTGGTGGAAGAGGTAGTCGACTCTGGCGTAGCTGAGGAAACTCTGGATTCGATACAGTGACGGATATACCTTTGGACCCTGACTTAACCCCTTTGCGGATGGATCAAGATGTGCATCAAGAAGACGGTTCCACATGGGTATGGTGCTGGTAGCAGAAGACGCTGTGCTGATAGAGCAGTAGCTACCCGCATGCCTGTCTGTGAAGAAGCAGATGTATGTGCTCTCGCTGAAGCCTGCAAGATGGCAGCCAGCATCTACTCTGTATGGAAGACAAGAGACTTGATCACTGCCAATGGAACTGTACGCCGCCATGAGGCCATAGAAGAACGGATGGAAGCTTTGCTATTGCCAGACAGAGTCGCGGTGAGCAGGGTTGAGGCCTACATTGGAGGAGTCAAGGGAAGCAGTAAGAAGTGCCCTCACTGACAGAACAGCCAAAGAAGCCCCAAGACCACTTACCAAAGAAACAGTCAGTCAATCTGTGTTCTTTGAATGACCCCGATGTGAAGAAGAAAGGAAAGATGGAAAGTCTTGAGAAAACATTGTCCTGACCCTACAAGAGCAAGTCTCAGAAGAAGAAGAGGACTGAGATAGGGTGCAGCTGTGGGCTCCCGGAGACCATAGAAAGTTGCTAGTGACCTGCTTTCACTGCCAGCCAAAGAGATATGGCAGACCTTAGACACAGAACTGACTCTACACACCCGATACCAGCCACAGAATAGAGGGAAGGTTGGGAGGATGGGGCAGTGTAGAAAGCAAGGGCATGAGAGTCTTCCCCTTGAATTGTTCAGTGTCAGGCATACCCCAGCAGGGACCACTAGGTTGAGACCCTATGAAATCCTGTTTAGAAGTACCCCCAGATACTTCAACTAAGCTTGTTGTTTGTTTAACTAAACATTTGCCTAATATAAGTTTTTGAGTTTTCTCCTCCAGATCCAACCAGATCTAGATTTTTCTCTTTTCTTTTTCTCTCTCTCCTCTTTTCCTCTCTTTCCTCAATCTTTTCTCTCTTCCTCTCTTTCCTCAAATCTTTCTCTCTCTTCCTCTCTTCTCAATCTTTCTCTCTCTTTTCCTCTCTCTTCTCTCACTCTTTTTCTTCCGGACGAAGATCCATGCATTCCACAACAAAGAGATGTCGGACCTGAGACCAGGAGATGGCTGTCTTCTCTCTTCTACCCGATACTTTGTGCCAGGACGATGATATCTAAGCATGTGGACCGGAAGACGACTGTGCATCCCACCTTTGATGATGTCCCACCATTACTGCCTGAGAACTGAGGAGCATGAGACTCTGAGTGAAACCAACCCTGATAAATATTAGCCAATTAGAGGACTACTGCCACGTTCCCCCTTCCTGAATAACGTGTGGCAGCGGAACATAGCCATGAGGACAGTCTAGAGAATACGGTCAGGATCTGGCTTCCCATGCATAGTCTGTTGGGTGGGGAGATTCATCCACAAGGGATGGGGTATCTCGTATGTGAGTGAGGTAACCATCGGCATTAGGACAGATAAATAGACCTGGGAAAGTAAGGAAAGACTTTTGGCTATCTCCAAAGGGGGGACTGTTAAGGACAAGATTATGAACTATTAGGAGTATATATGAAGTTATCCAAAAGCCAGGATTTAAGATGCTGTTTCAGACTGTGTACCCCACCTAATTCTGCATTTGGACATAAGACTCAGACAGTCTGGGCTATTCATGTGATGAGTGAATCATGCTGACATTGCTTAATATAAATGAGAAACCAAGCACATTACAGTAAATTGTATATCACAGAATAAGCTGTTCTATTTTATCCAATAGGAGACGTGTTACGTATTATTGGCACCTAGCCAAGAATTCTGTTTAAATGTTTGTCCAACTTCCGGAATAAAGCAGTCTTACTTTCTATTCATATCCGAGTACGTCTCTGGTATTGGGGGAAAGAGAGTAGTATGCATGCTACCACGAGTGACTCATAATTTGGACTGCAGACAGTTTAAGAGGGATGCATGAATAGATTGCATCAAAGTAAATTTATGGCCAACATTGACAACAGCAGCGGGAGGCATCTACAAAAGGAAGGTCGATAAACCTGATTCTTCCTCTTCTTCTGTGGGATGGAAGTGTATGGCTGCTTTCAGATGTCCGTGTTTAATCAGGTACCAGTCACACACATGGTTATGGTCATATACATGTGACATCCGTGTTTGCTTGCGTGTGACAGGTACCGGAGAAAACACGGGTCTGTGAAATAAAAATATTTTTTATATTTACCTGCTTTCTCCGGCTCTGCTGCCTCCCACTCCTGACCACCTATCAACACACACACACACACACACACACACACACACACACTGAGCACATATACACACATAGCAGACACAGATGGATACACCGAGGGCATACACACATAGTGCACATGCATGTACACACACACTGAGCACATATACACACTGAGCGCACACACAGAGCAGGCAAACACATACACACACACATAGCAAGACACACATGAATACACCGAGCGCATACACACATAGCGCACATGCATGTATACACACACACACACACACACACACACACTGAGCACATATACACACATAGCAGACACACATGGATACACCGAGCGCATACACACATAGCGCACATGCATGTACACACACACACACACACACTCTGCTGTATACTCACCCAGCGATGCGGTCCCCGGCACAGAAGTCCCCAGCGCTGTTCCCGCTTCCAGCTCCACAGGGCACTGAATATTCAGTGAGTATAATGAGCGGCGATGAGGAGCGGGAGGCAGCAGAGCCGGAGACAGCATCGCTGGAGAGAAGTAAATTTGAAAAATATTTTTATTAAAAAGACCCATATTTTCTCCGGTATGTTTTACACTGATGTCACACGGATCATATCAGTGTGCGATCCGTGTGACATCCGTGCTGCCGGAGATGTGTGCGTGTGGGGTCATGAAAAGTCACAAGGTCCGTGTGCAAACACAGACGTGTGAGGCACATCATAGAATAACATGGGTACGTGTGACATCCGTGTTAAAAACGGATGTCAAACGTAGCTAAAACACGGACGTCTGAAACCAGCCTACGGCAGCGCGCCGGATTTGACAAAGTGGAGAAAAGCCGGATGTGTGAAACGACTAGCTTACCCCGGCTCCCGGCACACGTGTGCCAAAGCTGGCGTAGGCTGGTAACCATGGTACACATCGGGTAACTATAGAAACCACTTTGCTTAGTTACCAAATGTGCAACATGGTTACTAGCTTACCCCAGCTCTCGGCACATGTGTGCCGGAGCCGGTGTACGCTGTTAATGAGCGTACACACCGGGTAACTATGGAAACCGCTTTGCATAGTTACCCGATGTGTACCATGGTTACTAGCTTACCCCGCCTCCCTGCCCATTCAGATCGTTGGTCTCCCACTGTCAAACATGCCGATGCGTGCTGCACAGCAGGAGACCAACGAGCAAAAAATTAACCATCATTATTCAAGACTTACTGATTATATTATTATTCAATCTGCTAACCTACATACACATTCTAGACTACCCGATACGTTAGAATCGGGCCACCTTCTAGTGTATGTGTGTGTGCGTATATATATATATATATATATATATATATATATAATGGTGGCCCGATCCTGACGCATCGGGTATTCTAGAATTTATTGTGTAGTTAATGTATGAATTTTGTTTTATATATATACAGTGCCTACAAGTAGTATTCAACCCCCTGCAGATTTAGCAGGTTTGATAAGATGCAAATAAGTTAGAGCCTGCAAACTTCAAACAAGAGCAGGATTTATTAACATATGCATAAATCTTACAAACCAACAAGTTATGTTGCTCAGCTAAATTTTAATAAATTTTCAACATAAAAGTGTGGGTCAATTATTATTCAACCCCTAGGTTTAATATTTTGTGGAATAACCCTTGTTTGCAATTACAGCTAATAATCGCTTTTATAAGACCTGATCAGGCCGGCACAGGTCTCTGGAGTTATCTTGGCCCACTCCTCCATGCAGATCTTCTCCAAGTTATCTAGGTTCTTTGGGTGTCTCATGTGGACTTTAATCTTGAGCTCCTTCCACAAGTTTTCAATTGGGTTAAGGTCAGGAGACTGACTAGGCCACTGCAACACCTTGATTTTTTCCCTCTTGAACCAGGCCTTGGTTTTCTTGGCTGTGTGCTTTGGGTCGTTGTCTTGTTGGAAGATGAAATGACGACCCATCTTAAGATCCTTGATGGAGGAGCGGAGGTTCTTGGCCAAAATCTCCAGGTAGGCCGTGCTATCCATCTTCCCATGGATGCGGACCAGATGGACAGGCCCCTTGGCTGAGAAACAGCCCCACAGCATGATGCTGCCACCACCATGCTTGACTGTAGGGATGGTATTCTTGGGGTCGTATGCAATGCCATCCAGTCTCCAAACGTCACGTGTGTGGTTGGCACCAAAGATCTCGATCTTGGTCTCATCAGACCAGAGAACCTTGAACCAGTCTGTCTGAGTCCTCCAAGTGATCATGAGCAAACTGTAGACGAGCCTTGACATGACGCTTTGAAAGTAAAGGTACCTTACGGGCTCGTCTGGAATGGAGACCATTGCGGTGGAGTACGTTACTTATGGTATTGACTGAAACCAATGTCCCCACTGCCATGAGATCTTCCTGGAGCTCCTTCCTTGTTGTCCTTGGGTTAGCCTTGACTCTTCGGACAAGCCTGGCCTCGGCACGGGTGGAAACTTTCAAAGGCTGTCCAGGCCGTGGAAGGCTAACAGTAGTTCCATAAGCCTTCCACTTCCGGATGATGCTCCCAACAGTGGAGACAGGTAGGCCCAACTCCTTGGAAAGGGTTTTGTACCCCTTACCAGCCTTGTGACCCTCCACGATCTTGTCTATGATGGCCTTGGAATGCGCCTTTGTCTTTCCCATGTTGACCAAGTATGAGTGCTGTTCACAAGTTTGGGGAGGGTCTTAATTAGTAAGAAAAGGCTGGAAAAAGAGATAATTAATCCAAACATGTGAAGCTCATTGTTCTTTGTGCCTGAAATACTTCTTAGTACTTTAGGGGAACCAAACAGAATTCTGGTGGTTTGAGGGGTTGAATAATAAATGACCCTCTGAATAAACTTTTCACAATTTAAAAAAAAAAATAAAAAAAGAAATAACATTCTTTTTTGCTGCAGTGCATTTCACACTTCCAGGCTGATCTACAGTCCAAATGTCACAATGCCAAGTTAATTCCGAATGTGTAAACCTGCTAAATCTGCAGGGGGTTGAATACTACTTGTAGGCACTGTGTGTATATATATTTATATATATATATATATATATATATATATATATATATATAAAAATGTTGTTGTGTGTAGCTGCCAAGTGTTTTTGTAGGGCTCTGTAAATGTTCTGGGTGTGGGGGGTGGTGTGAGTGGTGTTGTTTGTGTGTGGCGTTGTGTGTGTTGTTTGTGGAGCGCTGTGTGTCTGCAGCGTTGTGTGTGTGTGGTGCTGTGTGTTGCAAGATTTGTGTGTGGCGTGCGTGTGTGTTTTGGGGAGGTATGTTTTGTGCAGTGTGTATGTGTTATGCGGTGTGTGCGTATATTTGTGTGTGCCGCGGTGTTTGTGTGTTGGGTGTTGTGTGTGCGGCGTTGTCTGTGTTTGTGGGTGTCGGTGTAGGGCGGTTTTTGTGGTTCCCAGTGTGTGTGGTGTGTTGTGCGGTGCGTGTGTGGCGGTGTGTGTGTGTGTTTTGGGGGGAGGTGTGCACCCCTATCGTGCTCCATCCCCTATGCTGCGCACCCCCCATCGTGCGCCATCCCCCATGCTGCGCACCCCCATTGTGCTCCATCCCCCATGGTGCGCACCCCCCATCGTGCTCCATCCTGCATGGAGTATAATAGGAGGAGTAGTCCTGGGGAGAGAGGAGTATAATAGGAGTAGTCCTGGAGGTGAGGAGTATAATAGGAGTAGTAGTCCTGGAGGTGAGGAGTATAATAGGAGTAGTAGTCCTGGGGGAGAGGAGAATAATAGGAGGAGTAGTCCTGGGGGGGAGAGGAGTATAAAAGGAGGAGTAGTCCTGGGGAGAGAGGAGTATAATAGGAGGCGTAGTCCTGGGGGGAGAGGGGTATAATAGGTGTAGTCGTCCTGGGGGGAGAGGAGTATAATAAGAAGAGTAGTCCTTGGGGGGGAGGTGTATAATAGGAGAAGTTGTCCTGGGGGGAGGTGTCTAATAGAAGGATTAGTCCTGGGGAGAGAGGAGTATAATAGGAGGAGTAGTCCTGGGGAGAGAGGAGTTTAATAGGTGTAGTAGTCCTGGGGAGAGAGAGGAGTATAATAGGTGGAGTAGTCCTAGGGAGAGAGGATTATAATAGAAGTAGTCCTAGGGAGAGAGTAGTATAATAGGAGAAGTAGTCCTGGGGGGAGGTGTCTAATAGGAGGAGTAGTCCTGGGGGAGTGTCTAATAGGTGGAGTAGTCCTCGGGGTGAGGTGTCTAATAGGTGGAGTAGTCCTGGGGGGAGAGGTGTCTAATAGGTGGAATAGTCCTTGGGGGAGAGGAGTAAATAGAAGGAGTAGTCCTGGGGAGAGAGGAGTATAATAGGTGGAGTAGTCCTGGGGGGAGGTGTCTAATAGGTGGAGTAATCGGGGGGGTGTCTAATAGGTGGAGTAGTCCTGGGGGGAGGTGTATATTTGCCCAATGTGTGCAGGGGGGGCGGGGCCGAGCGGCCAAGTGTGTGGGGGGTGGGGCCGAGCGACCAATGTGTGCTGGGGGCGGGGCCGAGCAGCCAATGTGTGCCGGGAGAGCGGGGCCAAGCGGCCAAGTGTGCGGGGCCGAGCAGCCAAGTGTGCGGGGGCGGGGCCGGGCCGAGCTGCCAATGCGTGTGGGGGGCGAGGCCGATGCGACGGTTGTCACTGTAATGACATCATTTTGGAGCAAGACAGACAGGATAAGGCAATTATATATATATATATATATATATATATATATATATATATATCTATATACACACACACAAATATACTGTATAGTGTTCCCTCATTTACAGGGGTTGGACAAAATAATGGAAACACCTAACGTTTTGGCATCATAATCTTCGAACATGTTATAAACATGCAAAACGTGACATATTTGTCACGGCATGTTTATAACATGTTTTGTAGTTGATTATTTGTGTTATGTGATATGTGTAAGTAAATTAACTGTTTGTTTTGCAGTATTGTAAGAACATTGATGAGAACCTGATACCATTGGCAGACCTCTTGGATTTTCAAAGAGGCCAAATTGTTGGATGCTCGTATGGCAGGTGCTAGTGTAACAGAAAGTGCCCGAATGCTTGGCGTGTCAAGAAGTACTGTCTCCAAAGTAATGATTGCGTTTGAAAGAAGGAAAAACATCCGCAGCAAAGCACAAATCCGGCCGAAAGTAGAAGTTGACTGAGAGAGACCGTCGGACTCTAAAGCGAATTGTGAGAGAGCATTGCAAGACCACGGCTCCGAAAATCACTGCTGAGCTCAATGAACACCTACAGAACCCAGTTTCCACGAAAACTGTTCGTCAGGAGCTGCACAAATCTGGATTCTACGGAAGAGCTGCAATTAGAAAACCGCTGCTCTCAATGATAAATGTGTCCAAGCGTTTATAGTGGTGTAGAAACCTCCAGAATTGGGCCCTCGAGCAGTGGAAACATGTGATATTCTCAGACAAAAAATCGTTTACCCTTTTTCCGACCTCCAGCCGACTGTACGTTTGGAGACAGCCGAAAGAAGCATTGCATCCAGACTTCCTTCTCCCAACCGTAAAACATGGCGGAGGTTCTGTGATGATATGGGGTGTTTTTTCGTAGAGATCCACTAGGCCAATGATATCCCTTCATGGAAGAATTAACAGCCGAGATTATTTAGGCATTTTGGGCAACCAAGTGCATCCCATGGTTCAAGCACTGTTCCCGGAGGGGGAACGCCAACTTTCAGGATGATAATGCACCAATTCATACAGCTAGAATCGTTAAGGCATGGGACGAGGAACATTCTAATGAAGTTGAGCATCTCATCTGGCCCCCACAATCCCCAGACCTCAACATTATTGAGCATTCATGGTTGATTTTAGAGATTCAAGTTAGACGGCGATTTCCGCCACTATCGTCGCTCAAAGAACTGGAGGGTGTTTTAACTGCAGAATGGGCTAAAATTCCTTTGGAAACAATTCACACCTTGTATGAATCCATACCTTGGAAAATTGAGGCTGTAATCGACGCAAAAAGTGGACCTACACCATATTAAACTAACTTTTGTTAATGTTTCCAGGTGTTTCCATTATTTTGTCCAACCCCTGTATATTAAGCTAAGTCAGCATGATTCACTTATCACATGAAAGTCCCAGAATGTCTGGTGAATCTTATGATGTCTGCTGAATATGGGTGTGGTACATATTTCAAACGCCATCTTAAAGTCCTTTAAAGTTTTTTGGATATCTTAATATAACTCTTAATACTCATAATAGTTCATAATCATGTCCATAACATTCCCCCCTTTGTAGATAGACAAAAATCTTTCCTTACTTTCGTCGAGTTTATCGATCTGTCCTAATGACGATGGTTACCTCACTTGCATACGAGATAACTCTTCCCTTGTGGATGAATCTCCCCACCCAACAGACTATGCATAAGAAGTCAGATCCTGACTGTATCCTCTTGACTGTCCTCATGGCTGCTCCACGTTGCCACACGTTATTCGGGAAGGGGGAAAGTGGAGGTAGTCCTCTAATCAGCTCATATTTATCAGGGTTGGTTTCACTCAGTCTCATATTCCTCAGTCCTCATGCGGTAATGTTGGGACCTCATCAAAGGTGGGATGCACAATCAACTTCAGGTCCACAAGCTTGGATATCATCTTCTTGGCACAAAGTCCGACATCTTTTGTAGTGGGATGCATGGATCTTTGACAGAAAGAGACAGATAGGAAGAAAGAAAGTGAGAGAGGGAAAGAGAGAAAGAGAAAAGAGATGAAAAGAAAGAGAAATAGAGAGATCTAGATTTGGTTGGATCTGGAGGAAAAAACTCAAGAACGTATATTAGTCAAATGTTTTAGTTACTCTTACTAAACTTGTTTGTTTATCTGGGGGTACATCTAAACAGGATTGCATAGGGCCTCAACTTAATGGTCCCTGCTGGGGTGTGTCTGACACTGAACAACGCAAGGGGAAGACTCTCATGCCCTTGCTTTTTACACTGCCTCAACCTCTCAACCCTCCCTCTATTCTGTGGCTGGTATGGGGTGTGTAGGGTTAGTTCTGTGTCCAAAGCCTGCCATATCTCTTTGGCTGGCAATTAAAGCAGGTCACTAGTCACTTTCTATGGTCTCTGGGAGCTCACAACTGCACCCTATCTCAGTCCTCTTTTTTTGAGACTTGCTCTTGTTGGGTCAGGACAATGTTTTCTCAAGACTTTACATCTTTCCTTTCTTCTTCACATCGGGGGTCACTTAAGGACCACAGATTGACTGACTGTTTCTGTGGTAAGTGGTTGCATTGCCGCTTCTTTGGCTGTTCTGTCAACGAGGTCATTTCTTACTGCTTCCCTTGATTCCTCCAATGTAGGCCTCAACCCTGCTCACAGCTACTGTCTGGCAATAGGAAGGCTTCCATAAGTTCTTCTATGGCCTCATGGTGGTGTACAGTTGCATTGGCGGTGATCAAGTCTCTTGTCTTCCATACAGAGTAGATGTTTGCTGCCATCTTGCAGGCTTCAGTGAGAGCACATACTGTACATCTAATTCTTTTGCAGACAGGTATGTGGGTAGCAACTGCTCTATGAGCACAGCGTCTTCTGCTACCACCATCATACCCATGTGGAACTGTCTTTCTTGATCTGCATACCTTGATCCACCCGCAAAGGGGTTGAGTCAGGGTCTTCCAAGGGTGTATCCGTCACTATCGAATCCAGAGGTTTCCTGCCTTAGTTATGCCAGAGTTGACTACCTCTTCCATCAAGGTGTCAGAGGTGGGACACTCCCCCCTTGGAAGAGGGAGAAGTGTAGCAGGATTAAGGACCACACACCAGGAGATGGTAACTTTATCAGGCAGCAGTGATGTCATACGGGCAGTGATCTTAAACTGGTGCTTTAGTGCTTTAGGTTGGTGCTCAATCTGGCTGAGTAGTATTCAAAGGGCTTCCGCTGGCTTCCTCCATGGCAAACAGGCAGAATGACTTCTGGTAGTCAGGCAGGCTCAGAGCTGGAGATGACGTGATGATACTCTTCTGGTGACTGTGAATGCAGCACATCTGTATGTGGGGTGGTCTTGTAAGTTGCTAGATTCATCTCCATGCGTCTTGCCACTTGAAAGAGAGGGTCTCTTAGTCCTTCACTCTGTAATCAGGAGTTACCAGCTGTAGTTGTTTGCATATGGGCTCTCGGAGACCTGATAAAAAGGACTATACCCAGGTTTGTAAGAAAGAGCATCGGATGTAAATTGGGGTCAGGAGAACACTGACATTCTGAAAACTAAGATCCCCTAAAACCCCGGTCAAAAAAAGAGCACAAGATTGTTTGGTAACTAGCAAGCAGCACCCCCTGACTATATATACACAACTAGAAATAGCGATGGAGCGTGCCTACTCCACCTGGATGCCCCATCACCGCTTAAGAAACTAGCTAACCTCAAGGAAGAAGAAGAAGAAATTCTCACTTGCCTCGGAGCAGCCCCAATGAGATAGTTAAAGCCCCCAACATATAAGGACATCCTCTTCACATAAGGACGAGGATATAAGAAGTAAACAATACACAGTTGGTTAGGGATAGACTTAAGCAAAAAGAGACCCTGCTAACGAAGACACAAAAGGATAGGATAGATCACTGGGTGCTGCCAGCAAAAACCCTAATATGCCAACTCCTAATGATCAAAATCCCCTTAGGACCACATGATCCTCCACTCACTACATCAGGGAACTCTTGTGCAAGATACCAGGCAGGATAATATACAAGCGAAATGATCTCAAAACTAGGCTAAGTAGCAACTGCCATAGGCAGAAAAATATTCACTGTCCACCAGGACTAATAGTGAGCAGTCTCTTGATATGGTCTAATAAATTGTATACTAGGTATAGCAAAAACAAACATGCAAAAGTGAAAAGAAAACGTTTTCTCAGGATTATCACCTATGTCCTTTTGTTAAGGTTCATTAGTGGGAACACAATGGGGCACAAATGCATATCTGACCAAAAATGTAGTGTCAATTTCAGGTACCTATTTCTCTCCTCTGCTACATTAGCAATAAACAGAGCAGTGGCTTTGGTTCCTAAGATGACGGCTGAAAACAAAAATAGGGAACTGGGTGTCGGCCAGACTAAAATGGCGTCAAAAGAGGAACTATGTAGTGACTGGGATAAAATGGCTGCTAAAAGATGAAGTAGGTGTTGGCCAAAAATGGCATCTGAAGAGGCCTGAGAGGGAGCGACATGGGACGTGCCATCTACATTCATGAGATAATCCATCTGTCACTGCGAATATGGATTATATAGGGACCTCTGTGCTGACCCTGTGACTAGGAACCCTGCGCGCTCCGTCATCATGACTGTAGACCTAATGGTGGTCAGCGTCTGTCAGGAGATAGGGATACGCTGGAGGGGCCAAGCCTCCAGCGTATCCCTATCTCCTAACAGACCCTGACATAACATCCCCATTCCATACCCCACCCCACCCCAGGGCTGGGCAAAACAGAGTGACAGAATTCTACATTCAGGACAGGGAATAATGGGGTGGGCTTACATGGACACAGTGCTCCACAGACAGTGCACAAGTCCAACCTATGGGGATAGCTTATAGGGTGGAGGGCGTTGCTTCTAATGGGCCTGGGAGAAGCAATTTTCACAGACAGGTAATCTACACAGTGTAGATATTAGATCCAGAATTACATTTCTTCAATCCATTTCAATACTTTCCCTTGACGTTCAATATCACATATTGTACCTCAATCTCTTCTCATCTAATCTTCCCCCTGGGGAGAATTTTCCATTATTTCAACATGCGTTTCACCTTCTGTCACTTACAGATTCCTTCTCAGTAAACTTGCTGGTCTAATTTTCACAGATCTCTTCAAATATAAAACTAAAGCCTGCTTTACACGAGTCGATCCATCGTGCGATTTATTTGGCAAAGTCTTTTTTTTTTTTTTTTTTTGTATCGCTGATAGGTATTTGTCCATGTGTCACACGTTGAGTGTTGTCAAACGACCATAAAGCGCTCATCGATATATTGATTGGATATGGCGGACGTCCAAAAGGCTTCACACATGTTTTCCTTTGGTCAATCTGTCTTTTGCATGGGTGTAATTAGGCAAACTATACAGCCCTCCGTGACGTTGTCTGGATTGTTGCACGCCCTGAATTCTTCTGACCTGCTCAATCCAGTTCTGCTAATGTGGTTGATTGGTTACATACCATATATATAGTTTCGCTTCTGCGCCTGTCTTTGTTGCCTCGTGTGTCCTTAGCATCAATCTTGTTTGTGGTCTGGTTTATGACGAATTCAGAGTATCTATCCTCCAAAGGTGGGTTATATTAGTTTTTGTATGGTTTATTTATTGTGTCATTTAGCCGTTCACATTTTTTTTTTTTTTTTAATGTTTATTTTTAATTGTTATTTGTGTAGGTTTTATCGTGTATTATGTTTGTTGAAACATAATAATTTTTTTTTTTTTTTTTCTCTTTTTTGTTATTTTAAAAATAAAAACATATTACATGTTTATTATAACAGTGTCAAATAAAATGTTCTCATATAATCTTTCACAGATGACGGCTCATCAAAACGAATTATTTTTGCGTGATTTCATTGAAAAATATCGCACATTAACCTGTCTTTGGAAAATAAAATCGCCTGAATATAGTAACAAACGCATCAAACAAGCAGCTTATGCGGATCTGATTACTATCTTTAAAAACCATTTTCCTAATGAGCCTGTGGATGTAAATCTTATCAAGAAAAAAATACAAGGAATACGCACTGTATATAAAAAGGAACTAAATAAAGTCGAGGAGTCACGACGTTCAGGGGCTGCGACTGCCGATCTTTATGTCCCATGGCTGTGGTATTTTGATCTACTTGACTTCACAAGAGATCAAGAGATTCCAAGGTCATCAACAAGTATGCTTTCCATTCATGAGTCAGAAAATGGGGCAATTGCCACCTCGTCGCAAAATTATGAGCTATATCAGACCATTCTGAAGTTGTCTTGGGGAAAGGCATGAAATCTGCTAACGCATGTATTATTGCCTGACAAGTCTCCGGAATTAATGAACTTAATAGGGATCTCGAAATACCGGCAGAATATTGTAAATCATTGAGGCTACGGCCTGTGGCAAGATAGCGCAAAGTCACCAGCAACCTTTCTTCCGCAGGAACAGCCTTACGCATTAAAGTATCTCTGCTCTTTATGTATGGGCTGATACGCGTCAGGACTAATGAGAAAGATTCTTCCGACATACGTAGATAGTTGCGGTAATCATGCGGATTGCGTTCCTGTAAATCATGAACTAGACGCACGTGGGATATCTCATCCCTTCGAAGCAGCCATTGACGTGACCATAATCTTTTGGGGCGAGGATTCATACGTGTATTTTGGTCCATTTCCTCCTCCTCCTGCAGTATCTCGGTCATAAGGAGACCCACAGATAAAATGTCAGTTTCGACATTGCTGAACATCCTGTTACCTTAAATTATATAAAACACACACATTATAATGATGCCAAAAGTCGATTTTGATCCAAAAAGGAAAGATTCGCATATAACAACTTACCACAAAAAAGGTATACAAGGAGTGAGGTCAGAAATTCCACCGAACAAACTAACGTAAGAAAAATTAGGAGTAACGCACTATAAAACACTGTGCATGACGCCAGGGATGAATGTTCACACATCATGACTACAGCGCCGTCTTTTATAACAGTAATAACCTATCACAACGCATCTGCTACAACCAATCCGATTAGATTAGGCGTGATTATTTAAAACCACAAATACGCCCTGAACGTTTACTGACGTCACAAACAACTACGAGGATGGCCGATTACACGGTGTCACACTTTGCAATGTGTCGTTCATTAAGACTAAACTGACCGATTTTATGGAATTAAACGATGTGTACACGATGGCCGAATTTCAAACGATTAGGCATCGGTTGGACTCGCAAGGAGCTGTCACATGAGGAGATGTCGTTACGAATGACGGAAGTGCGTCACAAAATCCGTGACCCCAACGATGCATCGCACAATAGATCGACTCGTGTAAAGCAGGCTTAACACTTCTCTTTTTTTTCAATTTCAACATTTCTCAGGTCCTTCTGCACAAGAAAAAGCATACATTATATATACAAACATCTAGATTCTATCTCAGTGCGCAACAATAACACAACAGGTACATCTATCGCTACTCCAGCGTGAATGTCTAGTCTGAAAACTTTTGCTTCCAGAAAGAATCGGAGCACATGCCAAACCAGTGTCACATGGGTGATAAGAAATTCCACTCACCCTCACTATACGCCAGCTGTTGTTGATATCTCAAGTACTAGCAAAATCTGTTCACACTACAAACCCCTCATGAGGACGGTCCATCCAAAGCTCAATAACTTTGATTAAGGCCAAGGTTAAGGATTCTCCCTAATGTATTCTTCGCAATCCTAGATAATAGAATACATTAACATCCACTAAAAAAAAACCAGTGAGTCAGTGTACAAACGTTCAACTCTATAGACCAAAGAAAAAAAAACCTTAAAAATACAATTTTATTAATGCAATTAAAACAATCCCCAAACAAACAAAACACATATCCAGGACACACAGTCCCAAATTCGCCAATATACAATGGGACCCGTCTATAAAATTAACAGGTCAAAGTGGCGAAAAAGGGGGAGAACTCAAATGTCCCTATTGAACAAACGATTAATACTGTTCATTGAACAGTCCAGCATTGTGTAAGAGTACCAGAGCAATTACTAATAGTGCAACCAGGGTGTGGCCAAGAAATCCCTGTAGTGGCCCTACCTCACCACGGAGGTTGGCACCCTAGACCTAGACGCTGTGGCGATGACTCACCCTACTTTCCCTCCGCTGGTCTAATGTGCAGCTGATCTGGGAAAGAGGGAAATGAGAGAAAGTTGCACTTATGAGAGACACTCAAAAAATGGATCTCAAACACACATATCAATGATACAGTAGAGGTTCAGTGATTTATAGTGTTAAGACGGACCATATCAACAGAGTTGTCACTCTCCAAAAAAAACACGCGCATACAGTGCCTACAAGTAGTATTCAACCCCCTGCAGATTTAGCAGGTTTACACATTCGGAATTAACTTGGCATTGTGACATTTGGACTGTAGATCAACCTGGAAGTGTGAAATGCACTGCAGCAAAAAAGAATGTTATTTCTTTTTTTATTTTTTTTTTAAATTGTGAAAAGTTTATTCAGAGGGTCATTTATTATTCAACCCCTCAAACCACAAGAATTCTGTTTGGTTCCCCTAAAGTATTAAGAAGTATTTCAGGCACAAAGAACAATGAGCTTCACATGTTTGGAATAATTATCTCTTTTTCCAGCCTTTTCTGACTAATTAAGACCCTCCCCAAACTTGTGAACAGCACTCATACATGGTCAACATGGGAAAGACAAAGGAGCATTCCAAGGCCATCAGAGACAAGATCGTGGAGGGTCACAAAGCTGACAAGGGGTACAAAACCCTTTCCAAGGAGTTGGGCCTACCTGTCTCCACTGTTGGGAGCATCATCCGGAAGTGGAAGGCTTATGGAACTACTGTTAGCCTTCCACGGCCTGGACAGCCTTTGAAAGTTTCCTCCCGTGCCGAGGCCAGGCTTGTCCGAAGAGTCAAGGCTAACCCAAGGACAACAAGAAAGGAGCTCCGGGAAGATCTCATGGCAGTGGGGACATTGGTTTCAGTCAATACCATAAGTAACGTACTCTACCGCAATGGTCTCCGTTCCAGACGAGCCCGTAAGGTACCTTTACTTTCAAAGCGTCATGTCAAGGCTCGTCTACAGTTTGCTCATGATCACTTGGAGGACTCTGAGACAGACTGGTTCAAGGTTCTCTGGTCTGATGAGACCAAGATCGAGATCTTTGGTGCCAACCACACACGTGACGTTTGGAGACTGGATGGCACTGCATACGACCCCAAGAATACTATCCCTACAGTCAAGCATGGTGGTGGCAGCATCATGCTGTGGGGCTGTTTCTCAGCCAAGGGGCCTGTCCATCTGGTCCGCATCCATGGGAAGATGGATAGCACGGCCTACCTGGAGATTTTGGCCAAAAACCTCCGCTCCTCCATCAAGGATCTTAAGATGGGTCGTCATTTCATCTTCCAACAAGACAACGACCCAAAGCACACAGCCAAGAAAACCAAGGCCTGGTTCAAGAGGGAAAAAATCAAGGTGTTGCAGTGGCCTAGTCAGTCTCCTGACCTTAACCCAATTGAAAACTTTTGGAAGGAGCTCAAGATTAAAGTCCACATGAGACACCCAAAGAACCTAGATAACTTGGAGAAGATCTGCATGGAGGAGTGGGCCAAGATAACTCCAGAGACCTGTGCCGGCCTGATCAGGTCTTATAAAAGATGATTATTAGCTGTAATTGCAAACAAGGGTTATTTCACAAAATATTAAACCTAGGGGTTGAATAATAATTGACCCACACTTTTATGTTGAAAATTTATTAAAATTTAACTGAGCAACATAACTTGTTGGTTTGTAAGATTTATGCATCTGTTAATAAATCCTGCTCTTGTTTGAAGTTTGCAGGCGCTAACTTATTTGCATCTTATCAAACCTGCTAAATCTGCAGGGGGTTGAATACTACTTGTAGGCACTGTAATTGGTCATTAAGTGCCCAATAATTCACTTGCATATATCTGTAAATGCCCAAAGGAAATCTTATTAAGCAGATAAATACACAAAAGTGCATAGATGCCTTATCTATATCTATTGAAGTACGTGAAAATATTTTATGAACACCTTCTGTGTACCAACATTAAATCCCAAAATGGATACAATGGCAATATTTGCTAGCGATAATCCACAGCAAACGTTTCTCTAAGTGAGGTCTCCACGAGACTACATGGTCCCAGAGCAGTCCTCCCTAACAATATACTGGGAGATGACAGACAGTATACGTTATCATTCAGAAGGTACGCACTTCACAGAAGGCAAAACAAGTCATACACTTTCACAGAAGGCAGAATAAACTTCACAGAAGATGGTACATGCAGTGGAATACAATTTGGTTAATAAGGTCCAGGTAACCATACTAGAAATCTCCAAATGTAAACATAGTACTTAGCTTATCTTAGAAGTCCTATGAATGGTGTAAATACACCAGGGTCCAGATTGACACCTCAGAACATTGCCCAACGCGTTTCCCCCCGATCGAGAGTCGCATCGGGGTTCATCAGGGGCTCCCTATTAGGGTGAGAAACACTGGCTACAGTCTGCCACGTGTGGCGCTTGAGCACCGTCACCGTCCTTCCAAAGTACTATGTTTACATTTGGAGATTTCTAGTATGGTTACCTGGACCTTATTAACCAAATTGTATTCCACTGCATGTACCATCTTCTGTGAAGTTTATTCTGCCTTCTGTGAAAGTGTATGACTTGTTTTGCCTTCTGTGAAGTGCGTACCTTCTGAATGATAACGTATACTGTCTGTCATCTCCCAGTATATTGTTAGGGAGGACTGCTCTGGGACCATCTAGTCTCGTGGAGACCTCACTTAGAGAAACGTTTGCTGTGGATTATCGCTAGCAAATATTGCCATTGTCTCCATTTTGGGATTTAATGTTGGTACACAGAAGGTGTTCATAAAATATTTTCACGTACTTCAATAGATATAGATAAGGCATCTATGCACTTTTGTGTATTTATCTGCTTAATAAGATTTCCTTTGGGCATTTACAGATATATGCAAGTGGAATTATTGGGCACTTAATGACCAATTATGTGCGTGTTTTTTTTGGAGAGTGACAACTCTGTTGATATGGTCCGTCTTAACACTATAAATCACTGAACCTCTACTGTATCATTGATATGTGTGTTTGAGATCCATTTTTTGAGTGTCTCTCATAAGTGCAAATTTCCCTCACTTCCCCCTTTCCCAGATCAGCTGCACATTAGACCAGCGGAGGGAAAGTAGGGTGAGTCATCGTAGAGCGGGGGCGCCACAGCGTCTAGGTCTAGGGTGCCAACCTCCGCGGTGAGGTAGGGCCACTACAGGGATTTCTTGGCGACACCCTGGTTGCACTATTAGTAATTGCTCTGGTACTCTTACACAATGCTGGACTGTTCAATGAACAGTATTAATTGTTTGTTCAATAGGGACATTTGAGTTCTCCCCCTTTTTCGCCACTTTGACCTGTTAATTTTATAGAAGGGTCCCACTGTATATTGGCGAATTTGGGACTGTGTGTCCTGGATATGTGTTTTGTTTGTTTGGGGATTGTTTTAATTGCATTAATAAAATTGTATTTTTAAGGTTTTTTTTTCTTTGGTCTATATATTTGATTGTCCCCTATATCAAGTCTCTATGGTCTTTTACAAACGTTCAACTCACTGCTTAGCAGGAAAACCGTACCAGGTAACAGTCAGGGCTTTCTCACCCTCTTTCCATAAAACTGCACCTATACCTAGAAACCCCCCCTTTCAAATCTTCTGTCCCCGAAGACCAGGTCCAAGGCCTTATCAATTATTGATCAAACACGTCACACATGCAGTGCTGGCCAAAAGTATTGGCACCCCTGCAATTCTGTCAGATAATACTCAGTTTCCTCTTGAAAATGATTGCAATCACAAATTCTTTGGTATTATTATCTTCCTTTATTTTGCTTGCAATGAAAAAACACAAAAGATAATGAAACAAAAATCAAATCATTGATCATTTCACACAAAACTCCAAAAATGGGCCAGACAAAAGTATTGGCACCCTTAGGCTAATACTTGGTTGCACAACCTTTAGCCAAAATAACTGCGAAAAACAGCTTACGGTAACCATCAATGAGTTTCTTACAATGCTCTGCTGGAATTTTAGACCATTCTTCTTTGGCAAACTGCTCCAGGTCCCTGAGATTTGAAGGGTGCCTTCATCAAACTGCCATTTTGAGATCTCTCCACAGGTGTTCTATGGGATTCAGGTCTGGACTCATTGCTGGCCACTTTAGTAGTCTCCAGTGCTTTCTATCAAACCATTTTCTAGTGCTTTTTGAAGTGTGTTTTGGGTCATTGTCCTGCTGGAAGACCCATGACCTCTGAGGAAGACCCAGCTTTCTCACACTGGGCCCTACATTATGCTGCAAAATTTGTGGGTAGTCTTCAGACTTCACAATGCCATGCACACTGTCAAGCAGTCCAGTACCAGAGGCAGCAAAGCAACCCCAAAACATCGGGGAACCTCCACCATGTTGACTGTAGGGATCATGTTCTTTTCTTTGAATG
The DNA here is from genome assembly GCF_048569485.1 of Anomaloglossus baeobatrachus. Lineage (NCBI taxonomy): Eukaryota > Metazoa > Chordata > Amphibia > Anura > Aromobatidae > Anomaloglossus > Anomaloglossus baeobatrachus. The sequence goes on from NC_134353.1 coordinate 438,126,481, forward strand.
CCTCTTTTTTTTCCTGTAAACTCTATGTTGATGGCTTGTCCCAAAAAGCTCTACTTTTCTCTCATCTGACCAGAGAACATTCTTCCAAAACGTTTTAGGCTTTCTCAGGTAAGTTTTGGTAAACTCCAGCCTGGCTTTTTTATGTCTCGGGGTAAGAAGTGGGGTCTTCCTGGGTATCCTACCATACAGTCCCTTTTCATTCAGACGCCGACGGATAGTACGGGTTGACACTGTTGTACCCTCGGACTGCAGGGCAGCTTGAACTTGTTTGGATGTTAGTCGAGGTTCTTCATCCACCATCCGCACAATCTTGTGTTGAAATCTCTTGTGAATTTTTCCTTTCCTTCTACACCTAGGGAGGTTAGGCACAGTGCCATGGGCTTTAAACTTCTTGATGACACTGCGCACCGTAGACACAGGAACTTTCAGGTCTTTGGACATAGATTTGTAGCCTTGAGATTACTCATGCTTCCTCACAATTTGGATTCTCAAGTCCTCAGACAGTTCTTTGGTCTTCTTTCTTTTCTCCATGCTCCATGTGGTACACACAAGGACACAGGACAGAGGTTGAGTTAACTTTAATCCATGTCAACTGGCTGCAAGTGTGATTTAGTTATTGCCAACACCTGTTAGGTGCAACAGGTAAGTTACAGGTGCTGTTAATTACACAAATTAGAGAAGCATCACATGATTTTTCAAACAGTGCCACTACTTTTTGTCCACCCCTTTTTTATGATTGGTGTGGAATTATATCCAATTTGGCTTTGACAATTTTTTTTATTTTTTTTTCATTGAAGACAAATTAAATGAAGATAATAATACCAAAGAATTTGTGATTGCAATCATTTTCAAGAAGAAACTGAGTATTGTCTGACAGAATTGCAGGAGTGCCAATACTTTTGGCCAGCACATTGCAGTATACTTACTGCACCATAAAAAGTTAAATTCTACAAAGTACAAGTTCCTCTTTTTTTCTCTCTTCACTCAAAGAAACAGCTGCAATTAATAAAGTGAACACGTCCTCATTTTCATAGCAACGACTCTATTTTTTTTTTCCAGACAATCAAAAGATGAACAACACAAAAATTGACAGGAATGAAGACACTAGATATAACATGCAGGTGTCTGAACTCGCCTGCAATTACACACTTACATATATAACCATATAACCTGGATCATACCATAAGTCAGCGTATATAACAACTTCCTCATTCTGCTCTAACGCTAGCTCAAGAAAAATTAAACTCTGAACTTCTGCTTTTTCATAGGACAGCAGGACAGACAAAACTCATTACATGTAACATAATGCAGACAGATTGAGATATGACCTGGGTTCACACCTAGAACTTTTATCTCATAGAGATCGGTCATTAGATTGTCTGGACTGGGACAGCACCTCCCCCCTTTACACGGAAGCAAGAGAGGCCAGATTGTGAGATTAAAAAAAAAAAAATTGACCTGTTTGTAGAGTTGCACAATCTCCCCTATCATGTCTGCCGTTTGAAAGCGAAGATAACACAGCTGTCTATCGTCCAGGCTATTCGTCCTAGGGTACGTTCGGGCGCCATTTGTTAAGGGCGCCATAAGTTTACAGTGATGCAATCCAAATTATGCATCTACCTTAACCCCGTCTGCATCCAAATCATGAGTCATTTTTCATTAGCATGCTATTCGTCCACACAGGACCAGTAAAAAATGGTACATTGATCGAGGTAGAAGATATGACTTCCTTTATTACGGATGTTAGGATACATTTAAAGAAATCAGTTGGCTAGGAGCCAAGAATACGTAACATGTCTCCTATTGTGTAAACTGTGCAAATCAAAAAGGTCTGTGGAGCCTCTGTTAGGAGTCTCAACACAGAAACAAGCCAGATATCCCTCCGGGAAGGGCTCAGCCAAGGGGTGACTCTTTTTAGGAGACCACCAAAACCACCATATTAAGTAGGATTCTGGCTGGGTGGGAGCAATGCCTAGTAGACCAACAAAACAAAACAATCACTGATCTCGGGGAGACCAGCCAGAATCCTACTCCACACTGATGAGGGACAATACCCCAAAACGGCTGTCTGTGGATGGATACCTGGCCTTGGTATTTCCCTTGTCATATCTTTAAACTTGTCAAAAAGTTGGATATTGACTTAAAGGGCCACTTAATATGGTGGTTATGGTGGTCTCCTAAAAAGAGTCACCCCTTGGCTGGGCCCTTCCCGGAGGGATATTTGGCTGGTTTCTGTGTTGAGACTCCTAACAGAGGCTCCATGGACCTTTTTGATTTGCATATTTCCCAGGGGGCAATGTACCTAGGATTTCACTGTCTTGAGCGCCGGCAGTGTTTTCTCTGGCTGGTCTCCCCAAGATCAGTGATTGTTTTGTTTTATTGGGTAAACCGTAAAAGAGCTTATTCTGCAATATACACTGTACAGACCAAAAGTTTGGACACACCTTCTCATTCAAAGAGTTTTTTCTTTATTTTCATGACTCTGAAAATTGTAGATTCACATTGAAGGCATCAAAACTATGAAGTAACACATGTGGAATGAAATACTTAACAAAAAAGTTTGAAACAACTGTAAATGTCTTATATTCTAGGTGCTTCAAGAGGTAGTCACCGGAAATGGTCTTCCAACAGTCTTGAAGGAGTTCCCAGAGATGGTTAACACTTTTTGGCTCTTTTGCCTTCACTCTGTGGTCCAGCTCACCACAAACTATCTCAATTAGGTTCAGGTCTGGTGACTGTGGAGGCCAGGTCATCTGGCGTAGCACCCCATCACTCTCCTTCTTAGTCAAATAGCCCTTACACAGCCTGGAGGTGTGTTTGAGGTCATTGTCCTGTTGAAAAATAATTGATGGTCCAACTAAATACAAACCTGATGGAATAGCATGCTGATTCAAGATGCTGTGGTAGCCATGCTGGTTCAGTATACCTTCAATTTTGAATAAATCCCCAACAGTGTCACCAGCAAAGCACCCCCACACCATCACACCTCCTCCTCCATGCTTCACGGTGGGAACCAGGCATGTAAAGTCCATCCGTTCACCTTCTCTGCGTCGCACAAAGACACGGTGGTTGGATCCAAAGATCTCAAATTTGGACTCATCAGACCAAAGCACAGATTTCCTCTGGTCTAATGTCCATTCATTGTGTTCTTTAGCCCAAACAAGTCTCTTCTGCTTGTTGCCTGTCGTTTAGCAGTGGTTTCCTAGCAGCTATTTTACCATGAAGGCCTGCTGCACAAAGTCTCCTCTTAACAGTTGTTCTAGAGATGTGTCTGCTGCTAGCACTTTGTGTGGCATTGTCCTGGTCTCTAATATGAGCTGCTGTTAACCTGCGATTTCTGAGGCTGGTGATTCGGATAAACATATCCTCCGCAGCAGAGGTGACTCTTGGTCTTTCTTTCCTGGGGCGGTCCTCATGCGAGCCAGTTTTTTTGTAGCGCTTGATGGATTTTGCCACTGCACTTGGGGATACTTTCAAAGTTTTCCCAATTTTTCGGACTGACTGACCTGCATTTCTTAAAGTAATGATGGCCACTCGTTTTTCTTAGCTGCTTTTTTTCTTGCCATAATACAAATTCTAACAGTCTATTCAGTAGGACTATCAGCTGTGTATCCACCAGACTTCTGCACAACACAACTGATTATCCGAACCCCATTTGTAAAGGAAGAAATCCCACTTATTAAATCTGACAGGGCACACCTGTGAAGTGAAAACCATTTCCGGTGACTACCTCTTGAAGCTCATCAAGAGAATGCCAAGAGTGTGCAAAGCAGTAATCAAAGCAAAAGTTGGCTACTTTGAAGTACCTAGAATATAAGACATATTTTCAATTGTTTCACACTTTTTTGTTAAGTATTTCATTCCACGGGCCTAGCAATGGTGCTGGAGGGCTGTGAATTCTAAAGCTCCTGAGACCCCCCCGGCCTGGGAGACAGCTCCAGCACAAAAACTGCAGCACCTACTACATCCCCTCACCTCTCTGCACATGGAGGAGCTTTTATTACTGTTATCAGGGAGCGGACAGTACTCAGAACAGCAAAGTTGCAGTAAGTGAAAAGAAGCATTGAATTCTCAAGATGGCTGACGCTGAGTGAAAGAGACTGAGTAGCAGAAGCAAGTACTGAGAGAGGTGGGTGAGAGCCATCCTGGCAGGGACCTCTTGTTTCTTAAGGGGTGCTTCGCACATAGCGACAACGACGTCGCTGTTACGTCACCATTTTCTGTGACGTAACAGCGACCTGGTAAGTCGCTGCTATGATCGCTGCTTAGCTGTCAAACACAGCGACGCAGCAGCGATCATAACATCGCTACATGTGCAGAGAGCAGGGAGCCGCGCTCACTGCTTAGCGCTGGCTCCTTGCTCTCCTAGCTACAGTACACATCGGGTTAATTACCTGATGTGTACTGCAGCTACATGTGCAGAGAGCCGGAGCCGGCAGCACAGGCAGCGTGAGAGCTGCGGAGGCTGGTAACTAAGGTAAATATCGGGTAACCACCTTGGTTACCCGATGTTTACCCTGGTTACAGCTTACCGCAGCTGCCAGATGCCGGCTCCTGCTCCCTGCTCGCTTCATTTCGTCGCTCTCTCGCTGTCACACACAGCGCTCTGTGTGTCACAGCGGGAGAGCGCCTTTGAAGAAAACGAACCAGGGCTGTGTGTAACGAGCAGCGATCTCGCAGCAGGGGCCAGATCGCTGCTCAGTGTCACACACAGCGAGATCGCTAATGAGGTCACTGTTGCGTCACCAAAACCGTGCCGTAGCAGCGATTTCGGTAGCAATCTCGCTATGTGTGAAGCACCCCTCACTCCGGGAAAGCTTGAGAAACTTAGAGATTAACTAGTTAATATCAACACAGAGCTACTGATAAGACGGAGCTGCAGGTAAACGGGCCCTGTGTGACAGAGACTCAGCAGCAGAGGGATAATCACTAAAGTAAACAATTGATCACTGCGCTGCCAGTGCACATCTTGTGAAAGCCTGCAATTAGCAAGACACTAAAATCCAGCTGAATGTCAAACAGCCACACTAGAGCAATGCAAGGTGAGATAGGAGCGCACCAATAGTCTAGAACGTACAAAACCAATGAAAAAGAGAGGGTGCTGCCTGGTGCGGTAGAATGGAGGAGCACAACAGGGAAGGAGAAAAGCAACCGCACATGTATCAGATGCACACCAAGATGTAGAATAAAAAATTGCCTTTATTGTATACCAATGTTAAAAACATTTAAAAGAACCAATTGAACAAGCCACCAGAGGTGGAGGCAAGAATACCCTGGGCAGGGAAAATCACAATAACAATAATAGTCACATACATAAAAGCGACAATCAAAAAGAAAGTTATTGCTGTGGGGAAAATGTGCCAATATATAATACTAAATGCCTGACAATATTCAAGAAAACCAGGGGTATAGGAGTAACCCTTATATGCAGTATTAAGGGGAGCGGAATTGAATATAATAATTCAAGCAACAAGGTCACAGAGGCATAAATTACATAAATGATGAAAAGATGCAATAGTCCAATATATTCATCGTAAATACATCAAAGAGAATATTAGCCTGAATAAGAAGTTCCCATATCAAGTAACCTCGTTCAGCTCCCTAGACCTGTATGTACGGGTACAGTACATATGACCTATATATGTATTGAGGAATAGTACTGACCACGAACTGCACTAAAGTCCAATTAGGAAATACAATACCCCAAGTGGTAAGTGGAAAAGGCGCAGGATGGCACAAGGGGATGCCCAGGGCAGGCAGGCTAGTACCTGTTTGTAATAACACAATAAACCGTCCCAATACACCATAATGCTCAATTCCCAAACACTGATCTAGACTGCAGCACTTGCTCAGCACAGGGATATAGAACCTAACCCAAACAATTACCTTTTATAACTCTGCCCAGTGGATAAGCTCTGTGTGGCAGCTGCAGCATCTCGGGCCTCACATGCTGACTGGGTTCTGACACCCCTGTGTGCTCCTGGCTGCCAAGGGACCAAGTTACTGATAAGGCATTACTGGGCATTTTAGAGCTCCCTCCCAGCTGGAGACCCTGCGTCCTGACCAGTGTCTCAGCCATAGAAATCTCTTGTTTTCCTGGACTTTTTGAGCCCTCCTCTTTCTAGTGTGCCCTGTTATACTCGCATAGAAGCAATATGGCTCCTAAAAAAGCCCCCAGCCCCCCCAATTGCTGGGATGAGTGCACCCAAATCTAATGCCAAGGACGGGAACATACAGAAATTCTTGGCTGAACCCCTGAACGCGTCCCCGGCGGTCACACTGGTCTCCTGCGGGGTCCCTGAGGGATCCCTGGACCCGCACTCCACTGAACCCCTGGCTTCCAATGCTCACTTTTCTGAAGCCTCTGATTCTGTACTGGGAGAGATTAAAGACCTGCACTCCAGAATGTGCGAAATCCCTACTAAAATGGACATGGAGGGCTACATATCCCGTCTTGAAAGTCTCTGCAGAGCTGAAATACAGGGACTCACCACCTCTATCTCACAGATTTCTGACAGAGTTACAGCTACAAAATCGTCCGTTGCAGAAACAATTGCTGCTCAGTCTGAATATGCTAAGACTCTAGATCTTCATGCTGACCAAATCTCTTCTCTCTTCAACCTAATGGAGGACTCCGAAAATAGGGACCGCCGCAACAACATACACATCAGGGGTCTCCCAGAAGCGACAGGACTGTCTGATCTTGCTTCTACATTACAAGGTCTACTGAATAATCTGCTGGACAGACCCCTGAAGCAGTCATTATCTTCGACAGGGCCCATCGAGCCTTGAGGCCTAGATCTCTTGACCCCAACAACCCAAGAGACGTTATATGTCGCCTTCACTACTATCATGAGTAGGAGGAGATCATGAAACAGGCCCGGCTCAAAGGCCCTCTTGACTTTGATGGGGCTGTGGTCCATATCATGGCGGATCTATCCAGGGCTACACTGGTCAAGCGTAGAGCACTACGACCCATCACAGAAGCTCTCAGGGAGAGGGAAATCCCCTATTCATGGGGGTTCCCTTTCCAGTTGCAGGTCCGGCATCATAGAGGTCTTTTTACTGTGGCACGCCTGACCTGAGCTCCTTCCTGGAAGGACTGGAATTACCCACGATCTCAATTCCAGATTGGCCCTCTAATCCATATTTACCCTTCCACCGTGGTGAAGAGAGACGTCGACCTTCATCTTCTCAAAGAGCCCGGAACCGTGGTGTTGTGGGACCTCGAATGGCCGAGCAGTGACTTTGTCCTGATGGTTCTCTTGGTCTGCTCCTCCGTGAGATATGTTCATGTTGTGGCTAGGACTGAGTACCTACGACCTGTGGGCTGACCCTTGCCCATCCGTTCATAATTGAACATTTGACTCTTCCTGGTATTTGTATACATAATGAGCATTATTTCGTTTTGGTAGGCTCTCCTTGTGCTCACACCCTCCCTCCTCCCGACTTTCCCTCTCTTGTCCCCCCTCCCCCTCTCCCCCCCCACTTTCCTCTCTTCCCTCCCCCCTTCCTCCCCCCTCTTTCCTCTCTTCCCTCCCCCCCCTTTCCTCTCTTCCTCCCCTCCCCACCTTCCTCCCCCCTCCCCTTTTTTTTTTTTCCCTCTACTTTCCTTTGTCTGGGAGAGGGCCCTATTTTGATCTTGATCGGATTGTTTTGTTGTTGCAGTTATCAAATGTTTTAGCTAATGTATTCATATATTTTGTTGCTGTCTCCCTGGTGGAGTGTTTGTCTGGGGGTTACGGCGTTTCCGTTGCTAGACTCACCCCACTAGGGACACTTGTTTTTCAAGTGTGACTGTATTGACCCATCTTGGGCCTTTTACAGTCTTTTTTGCCTCGACCTAGGAGCGAGGCCATAGCCTATACTCTTAGTAGGCTTTCCTCTAAGTTTTTCGGTCTCTACTTTTTCTTGCTTGTACTCCCTATTTTCTCTCTTACCTCGCCTTATTCCTTGTTCTGCCTACCTCTCTCATCCCTCCCCCGACCCCCGCCTGTCCTACCCCTTTACCGCTTGTGACTCCCTTTTACATTTTAGAAATCCAAGTTTTACTTAAACGGTACACACTATGGTCTCCTTGAAGTTTGCATCGCTGAATGTACAAGGGTTCAATACCCCGCAAAAGCGCAATCAGATCCTGCATGGTATGCACAAAATGGGAGTCCAGGTACTCCTGCTACAGGAGACTCACTTTAAGTGTGGTCATGTGCCGGATATCCCCAACAAATACTACCCGCTTTGGCATCATGCCCCCAACCTCTTGGCGAGATCAAAAGGGGTCAGTATTGCGCTACATAAAAATTTTCCATGTACGGTGACAGAGGTTAGCACTGATCCACACGGCAGATTCCTATTTGTCAACTTAGTACTCTATAACCAAAAATACACAGTCGCTAATTTTTATCTTCCTAATAAAGGTCAGACTGTTGCCGGGGCTAGGTTCCTGAGGAGACTGGAGACTTTTGCAACTGGACATCTGATCATTGGTGGAGATTTTAATTTACCTCTGAACCCGAAGCTCGACACGTCGGCTGGTAAGTCGGTGATTTCACACAGTCAGCTAGCATCTCTTAGGTCCGCTATGCATTTGAGTAGGGTTGTTGACATCTGGCGTCTGCTCTATCCATCGGTCAAGGACTTTTCTCATTTTTCGGCGGTAAACAATTCGTATAGCCGTATTGATTTTTTCCTGATTAGCCATAACCTACTCTCCTGGTCCCCCACTGCTTCCATCGGCCAAGTGACTTGGTCTGACCATGCCCCTGTCTATGTGACTCTGAATCCCCCAGACTCTCCTTCTAAGTCCTGGAACTGGAGACTCAACCCTAATCTTCTCCTAGATCCAGACGTTAAAGAAAGGATATCTATGACTATTTCAGACTTCCTTCAGTATCATGCAGATGACAATACCCCTCTTCCCACTAAGTGGGAAGCACTGAAGTGCGTAACCAGAGGGGTACTTATACGAGAAGGAGCTAGACTGAAGAGAGACAAAGCTAAACAGATTGAGGATCTTCTTTCCAAAATCCATTCCTTGGAACAAACACATAAAGTGACTCTTGACCAGGATACCTTACTCAAACTGACTAAGACGAGGGAAGACCTTAAAGCAGTACTCGACTTGCCTCACACTAAATTTAGAGAACGCTCCCAACAGTTTTTTTATGAGTTTGCAGATAAGTGTGGGGGTCCCTTGGCGAGACATATCCATCCGAAAACAGCCTCAACGTATGTCCCCTCGATTAAGACGGCTGACAAACAAACGGTGCATCACCCCACTGACATCGCTTTAGCCTTTGAGAAGTATTACGAGATGTTATATAATATCAACGACAAATCTGTAGACCCCACTAACTCCCGGCTTCTGCAGAAAATCGACAACTACCTGCTACACACGCCGCTTCCCCCCCTATTAGCGGAAACTGCTGATGAGTTGGATTCCCCGTTCTCACTAGAGGAGGTCACCCAAGTGGTGTCCTCTTCTCCCCCCAACAAAAGCCCAGGGCCAGATGGCTTTATCAAATTTTACCAAACGTTTCTAATGGAGCCGGCACCTTTTCTTACTAAGGTCTTCAACTCCATCTCCAAAGACCATCCTTTCCAGAAACAATCACTGTCTGCTAATATCACGGTAATCCCCAAGCCGGGCAAGGACCCCTTGCTCTGCTCAAGCTATCGCCCTATATCGCTAATTAATGTGGACGTGAAGCTGTTTGCTAAACTTCTGGCTAACAGACTGAGTCCTTCTCTGCCGCTATTGATACACAATGACCAGGTAGGCTTCGTACCTGGCAGAGAGGCTAGAGACAATACTATTAAATCGATCCTTGTTATCTCACAAATGTTAAAGCTAAAAACACCAGCCTGTGTGTTGTCAGTAGATGCAGAGAAGGCCTTTGATAGGGTCAGTTGGCCATTCCTTGGGCGTGTGCTTGAGCGGGCAGGTTTCGGTCCAAGCTTTAGAGAAAAGGTTCTAGCATTATATACTCTCCCTACAGCCAAGATTCGGTGTAATGGAATTTTTTCCAACTCATTCAATATCAGAAATGGGACTCGACAAGGATGTCCTCTGTCCCCCCTTCTGTATGCATTGGTGATGGAACATCTAGTCATAGCCATCAGAAAGAACCCTGATATTCATGGGATCTGCATAGGTAAAAAAACTCATAAACTGGCCCTATATGCTGACGACCTCCTCCTCTACATCGTGAACCCTGAAACATCTCTCCCATCTATCCTGAAGGAGTTTGAGCGTGGTTAGTAATTTCAAGGTTAATACCTCTAAATCGGAAATCCTAAATATCACCCTTCCCGCTAAACGTAAATCCTCTCTGCAAGAAGCCTTTCCCTTTAAATGGTGTGCCACTGCTCTGGGGACTTCTAGATATCTAGGGACTTATCTAACACCGGACCCTTCACATCTATTTAATTTGAACTATAAACCTCTACTGCAGTGCATTGACGCCGATCTTCAGGCTTACAATTTGCGGGCTCTGTCCTGGTTTGGACGTATCAACGTTTTAAAAATGGATGTCCTCCACAAACTCCTTTTCCTTTTTCAAGCAGTTCTTATAGCCGTACCCATATTCTTCTTTGCCCATTTTCGACGGATCACGACAGCTTTTGTATGGAAAAAAAGTAAACCCCGACTGGCCTTTAAATACTTGACGAGACGTAAGACAAAAGGGGGCACAGGACTTCCAGATTTTCGCTTATATCATACATCAGCTATCCTCACCAGAGTAGTAGATTGGTTTCATGGGGCCGAGACGAAGCAGTGGGTGGATATTGAATCTAATCTTTTAGATTGGACTTTGACCTCCTTGCCCTGGATCGCGAAACATAGAAGACCTAAGAGCATTTTGAACTCCCCTCTGACAAGGGACCTACTCATCATTTGGGACAGAACTAATGCTCATTTTAATCTGTCTGAAGCATGGGGCCCTCTGACACCCCTTTTTGATAATCCCGACTTCCCGCCGGCTGTTGGTGTGGACAGGTTTATGATCTGGTCTTCATCTCAGAGGCCTAGGGTTGGCGATACCCTATTGGGAGCACCTGCTCTGACAACCTTACAGCATTTCCGAGCCGCCTTCCCTGATCAACAAATCCAGTGGTTTATGTATTTGCAGTTGCAATAGTTCATCTCCTCTGCTCGCTCAGCCTCCGACCTGGCCAGGGTCTGCACCAACTTTGAATCCCTTTTGATCCAACTAGAATCTCCATCCCACGTAATTTCCCAGGTTTACTCCATTTTGATTGACCCAATCAATTCGAATCCAGTCTGGTACGTGAAATCCTGGGAAAAAGATCTGGGGAGTGCTTCCTCTGACCTGGACTGGGCAAAAGCTTATATGTGTGTACATAGGCTTCCCTTGCCTTGTAAAGTGCAGGAAAAAAACTTTAAGATCATTTCCCGTTGGTATAGGCGTCCGAAGGAGCTACACAAAATCTTCCCGACCGTCCCTGACACTTGTTGGAGATGTAATGCTGCTGAGGGATCCATGCTACATATCTGGTGGTCCTTCCCGATAATTCAGGAATTGTGGCATAAAGTTTTCCAAATTCATAACCACATAACAGGGCTGACAATCACATGCTCTCCGCAGATCAGTCTCTTGTCCATGATCCCCGGAGCTTTCAAAGAGATCAAGCAAGGTCTTCTCCGTCATTTTGTTGCCGCGACCAGAGCAATCATCCCGAGAAAGTGGAAGTCGGGCGTAACCCCGACGATTCTGGAGTGGTTGGCGGAAATGGACCACATTTGCAGGATGGAGAAACTATCCTCCCACTCTGAGCTCCAGCTGAGCAAGTTTTTCAGCTGTTGGACGCCGTGGCTTCTATTTAGAGAATCCGCTGATTTCGAGGTCATCCTTTCCTCTTAGGAACCAATCGCTTAATTTTTGCTCGGTTCGTGCTGAGAGGTGGAGTGTAGACCTCCTTAAACCGGTTGTGTTCCAAGGGAGACCCCAAGTCCCTCCTTCCCTTCCCCCCCTTCTAGCCCCCCCTTTCTCTTCTTTTTCTTTCTCTGATCTGTCTTTCCTCTCATTTGAATTCTTCTTTGCTTTTTCTTAACATTCTTTTCTCTTTCCAGTTTTTTTATGAATCTAAATTTAGTGCTTCAGAAATCAACGTTCTTATGTTCATTGACTCATTACCAAAATCCACATGGAGATTGTGTGTACTTGATCTCTTATTACGATTCTCTTTATTTCCTCGATATGTGGAAGTACTCATGCACAAACTGAAAATATGCCACTATGTTACAGAATTACTTATACTTGATTTTGTATGATAGTTTCTCTTTTTCAATAAACATTTTTGAGAAGTATTTCATTCCACATGTGTTAATTCATAGTTTTGATGCCTTCAATGTGAATCTACAATTTTCAGAGTCATGAAAATAAAGAAAACTCTTAGAATGAGAAGGTGTATCCAAACATTTGGTCTGTACTGTGTGTGTGTGTGTGTGTGTGTGTGTGTGTGTGTGTGTGTATAAATAATATATACTAGCTGTACTAACCGGCTTCGCCCGGGTTAATAACTGCTGTTAACAAAATAGAATGTACTAACAAACATGTATTCTGCACACAAAAACCACAAAACAAATAGATAGAAATGTAATTATTAAAAGGCAAAAACTAAGCTAATAGAAGCATTTCACAACATATATTTCAACACCACAGATATTCCATACAGATTTAACTAAATTGGCCAAGTAATGTGCTCCGTCTGTCTCTTTCCAGGTCTGTCTCTTTCCAGGTCTGTCTCTTTCCAGGTCTGTCTCTTTCCAGGTCTGTCTCTTTCCAGGTCTGTCTCTTTCCAGGTCTGTCTCTTTCCAGGTCTGTCTCTTTCCAGGTCTGTCTCTCTCCAGGTCTGTCTCTCTCCAGGTCTGTCTCTTTCCAGGTCTGTCTCTTTCCAGGTCTGTCTCTTTCCAGAACCAACAACCCAATCACAATAATGGTTGGGGATGAAGTAGAAGCATATATATACGTTTTTTATAAAAGTACAAAACTTTATAGGTGTAAATTCAAAAACAGGAAAACGCCACATAATGGAGCACATTATCCCTGGATGCCATCCCCCTTAATGATAGCAATTACATAGATTAATGAGCTAAATAGACTCCAAGGCAAATATCCCAACTATATATCATCTGCCAGTTGATAGCATGGACAATGTAGATTTATCTATGAGATCTATATAAAAATATCCGATTATAATAGCATTATAATGACATTGATCCATGCATCACCATGCAGATAATAGCAGTTTCATATACTGACAACCATGCAATGGCAATTGGAGTCAGCCGTGGATAGAATTACTGTAAATCTATGATTGCTGCTTAAAATACAGTGCAACATCCCATGATGATAACACAATTTGCATAACACTGCAGCTTAAGATGTCATAGGTAAGCATAAGGTAAATGACATGTATACCATCTACCATTTGATAGCAGAGATAATGTGGATTTGTCTATAAAGCATATGGCCAGGTGACCCTCTTCTCTCAGGTACAATGTCCCTTATTTGTGCTTTCTCTAACTGCAGCGTTATGTGAATTTGTATTGCTATCGGTTGCTGAGTTAGCTATTATGTATTAATATAAGATCAATAGGATTTCTATTTGGCTGACTTTAATTGCTTTGGCACAGATGTCAGTATATGAAACTGCTACCATCTACATATTGATGCAGGGATTAATGTTATTATTATTGGATATCTGTTATATGCTTTATAGACAAATCCACATTATCTCTGCTATCAAATGGTAGATGGTATGCATGTCATTTACTTTATGCTTACCTATGACTAGAGATGAGCGAACCGGTCCCGGTTCGGCTCGAGGTCGGTTCGCCGAACGGCGGTCCCGTTCGAGTTCGGTTCGTCGAACGTTCGACGAACCGAACTCGAACTGCATAGGAAACAATGGCAGGCATTCACAAACACATAAAAACACCTAGAAAACACCCTCAAAGGTGTCCAAAAGGTGACAAACAACTCACAACACAACACAAACACATGGGAAAGTGACAAGGACATATACTCATGCGAAAACAAAAGAGCTGGACAAGGAAAAAGAGGAGGACACACAGATATATGAGTATATGCAAGGAAACATCGATTCCATTATTGTGCAACTTGAGCCCTGCTCATTTTAGGCTTCCAATCTGGATAAATTGCCTGAGCTCGCCACGTACGCCTTGGTGATCTTGTCGTGTCCTGCAGCCAGCGTTCTCTCGGAACCTGTCTTCAGTGCTGCTGGGGGTCTGCTGGCAGATAAGCACACGTGTCTGTCCACTGACAATGTGGACATGGCTCTCAGAGGACTTTTCTTCCCCTGGGTCAGCCAGGGGATGGGAAAGGCACGCGTATTTTTGAGAGTGCTTCATGCAAAGCATCTTTTTCTTTTTCAAAAGGGCGGGTCAACTGATGCCAGTCAAGTGGGGTGTGTGTGGCCCAATTAGTGGCAACGAGGGAGACTGTGGTTGGAGTCCCCTCGCTGTGTTTCTAAAAGAAACAAGATGAACAAGTCATGGCTCTCAGAGGACTTTTCTTCCCCTGGGTCAGCCAGGGGACGGGAAAGGCACGCGTATTTTTGAGAGTGCTTCATGCAAAGCATCTTTTTCTTTTTCAAAAGGGGGGGTCAACTGATGCCAGTCAAGTGGGGTGTGTGTGGCCCAATTAGTGGCAACGAGGGAGACTGTGGTTGGAGTCCCCTCGCTGTGTTTCTAAAAGAACCAAGATGAACAAGTCATGGCTCTCAGAGGACTTTTCTTCCCCTGGGTCAGCCAGGGGACGGGAAAGGCACGCGTATTTTTGAGAGTGCTTCATGCAAAGCATCTTTTTCTTTTTCAAAAGGGGGGGTCAACTGATGCCAGTCAAGTGGGGTGTGTGTGGCCCAATTAGTGGCAATGAGGGAGACTGTGGTTGGAGTCCCCTCGCTGTGTTTCTAAAAGAAACAAGATAAACAAGTCATGGCTCTCAGAGGACTTTTCTTCCCCTGGGTCAGCCAGGGGACGGGAAAGGCACGCGTATTTTTGAGAGTGCTTCATGCAAAGCATCTTTTTCTTTTTCAAAAGGGGGGGTCAACTGATGCCAGTCAAGTGGGGTGTGTGTGGCCCAATTAGTGGCAACGAGGGAGACTGTGGTTGGAGTCCCCTCGCTGTGTTTCTAAAAGAACCAAGATGAACAAGTCATGGCTCTCAGAGGACTTTTCTTCCCCTGGGTCAGCCAGGGGACGGGAAAGGCACGCGTATTTTTGAGAGTGCTTCATGCAAAGCATCTTTTTCTTTTTCAAAAGGGGGGGTCAACTGATGCCAGTCAAGTGGGGTGTGTGTGGCCCAATTAGTGGCAACAAGGGAGACTGTGGTTGGAGTCCCCTCGCTGTGTTTCTAAAAGAAACAAGATGATCAAGTCATGGCTCTCAGAGGACTTTTCTTCCCCTGGGTCAGCCAGGGGACGGGAAAGGCATGCGTATTTTTGAGAGTGCTTCATGCAAAGCATCTTTTTCTTTTTCAAAAGGGGGGGTCAACTGATGCCAGTCAAGTGGGGTGTGTGTGGCCCAATTAGTGGCAACGAGGGAGACTGTGGTTGGAGTCCCCTCGCTGTGTTTCTAAAAGAACCAAGATGAACAAGTCATGGCTCTCAGAGGACTTTTCTTCCCCTGGGTCAGCCAGGGGACGGGAAAGGCACGCGTATTTTTGAGAGTGCTTCATGCAAAGCATCTTTTTCTTTTTCAAAAGGGGGGGTCAACTGCTGCCAGTCAAGTGGGGTGTGTGTGGCCCAATTAGTGGCAACGAGGGAGACTGTGGTTGGAGTCCCCTCGCTATGTTTTACATGATTTTCGAAGGGCGTGACATGCCTAAGAGGTTGAGTTTCATCATCTGCAACTTGTTGGCAACAGAAAGGCTGCCTTTACACCCTTTTGAGACCAAGGATTTTCGAGACCTTATGCCCATTGCAGTGCCCCAAGAGCCGATGGCCAGTCGTCACTCCTTCTCCAAGAAAGGCGTGCCCGCGCTACCACAGTAGGTCGCACACAACCTCACCGATTCCTTGAGAAACTCTGTGTGTGACAGGGTGCATTTCAACACAGATACTTGGACCAGTAAGCATGGACAGGGGAGTTACATGTTGCTGACTGGGCACTGGGTAACTATGGTGAGAGATGGAGAAGGGTTTGCTGTACAAGTCTTGCCGTCCCCACGACTTGTGTGTCAATCCTTCCTCTGTATGTACAAGTTCCTCCACTGCTTCTGCCTCCTCAACCTCGTGTGGGTCCTCCACCTCGGCCCAAACCCTGTGTGGTCAGGCCACCCTTCCTTGTAACTGCGCCCAAGGAATCCCACACACCTCCTTACTATGCTGGCAGCAGAGCTCAAGGCCATCAGGCGGTCAAATGTTTACTTTGAAATGTAGGGGAAATGTGAGACACCGCTGAGGAATTGTGGACGGTTAGCTCTGGAGAGTGAGACCGAGTTTCATCAATGGTTGTCTACAGTCAACCAGCAGTCAGGGAAGGTCGAGTGCGACAATGATGCAAACCAGTCTGCGACCCTTCTTCAGGGCAATGTGACACACGTGCCTTGTATGGCTCACGTGTTGAACCTGGTTGTCCAGCAATTTTTAAAACACTATCCCTGCCTACATGGCCTTCTGCAGAGGGCACGGTGTAACGCCTGCCTGGATCGACACACTCAGATGGGCTGTAAAGGATAGGCTAGAGGCAAGCCACTCACCAAGCTGGACACCCAGAACCCTGAAACCCTTTAACCCCTATACAGTTGATCAATACCTGTGGAAGGCTGCAGTTCCAGAGAATAGTAGTCATGCAGGGTCAAAAACATTAATTGAGGAAGAGGAACAGAATGGGATGGCCAGGACTTAATCAGAAAACAAGCAGAGGTGAAATGCGGATCGGCCAACGAGGTACATAAACAGCAAGCAGGAAACGTAGTCAGGTAACAAGCACACAAACTCATAAAACTGAACTGGGGGTAACAGTAACAAGAGGCTCATAGCTTTGTCTGGCAGTGGTCTGCAGACAGGAGGGGCCTAAAAAAGGGTGTGGTGTCTTCCCATTGGGACCAGAGTACAAATTGATTGAGTGGACTACGTTGGTGACTTAACAGCTGTGTGCGGCAATGATGCAAACCTGTCTGCGGCCCTTCGTCAGGGCAATGTGACACACGGGCCTTGTATGGCTCACGTGTTGAATCTGATTCTCCAGCAATTTTTAAAATACCATCCCGGCCTACATGGCCTTGTGCAGCGGGCACGCTGCTATGTGCTCACTTTCATCCTTCGCACCCAGCAGCTCAACAACTTTCATCGCTCCGGAAGTCTTAGGGTCTGGCAGTTAAACGCCGGAAATGCGATGTTCCGACACGCAGGAATTGGAATCTGCACATGTTGCAGCGTGTGTGGCAGCACCGCAGAGCCCTGCTGAAATACGGTATGACGTATACCCTGGGCTAACTTGATCCAGAGGTGGTGCAGATCACGCTGCTGGAGTGGTGTCAGATCAAGGACCTATGCACCCTTCTACACAGTTTCCAAATGTCGACGAAGATGTTTAGCACTGGCAATGCCATTCTCAGCTTGACAATTATGGTCATCTACATGATGGAGCACACTGTAAGCATTATTCGGAGTCAGGTATTGGTCCAAGAGGAAGGTGAGGAAGTACAGGAGGAGTCATATGCAGAAGGGATAATAAGATCTACAAGGTCCATACGGTAAGCGGCACCTAGGCAGCAGTTATGGTGGGGGATAGGGATTAACAAGGGCGCATAGTATCAGCAAAAATTGTTGAGGAAGGTGCAGGAGCCATGAAGAAATGGAGGACGAACTTGCGATGGGCATGGAAGACTCAGCAGATGAGTGAGAGCTTGCTCACATTTCGGTTGTGCGAGGTTGGGGGGAGAGGGCAGAGGAAGGAGGCACGATTCTCACCTCTCTGCCACCA
The DNA here is from genome assembly GCF_048569485.1 of Anomaloglossus baeobatrachus. Taxonomy (NCBI): domain Eukaryota; kingdom Metazoa; phylum Chordata; class Amphibia; order Anura; family Aromobatidae; genus Anomaloglossus; species Anomaloglossus baeobatrachus. Next base: position 438,144,457 of record NC_134353.1, read on the forward strand.
ACACACCAAGGACTTGGTCCTCCTGGATGCACAAGACACATGAGCGTCTTCTTGCTGCACTACCAACATGACCCTCGGATTGTACGAATTCGAAGTAATGCTAACTACTGGGTTGCCACACTGTTAGATCCCCGGTACAAGACAAAATTTGGCGAAATAATTCCTGCCATATAAAGGGACGCACGTGTACAGGAGTATCTTCAGAAGGTGTTACGCAATTTTCGATCTGCTTTTCCACTAAACACCAGTGCTGCACAGAGTGAATCTCAACGGTTTGTCATGGATAGGAGGAAATGATCTTTTACTTGTCCACATCTGAGGGACCGAGGGCTGGCTGTTGTGCTGAGATGCCATTGAGTACGGTGTCCCTGCAGAGTTGCACTTTTGGTCATATACAAAATGAGTTGAAAAAGGACAGATGCGGGTGAAAAGGGGAACAGGTGTGTTGGAAAGGGGAAAAAAGTTTTGGTCCGTGGGTTTGGTGGTTAAGCAAAAGTAACATTTGATGAAGAAACACCATCTGTTACGGTGGGACTGGCAGATTTGGATAAGGTGGTATATACTATGTTACCGCTATATAATGAAAATTAATAAGAAAAGAAAGAGAAAGGTATATATCCCCATCAGCAGTCAGTGTCCACCGTGCTCCCAGATGGAAAAGGAGAGGTTGGCAACTGGAAGGTTCGGTGGAGGATACAGAGCTGTGTGGCTATGAAACTAATAGTAGCCTGAACCAAGTTAGACGCCACTCGGATCTTGAGACTGGGAGCCCTGTTAGCGTCACAGGGTCCACACGCCCACCCAGCCCAGGAACTCCCTGTTAACATCACAGGGGCCATTCAGTATGCTGACCGTGTGCATTGGGGCCACACCTGTGAACAGCAGGCGCATCAGCAGCAGCAGGCCTGTTAATGCCACTGGGCTGCACAAGCAGGACTTGTAGGACAGGAGCTGGTCTTAACCGTTCTGCGTTACCAACTGTGGTGGCGGCCTGCATCGACGCCCTATCCCTGCCTACCTCTGGCCTAAAGCCGCAATGGGTTCAACACATGGAGGTGTGCTCTTTCGGAGCATAATAGAAGACTGCGCACCTCCTTGTTGTCTCCAGCCCCTTCTATAACCTGGGTCCGCCCCAAACCAGGTACGTCATGAGTGGCATAACTAGCGTCCTATTTGGAACTGCAACTTCAATGATGACCTCATGGCTGTCATGACCCAAACACCTCACCAGTCATCGTCTGACCATCAATAATGAGGTGACAAGTCATAGGGGCGGGCCTCTGCAAGCCATTTGGGAGTGGCCTGGCCACATCGTCAGGACACCTGATGCCCTGTGGTCTAAATGGGCCCCCCACATCAGGGGCAGGGCCAAAGAGTTCATTACCAGACCTAGTTTCTGATGCAGTAAGTGCCTGACCATGGTCAGTTGCATGAAATACAGTCTCTGAAAAAAGACTATCAGCTTTAGCATGGTGTCTATGCACAACACAGGACTTAGACCCGGCACGGAGTGCAAGTACCTGTGCAAAGAGGCTTTTCGCACTAAGTGTGGGAGCATGCGCTGTAGCCCGAAATGAAGACTTAGCCTCAGGAATGGCACAGTCAGGCTGAGCATACTCACTAGGCGAAACACTGGAGTTAGGCTGCGGCTGGGGTAAATCGGCACACGCATGCGCACTAGCTGCCTCTCCACACTTAGACGTGGAGGAGAAAGCAGCCAGCTGGACAACCCGAGGCACAGGCCTAAATGGCTGCTGATGCCTGGGCGCAACTGAAACCGCTACAGGCTGCTTGCGTTTAAGGCGTCACCGTTTTGTAACAACAAATAACATCCAAAAGAACAGGTGTACTTCTTCCCATGGATAATCTGATATGATCCCTTTTTTCATGGACACGACCATCGCTAACAAATGTAGATGAGGCCAAATCAGCAGCTGCTTCAATGGATCTGAATTGCTCCATAAAGTGGCCTCTCCTCCACCCCAATTTCAAGATCCCAAATACTCCATTCCTCTGTGGTGTCAATCCAATCGCACTTGCTTCCTAACAGCTCTCAAGTTTCCACCAGCCCTGCTGAGTATGGGGTGACAGAGATGGTTGAGTTTGCATAGCTGTTCAGTCGCACTATAGCCTGGGAATCAGAGGTCTGCTCCAAAGCTGCAATGAGTACAGACAAGGAAGTTATTATTATTTTTATTATTATTGATTTATAGAGCACCATTGATTCCATGGTGCTGTACATGAGAAGGGGGTTACATACAGAATACATATACAAGTAACTATAGACAGACTGGTACAGAGGGAAGAGGGCCCTGCCCTTGCGGGATTACATTCTAAAGGATTTTTGGGAGGAGACAGTAGGAGTTGTTTAGGTTGAGCGTCAAGTACGTATGGTGGTGGTGTCATTGAAGGTTATAGTCATTTCTGAACAGATGAGTTTTCAGATTCAGTTTGAAGCTTGCGTGTGTAGCAGATAATCTAACGTGTTGAGGTAGCGAGTTCCATGAGACAGGGGAAATGATCTGCGCAGATAGCCTGAAGCTTTGTGACTGGTATCCAGGCCCCGATGAAGAAGGTGCTGAGCCTAATCTACACCCTCATTTCCAAAAAGTAAATCCTCCTGGTGGAGACAATGGGGAACATGATGAGGAGCACAGATACCTGATTGGAAGGACAACTTTACTATTCGGTCAGGGCAGGAAGAGGTTGTCTCGGAGGACTCAGGACGAGGGGAATGAAAACACACAGGGTTATTGATGAGGTTGGAGACAACACTTACTGTCAAACCAAAGTCAGCCAGTCGATGAGGTCAGCAGAGGAGGTGGAGGAGGATGCTACTGACGACGAGGTTACGTTGCGTCTTCCTGGCCATTTACAAAGTACTGGAAGCACGTCAACAACTGAATCCTGGACCACAACTTTGACTCTGAGCAGATGTCGTGTTGGCTATGCAGGTCGCATGGGCTGTAAGCCTTTCCTAGCCTGTGAATTTTTGGACATCGCAAAGGATCACCAAAGTCATGGAATCTGTAAGATTTGTCAACAATCTGTAAGTAGAAGGCAAAAACTCACACTTTTGAGTACTTCCTCCATGAAGTATCACATGGATATGAATTGACAGCGTGAAGGTGTATTGCTCAGCTTTAGCAACTGTCAACGCAATATGCTTATTTGCCGTTCATTGCATGCATTGTTGCAGACTACACACAAGGGGCTGCTGTGTTTTTGGATCTGCCTTTGGTCACTATAGCAATAGAAAATTGCTCTTCGGGGGTGGACTTGGAGATGCTGTCTATGAACAGAAGGAAAAGCTAAAGGTGTGTGTTACAGCAAGGAGCCACCGCGGAAACACTTTGTTCAATTGTGAGGGGAGTTGTGTTGTACTTTGATGATGAGCACTGTAACGTCAGTGAGCAGCATCCTGTGCCACAGACCAACATTCTTACAGTGCTGTCTATACTGTTTACCGTGAGAGGAGCGTTAAGTCTGTATTTCTGGCAACTGGACATCACAGTACCCGGGTACGGTAGGCTGTGCCCAGACAATAATGCGGGCCCAAAACACTTTGTTTTATTAGCAAAACACATATCTGTTCTGGGTAGGCCGACTATATAGACAATAAGACTTGCTGCCTCTGCACTGTAAAATTGTCACGTACAGTTTAAATCATAGAGGGACAGCAACACATGTTTGCATTGACTGTTGCTTTTCAAGATTTCCATGACTGTGTTGCAGAGCTGTGTGGTTTGCATTCACACTGTTATCATCTGCATTATCTGTGAGGCTTCAGCTAACAAGGGTATTCAGGGGGGGTCATGTGTTTTGTCTATGTTTAGGTAGATAACTTGGAAGCTCTTGTGATGCGCCACTGGTAAGTCGTGTTCGCACACACACACACACACACACACACGCACAAACACACAATTACTGCTACACAGAGGGATTAGCAGGTAGTAGGCAACAGAATAGATTGTTCAATTATTTTAATTGTATGCATGGTTCTTATTGTTTGTTTTGGTAAAGTTAAACAATCATTTATCAACCCAACTGCCTAGAGTCCTTTTCCTTTTGCCTGGTTTTGCTGCATACTGGGGAGCCCACCCTGTACACGACTTAAAATGAAGCATAAGTCGCAATGTGAATTTCACTGTGCTGCAATGCGGCCTAGCGTGCCTGTGCAACCACTGCCTGCCCCATCAAGTGCATCTGCGTGCTCTTCATCCTCTGTGACTGTGGGGACAGCAGTCACACATGGTTTTTCACACTGAACTTCCACTCCTTAACCCGCAACAGGGAGTGTGATTGGCAGGTCATCACTTGTTCTGGAAGTGGAAACAGAAGGTATTGTTGAGCTGTCAGACATCGAGAGAACCATCATTGGATGCAGGCTACATTATATCCACGCCTGCACCTTCGTCACAGATTGCCTGGACTACCTGCAGTTAATAATTGCATTCCAGAAATGGAAAGGAGTGTAGAATGCACATGTGTTGTACCTTGCTTGGCAGCAAAGGAACACTAACTTAGTATTACAAACAATTTTAGGAAGGCAGAAAAAGAGTCAGCTCTTTGTGCAAATTAAATAGCGTGGCAAAAGTGGACAGATAGGTACAGTGGCCGTGTTCTGTGGGTACCAGGACAGTAAAAGAAGCTTCACTTTCTATCCCTCCTAATGATCAAATGCAGCAAGGAATTCCCTGAGTTTGCTATAAAATTAGCATAGCAAAATGTGCATGAGGGTAGAATGCAGAGGTGCTTGAGATTGCTTGCCACCAGTGGCACAATAAAGGAGTCCTACAGGCATTTTTTGTATACCACTAAGTTGCAGTATTTTTTGCTATCATTATAGCTTATTAAAAACAGAGCAGGAGGGTGTCATGCAGAGGTGCTAGAAATAGCTTGGCACCAGTGGGGCACTAATGGAATACAACAGCCAGTTCTATGATGCCACTAAATGGCAGTATTTTTTGCTATCATTATAGCTTATTAAAAACAGAGCAGGAGGGTGTCATGCAGAGGTGCTAGAAATAGCTTGGCACCAGTGGGGCACTAATGGAATACAACAGCCAGTTCTATGATGCCACTAAATGGCAGTATTTTTTGCTATCATTATAGCTTATCAAAAACAGAGCAGGAGGGTGTCATGCACAGGTGCTAGAAATAGCTTGGCACCAGTGGGGCACTAATGGAATACAACAGCCAGTTCTATGATGCCACTAAATGGCAGTATTTTTTGCTATCATTATAGCTTATTAAAAACAGAGCAGGAGGGTGTCATGCAGAGGTGCTGCACATAAATTTGCACCAGTGGGGCACTAATGGAGTACAACAGCCACTTCTTGTATGCCACTAAGTTTACTCAATTTTTGGTATTATAATGTATTAGTAACAATGAGTTTGAGTGTGCAATGCAGGCAGACATGCTGCAAATATCTTTCCACTAGTGTGACTACACAAAAGTACAATAGCCACGTTTAGGATGCCACTAGGTACACTGACTGTTTGCTAGTATAATGGCTTAGTTAAAAAGAGTTGGAGTGTGCAATGCAGGCAGACATGCTGCAAATATCTTTCCACTAGTTTGACTACACAAAAGTACAATAGCCACGTTTAGGATGCCACTAGGTACACTGACTGTTTGCTAGTATAATGGCTTAGTTAAAAAGAGTTGGAGTGTGCAATGCAGGCAGACATGCTGCAAATATCTTTCCACTAGTTTGACTACACAAAAGTACAATAGCCACGTTTAGGATGCCACTAGGTACACTGACTGTTTGCTAGTATAATGGCTTAGTTAAAAAGAGTTGGAGTGTGCAATGCAGGCAGACGTGCTGCAAATATCTTTGCACTAGTTTGACTACACAAAAGTACAATAGCCACGTTTAGGATGCCACTAGGTACACTGACTGTTTGCTAGTATAATGGCTTAGTTAAAAAAAGTTGGAGTGTGCAATGCAGGCAGACATGCTGCAAATATCTTTCCACTAGTTTGACTACACAAAAGTACAATAGCCACGTTTAGGATGCCACTAGGTACACTGACTGTTTGCTAGTATAATGGCTTAGTTAAAAAGAGTTGGAGTGTGCAATGCAGGCAGACATGCTGCAAATATCTTTCCACTAGTGTGACTACACAAAAGTACAATAGCCACGTTTAGGATGCCACTAGGTACACTGACTGTTTGCTAGTATAATGGCTTAGTTAAAAAGAGTTGGAGTGTGCAATGCAGGCAGACATGCTGCAAATATCTTTCCACTAGTTTGACTACACAAAAGTACAATAGCCACGTTTAGGATGCCACTAGGTACACTGACTGTTTGCTAGTATAATGGCTTAGTTAAAAAAAGTTGGAGTGTGCAATGCAGGCAGACATGCTGCAAATATCTTTCCACTAGTTTGACTACACAAAAGTACAATAGCCACGTTTAGGATGCCACTAGGTACACTGACTGTTTGCTAGTATAATGGCTTAGTTAAAAAGAGTTGGAGTGTGCAATGCAGGCAGACATGCTGCAAATATCTTTCCACTAGTGTGACTACACAAAATTCAATAGCCACGTTTAGGATGCCACTAGGTACACTGACTGTTTGCTAGTATAATGGCTTAGTTAAAAAAAGTTTGAGTGTGCAATGCAGGCAGACGTGCTGCAAATATCTTTGCACTAGTTTGACTACACAAAAGTACAATAGCCACGTTTAGGATGCCACTAGGTACACTGACTGTTTGCTAGTATAATGGCTTAGTTAAAAAAAGTTGGAGTGTGCAATGCAGGCAGACATGCTGCAAATATCTTTCCACTAGTTTGACTACACAAAAGTACAATAGCCACGTTTAGGATACCACTAGGTAAACGGACTGTTTGCTAGTATAATGGCTTAGTTAAAAAGAGTTGAAGTGTGCAATGCAGGCAGACATGCTGAAAATATCTTTCCACTAGTGTGACTACACAAAAGTACAATAGCCACGTTTAGGATGCCACTAGGTACACTGACTGTTTGCTAGTATAATGGCTTAGTTAAAAAAAGTTTGAGTGTGCAATGCAGGCAGACGTGCTGCAAATATCTTTGCACTAGTTTGACTACACTAAAGTACAATAGCCACGTTTAGGATGCCACTAGGTACACTGACTGTTTGCTAGTATAATGGCTTAGTTAAAAAAAATTGGCGTGTGCAATGCAGGCAGACATGCTGCAAATATCTTTCCACTAGTTTGACTACACAAAAGTACAATAGCCACGTTTAGGATGCCACTAGGTACACTGACTGTTTGCTAGTATAATGGCTTAGTTAAAAAGAGTTGGAGTGTGCAATGCAGGCAGACATGCTGCAAATATCTTTCCACTAGTGTGACTACACAAAAGTACAATAGCCACGTTTAGGATGCCACTAGGTACACTGACTGTTTGCTAGTATAATGGCTTAGTTAAAAAAAGTTTGAGTGTGCAATGCAGGCAGACATGCTGCAAATATCTTTCCACTAGTTTGACTACACAAAAGTACAATAGCCACGTTTAGGATGCCACTAGGTACACTGACTGTTTGCTAGTATAATGGCTTAGTTAAAAAGAGTTGGAGTGTGCAATGCAGGCAGACATGCTGCAAATATCTTTCCACTAGTGTGACTACACAAAAGTACAATAGCCACGTTTAGGATGCCACTAGGTACACTGACTGTTTGCTAGTATAATGGCTTAGTTAAAAAAAGTTTGAGTGTGCAATGCAGGCAGACGTGCTGCAAATATCTTTGCACTACTGTGACTACACAAAAGTCCAATAGCCACGTTTAGGATGCCACTAGGTACACTGACTGTTTGCTAGCATAATGGCTTAGTTAAAAAGAGTTGGAGTGTGCAGAGGACAGGAGGGTACAGTGCCAGGATTGTGGGGCTCTGGGTAGAGGAATGGAAGCCTGCCTTTCTATTCCCTCCTAATGGGGAAATGCATCGACGAAATCCCTGACCTTGGCTACACAGACGCTGTCGCTTTTTTCAGGACCTGTCACCTATGGCTCTGACCCTGCCGGTTTGAGCCCTTAAAAGGACTGATAGAAAGTGCTCTCCCTAAGCTGTCTAGCGCTGTGTATGGAGCGCATACAGCTGTATCAGCGATAGGACTCAGGACGGAGCTGCGACAGTGATGTCTGACACCAAGGACGCAGAAGAGATAATGGCGTCCTGGAGGAAAATGTCCGGTTTTATAATGCAGGGACATGGGACATGGACATCCTATCACACATGCCGTTGCTTCTCTGGCTAAAAGTCCACTTAGCTGTGTGTGTGTCTGGGATTGGCTGACATGCTGGCCCGCCCCACAAGACGCGCGCGCTTAGGGAAGGAAGACAAGGAAAAAAAAAAAAAATGGCGATCGCCATTATACAAACAGGAGTGATCTGAAGGCGCTGTTCACGCACACTATACACTGAAATGTCATAATAGTGTGAGTCACAGAGTGACTTACACTATTACAGCGGAAAGCCAGCTAGGAATTAGCTGTTTTTTTGCTGCTAGAACCGTTCTCGAACGTTTCTAGAACTATCGAGCTTTTGCAAAAAGCTCGAGTTCTAGTTCGATCTAGAACAGGCCCCAAAATCACTCGAGCCTAGAACTGGAGAACCTCGAACCGCGAACCGCGCTCAACTCTACCTATGACATCTTAAGCTGCAGTGTTATGCAAATTGTGTTATCATCATGGGATGTTGCACTGTATTTTAAGCAGCAATCATAGATTTACAGTAATTCTATCCACGGCTGACTCCAATTGCCATTGCATGGTTGTCAGTATATGAAACTGCTATTATCTGCATGGTGATGCATGGATCAATGTCATTATAATGCTATTATAATCAGATATTTTGATTAGCTCATTAATCTATGCAATTGATATCATTGAGAGGGATGGCATCCAGGGATAATGTGCTCCATTATGTGGTGTTTAACTGTTTTTACTGTTTTTGAATTTACACCAATAAAGTTTTGTACGTTTATAAAAAACGTATATATACGCTTCTACTTCATACCCAACCATTATTGTGTTTGGGTTGTTGGTTCTGACTAGTCTGAAGTACGTGTTTCATGAGGACAATTGATATTTAACTGTCTCTTTCCCCGTCTGTCTCTTTTCCCGTCTGTCTCTTTCCTCGTCTGCCTCTTTCCCCGTCTGCCTCTTTACCCGTCTGCCTGTATTTGTTTCTTTCCCCATCTTTCTCTTTCCCAGGTCTGTCTCTTTCCCAGGTCAGTCTCTTTTCCAGGTCTGTCTCTTTCCCAGGTCTGTCTCTTTCCCAGGTCTGTCTCTTTCCCAGGTCTGTCTCTTTCCCAGGTCTGTCTCTTTCCCCGTCTGTCTCTTTCCCCGTCTGCCTGTATTTGTTTCTTTCCCCATCTGTCTCTTTCCCAGGTCTGTCTCTTTCCCAGGTCTGTCTCTTTTCCAGGTCTGTCTCTTTTCCAGGTCTGTCTCTTTCCCAGGTCTGTCTCTTTCCCAGGTCTGTCTCTTTCCCAGATCTGTCTCTTTCCCCGATCTGTCTCTTTCCCCTGTCTCTTTCCCAGATCTGTCTCTTTCCCAGGTCTCTTTCCCAGGTCTCTTTCCCAGGTCTGTCTCTTTCCCAGGTCTGTCTCTTTCCCAAGTCTGTCTCTTTCCCAGGTCTGTCTCCTCGTCTCTTTGTCTGTGTCTTTTCATGTCTGCCTGTCTTTGTCTCTCTCTATTTCTCTGTCTCTTTCCCCGTCTGTCTCTTTCCCCGTCTGTCTCTTTCCCCGTCTGTCTCTTTCCCCGTCTGTCTCTATCTCTCGGTTTCTTTCCCCATCTGTCTCTTTCCCTGTCTGTCTCCCCGTCTCTTTGTCTGTCTCTTTCCCTGTCTGCCTGTCTGTCTGTCTCTATTTCTCTGTCTCTTTCCCCATCTGTCTCTTTCCAGGTCTGTCTCTTTCCCTGTCTGTCTCCCCCTCTCTTTGTCTGTGTCTTTTCCTGTCTGTTTCTGTCCCTGTCTGCATGTCTGTCTGTCTGTCTCTTTCCCCGTCTGTCTCTGTCTGTCTCTTTCACCGTTTGTCTCTGTCTGTCTGTCTCTCTCTGTCTGTCCCTCTCTATCTCTCTCTATCCGTTTCCCCACTGACATTTATTACCTCACATATAAGCTTCTTATACTATGAATGTCTTTTGTTCCTATAGCAACCACTCACAGCTCCTACTAGTAACCTGTAGTTCCAGGCTCCATTTACTTTAATGAAGCCATGTTTTTTGGAGAGTAACTGTAAAGCGCAGGGTTAAATTTTCCTGTCAAAACATAGTCTACGACGTTCCCTGGGTCACATGAGGTGTCTGTGCAACATTTTGTGATTGTAAATGCGACGGTGCAGATACACTTTTCGTTTCACTTTTTCCCCATTATGTAGATAGGGGCAAAATTGATTGGCAAATTGGAATGCGCGGGGTTAAAATTTCGCCTCACAACATAGCATATGACGCTCTCGGGGTCCAGACGCGTGAGTGTGCAAAATTTTGTGGCTGTATATTGTTTCCTCATTTTATATTAAGCTAAGTCAGCATGATTCACTTATCACATGAAAGTCCCAGAATGTCTGGTGAATCTTATGATGTCTGCTGAATATGGGTGTGGCACATATTTCAAACACCATCTTAAAGTACTGTTTTTTTTTCGATATCTTCATATAACTCTTAATAATCATAATAGTTCATAATCATGTCCATAACAATATACAGTGGAAAAGTGCAACTGAATACACTCACCTGGCAGGGTTGTGAGCGTCACAACACCTGTATCAGCCTAGGGTAGGTGATGGCAGCAGCGCCGGGATATTCGTATTGAAGATAAGAGAAGAATCAGGTTTTTATTACAGCGCTATCACCCAGAAGCGATATTTATTAATCTCTTTATTCATGTACAGGTCAAGTCAATGCGTTTCTGAGATCGCAGCCTCCTTCATCAGGACAACAGAGAAAATCAACAATACAAAGGCAGCAAGGGAGCCCCTACATATATCTATGCCGGTCTGTAACCGTCAGAGGACAGCCCGCCAGATTTTGAAAAAAAAACGGCGGGATCCCCAATAACCGAATTGTCACACGGAGATAAATCAAAAGCCTGACAATCAAACGTCTTGATGAATAAATTTTAAAAACACTTGATAAATTGACAGCGCATATCAGAAACATTATCATAAAAAGTATCCAGAGGAAAAAAGGGGACAAAAAAAGAAGAAAAATGAAACCTGTGAATATGGGCTAGAAGTCTGAATTTTAACGTGAAGTAGTGGTAACGAGGTTGTGTAATGTATCCACTAATCTATAGAAACCTTGTATGACTCTCTTTGGTGTGTGAGGTTATCAAAAATTGGGGAGTAGTGACGTCAGAATTTTCATGAGCATGGATCAGATCTATGTGTTCAGTTTTTGATAATAAGATAGGATAGGTTTTATGCCTGGGAAAAGTACTTCCATTAACATTAGAAGAGTTCAGTCTGTTGTTCAATCAAGCACTCTTGTAAAAGATAATAAGCGGGTCCTGGCCTCGCTGGACGCAGTCAAGGCATTTGATTCTGTGGAGTGGAATTCCCTGCTGGTCTGCCTCCAAAACTTTGGATTCGGTCCTAAATTTTGTAACTGGATTCAAATGATGCACCATGCTCCCCGAGCCAAAATGGTGGTTAATGGCATTTCCTTGAGCTCCTTCCGCTTAGGGAGGGGGAACTTAACAGGGATGCCCTTTGTCCCTGGCTCTCTTTGCCATGGCCATTGAAGTACTGGCGATTTAAGATTCGTTCAAATAAACTGATATGGGGCATACAAATTGTAGATCAAGTGGATACCATTGGACTGTATACAAATTATCTGATCATATTTATGGATAATGTGGACGATGTCTGCCTCTGGTCGTCTGTCATAGACAAGTTTGGTAAATTCTCAGGACTCAGCATAAATTGGGACAAGTCTCACCTGATGTCACTGTCCCACTGCCCGGCAGCTGGACTGGAGACGTTATCCCCACTGCCATTAGTGTCTTGCTTCAAATACCTGGAAATTATTATAAACCAAGACAGCCAACAGGATTTGCATTTCAATATTTATCCTCTATTGACGCTGGCCAAATCTAAGGTTTTGTTATGGGGTAACCTGCCCCTATTGATCCCAGGACGTATTTAGTGAAAATTATTATACTCACTAAATTCAGTTATTCCCTTTAACATAGTGCAGTTCCTAAATCCTTTTTCTCCTCCCTGAACTCATTATTGTTCGGGTTTATATGGGGTAACGCACTACTCAAGTTAAAGTTGACTACACTATACAGATCCAAGCAACAGGGAAGGGTGGCATTACCAGATTTTTACTTGTATTATCTGTCAGGCCAATGGAAAGCACTGTCCTCATGGATGCCCGGTTCCTATCTTACCAAAGTCAGCAAGTCATCTTGCGCAAACAGCGGGGACGAGGTGCTTGCTTGGATTTTTGGAAACAGATCAACTAGGCTCATCTAAAATATTACCACTTCTCAGATTGGCAAGACAGGTTTGGAGACCGACCAAGAAAGCTAGATGTGTTTTCTTTACAGTAGATATCTTCAGTTTATAACAGAGATTCAACACCATATGCAGAACATGTCAAGAGCCACTTTAATATCCTCTTTCCCGCTGATGGGGATTCTGCGTTCTCAGGGCCCTAAAGGATTGATCTCATCTCTGTGCACCTGCTTGCTGTCTGTAGGAAATGAATCTTAGCCACTGACAGTCAGGGGAAAGTAGGAGCTGATAGTCTCAAATATGCAATATGAAGACTGGGAAGAAATCCTGGAGTCCCCAACTAAGGTCTCGCTTTCAATTAACAATAAAATGATCCAACTGTATATAGTACATCAGGCGTATTTAACCCCACTGAGATTGTTTAAAATGCATAATCGGCAACACTGGATTGTTAACGGTGCTGTGGAGAGAACGCTGACTTTATTCACATGATTTGAGGATGCCCGAAGATTGCTTCCTTTTGGAAAGATGTCATCTCAGTCTTATCCTCTCTGGTCCCTTTTCCTATACCTCTTAACCCACTTCTCTGCCTGTTTGGAGTCATGAATGAGGGGATATTATCACATCATCACAACATTTTCTTACATGAATCCCTGTTCATGGCCAGGAAACTCAGCATTACGGTGGATGGGTAGCTCTCCCCCTACAGTTCGAGCATGGATAGTTAGTGAATGCAATGCTTCCCTATGAGCGGATTGTGTACCAGAATAGAAGGTACCCGGAGAAGTTCACTAAGGTGTGGGAAATGTGGAACTCCTCCTCCTTGACATTGACTGATTAACTGCAGTCCTTGTTCTCCTAACTGGACTAAGTATAGTAATGATCGTGGATTGGTGTCAATTGAGATTATTCGGGTTGGCACCTATCGGCAGAAATGGTTAACCATTGTATATTGTTTTTTTGTTCTTGTTGTGACTACTATATATTTCAGGCACAACTAAATAGTCTTCTTTTGTTTTGTATCATCATAGAAGCCCTAAGATGAACAGTTAGATAACGATATGGTGTCTCGCATGTTAAATGGTCTTACTCGGTTGGTCTACTCTAAGCTTATGTACACACATCTCATATGTCTTGGAATTGTATCTTTAAACTTATTTTGCTGTTTAATAAACAAATTTGAACAATTTTGTGGTAAAATTTTTTATTTGTGCTTGTTTTATTTTCACGGCTCAACGTTATAAAATTTTGGGACGCACCTTGGTCTACCTCTAGATAATTCCTTAAGACCTTTAGTTTCCAAAATGGGGTCAATTGTATGAGAGCTCTACTGGCACCTCTCCAAACATGACCTGGCATCTGCTAATGATTCCAGCTAATATTGCATTCAAAAATTCAAGTGGCACTCCTTCCATTCTGAACCCCACTGTGCACCCAAACAGTGGATTTCCACCACATGTGAGGTATCTGCATACTCAGGAAAAATTGCATAATATATTCTATGGTGCATTTTCTCTTTTTTTTTTTTTTATAGCTATAATACTATTTTTGTGGGAATAAAGTAAAATTATATTTTTTTTTGCATTCCACATGGCTTTAGTTCCTGTAAATCACCTAAAGGGTTAATAAACTTCTTGGATGTGCTTTTCAGCAGTTTAAGGGTTGCAGTTTTTACAGTGTCGGCACTTTTCAGTATTATCGGTCACCTAGGCCTCTCAGTCACTTCAAATGTCATGTGGTCCCTGTGATGACATGGACACTCAGTGCCTAGCATGGGTTAACTTTCTTAAAATTCAGCCAGACATGAAGACAGTTTGTTTATAGATGGGGGATAATCCCTCATTATTCTACAAGACTCTTGGGAGTTTAGTATTGAAGTTTTTGTTGACTCATGTAATTGTTTTGGCCACTGAAGGCCAGGCACCCATTGTATTACGATGTGTTTGCTGGATGCGATTTAACTTAGCTGTCTCTTCCTCGTCTCTGCCATTGACCATTATTACTGGGATATTCTGTATACGGCTTGATATCTAGCCAATAAGAGCCCAGTCTTATCCACCAATCGTGAAGACCCCAATGGTCTGAATGGAGAGCTCAGGGGTATAAGAAGGAGGACTGTCCATTGCCCGGGTAGACTTTTGCTACATGCTACCAATCTAGGACCTGCGGATCCGAATGGCAAGCCATAACCAAACCTGAATTATAATACTATATGGACTTCAGCATCTAATGCAAGGATTCGGCTGTGATACCAGAGATTACTTAAGGAAGAAACCCAGGTTGGGACAATTTGGTCACCTGGCTACAAACTTTGCAGACCTCAGCCAGCTTCCTAAATCTGACGTTATTCCATTTTTGGTGGGTACCCACCGAAAGCGGGGTGCTGCTGGATTGGAGTAAGTAGCCCTGGAAGCTCTGAGGCACGGACATTCTAATCCCTGGTGAGCCAGTGGAAGGGTGAGAAACTGTTGCCTTTTACATTTGTGTGTTTTTCTGGTTGTGTGTTATGTGCCGTTAATTGTTTAAGGATCCAATAAAGTCTTAATATTGTGATTCCCTCACCCTGTGTTGTCTGAGTAGTATTCTGCCCATGGTTAAGGAGGTCGGGCGTTCAGTTGGGATGAGACCTGGGCCATGCTGTTTTTCTAAAGGCGGCCGGGCCAGCGGACGAGAGCACCCACTGACCCCCGTTTCTCCACAGTCCCTACAGAAAATAATGATTTTGTAAATTTTGTTAGAACGATGGGAAATTCCTGATTAAACATTGAACCCTTCCAACTTCCTAACAAAAAAGTTATTTTTCAAAAATTGCGCTTTTGTAAAGTAGACATGTGGGGAATGGTATTTATTAACCATTTTGTCTGACATAACTCTGATTTAAGAGCACAAAATTAAAAGTTTAATTATTGCAAAATTTTCCGCAAAATTTTCAATATTTTCACAAATAAACGGAAAAAATATCATCCTAAATTTACCACTATCATGAAGTCCAATATGTCACGAGAAAACAATCTCCGAATCACTGGGATCCGTTGAAGTGTTCGAGTTATAACCTGTCAAAGGGACACTGGTCAGAATTGCAAGAAATGGCCTGGACAGGAAGATGAAAACAGGCTCTGTGGTGAAGGAGTTAAGAGGCTATGGAATTTGTCACCAGGTGTTTGATACATTATGCAGCTCTCATATGGTATAAGGGCAAAGACCAGAATTGTCACTTACTGTTCTGCTGGCTGTCATTTGAATAAAATAGCTGTTTTATCTGCTGCAGATCTACTAGTTTTCTAACTGCTAAGGTCGTATAACCCTGGCCATGTTGCTGATTTGCAGCTGTTTATACAGCACACAGATAGAAAACTCCCAATCAGTGATCAGGGGTGAGGTTATACATAGCTCATGAATATGCTAGACTAGCTGGCAGCAGGTTTACTACTTCTGTAATCTGCTGATAAGTGATTTTATCAAAACTATAGCAAGCCGAGTAAAGGTACCGTCACACTAAGCAACTTACCAGCGATCCCAACAAGGATAGGGATCGCTGGTAAGTTGCTAGGAGGTTGCTGGTGAGATGTCACACTGCGACGCTCCAGCGATCCCACCAGCAACCTGACCTGGCAGGGATTGCTGGAGCGTGGCTACACGAGTTGCTGGTGAGCTCACCAGCAACCAGTGACCAGCCCCCAGCGCCGCGTGGAAGATGCTGCGCTTGGTAACTAAGTTAAATATCGGGTAACCAACCCGATATTTACCTTGGTTACCACCGCACGGAGCTACACGTGCAGAGAGCAGGGAGCAGCGCACACTGAGCGCTGGCTCCCTGCTATCCTAGTTACAGCACACATCGGGTTAATTACCCGATGTGTACTGCAGCTAAATGTGCACAGAGCAGGGAGCAGCGCACAATGCTTAGCGCTGGCTCCTTGCTCTCCTAGCTACAGCACACATCGGGTTAATTACCCGATGTGTGCTGCAGCTACATGTGCACAGAGCAGGGAGCAGCGCACAATGCTTAGCGCTGGCTCCTTGCTCTCCTAGCTACAGCACACATCGGGTTAATTACCCGATGTGTGCTGCAGCTACATGTGCACAGAGCAGGGAGCAGCGCACACCGCTTAGCGCTGGCTCCCTGCTCTCCTAGTTACAGCACACATGGGGTTAATTACCCGATGTGTGCTGCAGCTAAATGTGCACAGAGCAGGGAGCAGCGCACACTGCTTAGCGCTGGCTCCCTGCTCTCCTAGCTACAGCACACATCGGGTTAATTAACCCGATGTGTCCTGCAGCTACATATGCACAGAGCAGGAGCCGGCACTGACAGTGAGAGCGGCGGAGGCTGGTATCCACAGTAAATATCGGGTAACCAAAGACAGGGCTTCTTGGTTACCCGATGTTTACTGTGGATACCAGCCTCCGCAGAAGCCGGCTCCTGCTGCCTGCACATTAGTTGTTGCTGTCTCGTTGTCACACACAGCGATCTGCGCTTCACAGCGGGACAGCAACAACTAAAAAATGGCCCAGGACATTCAGCAACAACCAACGACCTCACAGCAGGGGCCAGGTTGTTGCTGGATGTCACACACAGCAACATCGCTAGCAACTTCACAAAAGTTGTTCGTTACCAGCGATGTTGCTAGCGATGTTGCTAGCGATGTTGCTTAGTGTGACGGGGCCTTAAGTGGCACATCATTAGAATCAGGATTTTTGTCTCTAAAATGTGCTGCTCTCAGATTAGGTGGCAATAACCTTGTCAGATTCCCTTTAGGCCTCTTTCAGACGTCCGTGTTTGATCAGGTACAAGCCACAGACATTGGTATGGTCATATGTGTGTCACGAGTGTGTCACGTGTGTTATCTGTGTTTGCATACCTGTGACATCAGTGTGAAACGTACCGGAGAAAACAGGGGTCTTTGAAATAAAAAGAATTTCTGTATTCACCTGTATCTAGAGCTGTTTTCTTCGCCTCTGCTGCCTCCTGCTTCTGACTCCCGCTCATTATAGTCCTTGATTATTCACTGCACTGAGGACCTGGAAGCCGGAACATTGCGATGTCAGTATTGGGGACCGCATCGCCGGTGATAGGGTAGTATCCAGCAAGCAGTGCGTGTGCAGTGACATCCAGGAGGTCATTGGAGTTCCCAATGAACTCTGGTGACATCCTAATGACACCCCCATAGGTCTCACGATGGTGACTTCATGGGTTCATCAAAGTTCATTGGGAACTCCAAAGACCTCCTGGATGTCACTGCACACACACTGCTTGCTTGCTGAATACTCACCTTTCACTGGTGATGCTCTCCCTGGCGATGCGGTCCCTAGCGGAGCTGTCACCGCGATGCTCCTGCTTCTAGGTCCTCAGTGCAGTGAATAATCAATGAATATAATGAGCAGGGGTCAGAAGCAGGAGACAGCAGAGTCGAGGAAAACAGCGGTGGATACAGATGAATATAGAAAGTCTTTTTATTTCAAAGACCCGTGTTTTCTCTGGTACGTGTCACACGGATCACATCAGTGTGCGATTTGTGTGACATCTGTGATATCGGACAAAAAACGGACGTGTGTGTGTGCAGGGCCACAAGGGCCACACAGTCCGTGTGAAAACACGACCGTGTGAGTAACAGCATAGAATAACATGGGTACGTGTGGCATCTGTGTTTAAAAACTGATGTCACACGTACCTGAAACACGGACGTCTGAAAGGGGCCTTAATAGTATTGCCCATCCCCAATAGTATTGCCGATACACAGCAGTACTCCATAACTTCCTGCAAAATGTAATGGTCTGACATTTCTTTGTCAGTTATGTAACATTTAATCTGAGGTCAAAAGCACGCATACGCATCTGCACTTTCCTATTGATGAAGGAGGTGGCTGCCTCTAATGTGGCTGCTCCAGGGAAGTTTTTTAAATTGGAAAACAAACAGTGAATTAATTAAAAACAGACTTTTTTTTGCTTGTTGACATGTTTACAACTAGTTAATACAATTAAATTAAAATCCAATTATTCATGTTCCTAAGGTGCTGCGGAAGTCTGCTTACAAGATTGTAAATGGAGAAGCCCAGTATGTGGAAGTGAATCCATCCAATCTCCAAGACTTTGTTGGAAAACCAATCTTTATGGTGGATAGAATGTATGAGCTTACTCCACCTGGTGTGGTTATGGGCCTTGCTTGGACTGCCATGGGTAGGTAAAATGATTTCATATACTTTATCTACTGTATCAAAGACAGCCGCTTGGGTTACACTTCTCTCTGTTATCTACTGTATCGGCATTACAAAAGAGGTGCTCAACAGCTCCTTTCTTCAGAAGATTTATTGCTGCATTGGCTTCAATACACATGATATAATAATTGGACAGTTCTTGTCATGTGTCACCCTCATATTGAGCAGAGAAGCGTGGTTTCATTATAAATTGCAAATTAAAGCTATGGAAAAAGAGCGGATTCTCCATTCTACCACTTTGCTCTGCAACCCCTCGCTGTGATGTAGCCAACTTTTGTTTAGCGATCAGTGGGAATAGTAAAATGTAGAAGTTTTTCCTGGCTTCACTCATTGCCATTGATGGCAGCCTCAGTGGTGGCAATATGGATATTTGTGACCGGTGTAGATTTTATAGTTATGGGAGACATACTTTAAGCATCTTGGCACAGTGCCAAACCCATCGCTGTGCAGTCTGCGTATCAGCCCCAAATTAATATCTGCTAGATAAAGTTGTGTATGCCATGTCTCATATGTATAGAAAATGTTACATGGCTAACTCCCAATATTGTCAGCTTTGACTGATTAAATATACAATATCAAATACACATAACCCTATTTGTTCCTTTGCTAAATGCAACTAACAGAAACACTATCAATTCTATAGTGGCCACGCTCCCCATAGTGATGATTTTGAAACCTCTTGTCCACAATTGGAATTTATTGTTTAAAAATACATTAAACATATGAAAATAAAAAACAGATACAACGCGTTTCGGTGGAAACAACCGCCTTCCTCAGGTAACTAAGTAAAAATACATCTAACTTTCTATCTTATAGATAAAAAATGCAATTTGCTGAGTATTCAAATAAGGGTGTGGATATAACCACACATGTGTAATCAGTCTCTTTGTTCACTTCAGCTATAGTGGTTCATTTAAAGCAGTGTTTCCCAAACTCCAGTCCTCATGGCCCCCAATAGGTCATGGTTTCAGGATTTCCTTACTATTGAACAGGTGATGGAATCATTATCAAGGTGTCCCCTGTGCTATATTAATGAAATCCTGAAAACATGACCTGTTGGGGGTTGTGAGGACTGGAGTTTGGGAACCACTGATTTAGAGCAAAAAATCCCCAAGCAACAAATCACTTAGAAAAATCACTTTAAAAAAATCATTTTATAAAATAACTTAAAAAAACCCCTAATTTAAAAGCACTGTGAGCACTTATCAATAAAATAACTATCCCTAGGAGTTCTCAAATAAAAGGTAGTACAAATAAAAAATTTTTTATAATATATATATATATATATATATATATATATATATATATATATATATATATATACATACATATATAATATATATCTAATATATAAAGCTGAATGTGTGTGTGTGTGTGCGCACCGTCGCAGATACAGCCACAAAATTTTGCACACTCACACTTCTGGACCCCGAGAGCGTCATAGGCTATGTTTTGAGGGGAAATTTTATCCCCGCTCTTTACAGTTATTCACCAAAAAACCTGCCTCC
The DNA here is from genome assembly GCF_048569485.1 of Anomaloglossus baeobatrachus. NCBI lineage: Eukaryota > Metazoa > Chordata > Amphibia > Anura > Aromobatidae > Anomaloglossus > Anomaloglossus baeobatrachus. The sequence continues at coordinate 438,164,640 of NC_134353.1, forward strand.
ATTAAAGCGAATGGAGCTGGGAGCCACAGTGCAGCCAGAACTTCAGAAGAATGCGCAGCCACGCCCTTATATGGAATGTTGGCGTGTCGCAATGCAGCCAGGGAAAGAGACAGACACAGACAGGGAAAGAGGCAGACACAGACAGGGTAAGAAACAGACATAGACAGGGTAAGAGACAGACACAAAGAGACAGACACAGACAAAGAGACAGACTGACAGGGAAAGAGACAGACAGGGAAAGAGGGAAAGAGAGAGACAGGTAAAGAGACAGACAGGTAAAGAGACAGACACAGACAGGGTAAGAAACACGCAGACAGGGTAAGAAACACACATAGGCAGGGTAAGAGACAGACACAGACAAAGAGACAGACAGACAGGGAAAGAGACAGACAGGGAAAGAGACAGACAGGGAAAGAGACAGACAGGGAAAGAGACAGACAGACAGAGAGAGAGAGAGAGACAGAGAGATATATACATTTACTATCCCGGGCAGCGCCAGGTGCTATGTTGTGAGGCGAAATTTTAACCCCGCGCGTTCCAATTTACCAATCAATTTTGCCCCTATCTACATAATGGAGAAAAAGTGAAACGAAAAGTGTTGGGGGCAAATTGACAGCTGCCAGATGTGAACAAGGGGGACTTAAAGAATGAGAGTGATGGCGCCAAAGAGTATATACCGTACAGTTGCTAAGGTGGGGCCCCGACATGGGATACTCCCCACACTCGGGGATATGAACACACACACAAAATGTGCCACACACTACCACGTGCTTGAACACATATACCTACCCTCAGCACACATTTCACCACACATACACCAACCTCGCCACATAATCGCCCTAAAACACACACAAGTCTGGTATTATCCTTCAAAAATAAAAATCTGATTACTAAGCCGCTAAACTAAAACAACAACAAATGTACCACATAGGAAATACGGCAGCTGTCAGTCACATGACCTGGCTATATGTGTATGTGTGAGCTAATATATACTGTCAGGGGGAGGGCTTTCTGTTGCCCGGAGATTTATCAGGCTGCCAATAGCAACCAATCACAGCTTAGCTTCTATTTTGCTACAGTTAATTAATCTGAACTCTGATTGGTTAATATTGGCAACAATTTAATAATTACATTTCTATTTGTTTTGTGGTTTTTGTGTGCAGAATACATTTTTGTTAATACATTGTATTTTGTTAACAGCAGTTATTAACCCGGGTGAAGCCGGGTAGTACAGCTACAGCTACGGGCGAAGCCGGGTAGTACAGTCTTTATCTCTCTGTTTCTTTCCCCATCTGTCTCTTTTCAGGTCTGTCTCTTTTCAGGTCTGTCTCTTTCCCAGGTTTGTCTCTTTCCCAGTCTGTCTCCCCGTCTCTTTGTCTGTGTCTTTTCCCATCTGTCTCTTTCCCTGTCTGCCTGTCTTTGTCTGTCTCTTTCTCTGTTTCTTTCCCTGTCTGTCTCTATCAAGGTCTGCCTCTTTCCCCGTCTGCCTCTTTCCCTGTCTGCCTCTTTCCCCGTCTGCCTCTTTCCCCGTCTGCCTCTTTCCCCGTCTGCCTCTTTCCAGGTCTGTCTCTTTCCAGGTCTGTTTCTTTCCAGGTCTGTCTCTTTCCAGGTCTGTCTCTTTCCAGGTCTGTCTCTTTCCCAGGTCTGTCTCTTTCTCAGGTCTGTCTCTTTCCCAGGTCTGTCTCTTTCCCAGGTCTGTCTCTTTCCCAGGTCTGTCTCTTTCCCAGGTCTGTCTCTTTCCCAGGTCTGTCTCTTTCCCAGGTCTGCCTCTTTCCCAGGTCTGCCTCTTTCCCAGGTCTGCCTCTTTCCCAGGTCTGCCTCCTTCCCAGGTCTGTCTCCTTCCCAGGTCTGTCTCCTTCCCAGGTCTGTCTCCTTCCCAGGTCTGTCTCCTTCCCAGGTCTGTCTCTTTCCCAGGTCTGTCTCTTTCCCAGGTCTGTCTCTTTCCCAGGTCTGCCTCTTTCCCCGTCTGTCTCTTTCCAGGTCTGTCTCTTTCCAGGTCTGTCTCTTTCCAGGTCTGCCTCTTTCCCCGTCTGCCTCTTTCCCCGTCTGCCTCTTTCCCCGTCTGCCTCTTTCCCCGTCTGCCTCTTTTGCCATCTGCCTCTTTCCCCGTCTGCCTCTTTCCCCGTCTGCCTGTCTGTCTGTCTCTTTCTTTGTCTGTCTCTATCTCTGTTTCTTTCCCCATCTGTCTCTTTCCCCATCTGTCTCCCCGTCTCTTTGTCTGTGTCTTTTCCAGTCTGTCTCTTTCCCTGTCTGCCTGTCTTTGTCTGTCTCTTTTTCTTTGTCTCTTTCCCTGTCTGTCTCTATCAAGGTCTGTGTCTTTCCCCATCTATCTTTGTCTGTCTCTCTGGCTGTCTCCTCCTTCCCTGTCTCTGTCCCTGTCTGCATGTCTGTCTCTTTCCCCATCTGTCTCTTTTCAGGTCTTCCTCTGTCTCTTTCCCCGTCTGTCTCTGTCTTTTACACCGTCTGTCTCTGTCTCTCTTTCACCGTTTGTCTCTGTCTATCTCTCTCTATCCCTCTCTATCTGTCTCCCCACTGACATCTTTTTACTGCACATATAAGCTTCTTATACTATGAATGTCTTTTGTTCCTATAGCAACCACTCACAGCTCCTACCAATAACCTGTAGTTCCAGGCTCCATTTACTTTAATGAAGGCATGTTTTTTGGAGAGTAACTGTAAAGCGCGGGGTTAAATTTTCCTGTCAAAACATAGTCTACGACGTTCCCTGGGTCACATGAGGTGTCTGTGCAAACTTTTGTGGTTGTAAATGAGACGGTGCGGATACACTTTTCGTTTCACTTTTTCCCCATTATGTAGATAGGGGCAAAATTGATTGGTAAATTGGAACGCGCGGGGTTAAAATATCGCCTCACAACTTAGCATATGACGCTCTCGGGGTCCAGACGTGTGAGTGTGCAAAATTTTGTGGCTGTAGCTGCGACGGTGCATATGCCAATCCCGGATATACATACATACACACATTCAGCTTTATATATTAGATTACCGTATTTTTCGCTTTATAAGACGAACTTTTGTTCCCCCAAAAAAGTAGGGAAAGTAGGGGGTGCATCTTATAAACCGAATATACGGGGGGGGTTGTGTGTGTATATATATATATATATATATATATATATATATATAGATATATACCGCAGGGTCCGCTCTGGAGCGGTGCTGGGAGCTGGTGAAGCTGCGGGCTGCCGCGTTAGATCTCCTGCTCCCGCTCATATAATATGCACAGCCGCTCTCTATCAGCGTGGTGCTGAAACCGCATCGTGCTGATGGGCTGGGGCAGTGGGGCATATTATATCTGCCTGCGCCCTCTTTTGATCGCACATGATCACCCCTGTGTTAGATATGGCCCCCATGGTGCTGCCCATAGTAAAATAAAAAAAGCTTTACTTACCTCCAGCGCTGATCTCCCTGTCTCCAGCTGCTGCTGTCTGTGATCAGGCATGCAGAGATGATATCACTCTGCCGTGCCGATCACATGACCAGCAGCAAGAACCAGGAATTGGAGGAGGAGCTCAACTGCAAGGAGGGAGACACGAGGAGGGACAGCGCTGAGAAGGTAAGGAAAGAGTGTTTCATTTTATTATGGGCAGCAGCATGGGGGGCATATCTAACACAGGGGAGATGTGCCATCTATAGTGGCCATGGGCAGCAGTATGGGGGCCATATCAAACACAGGATATGTGTGCCATCTATAGGGACCATGGGCAGCACAGGGGGACGTGTCACAGCACAAGGGGGCTATATTCAATATAAGAGGGCCATATACAGATAAGGGGGGCTAATTTTAGGATGGGGGCTATGAGGGACATATACCCTATATGATTTCTTAGACGGACACTGGCATTATAAGATGGACCCCATTTAACATTAAAAAAAATCTCTTTTCCTTCACCAGATTTGGGGTGCGTCTTATAATCACCTTATAAAGTCTTATAAAGCGAAAAATACGGTAAATACTACACAAATAGCACTATATTTTGATAATACAACAAGATTAATTTACAATAAAACATACAATTATTCAATATTTCCAACCCCGTTACCTAAACATACACACACAATAATTACAGCTCACCCACCTATCACTCGTTATCCCTATGGATAATAAGCAGGCGGAGGATACTTGGCACATCTTGATGGTGAGGCTGCTGGGAGGTCTTGCTGCCAAGACTTGGTGGCTTGCTGGTAGGCTGAGGGACGATGAGCTCTTTCATTGAGAGGAGACACTGGGAGGAAGAGGGCACAGAGGTGGCTACTGCAGACACAGAGAGGGGACACGTGATGATGAAGGCTGCAGGCTCAGAAGGTTGAGGAAGGGGTCAGGGTTAAGGGTCTGTAGAAAGATAAAGCTTGAATTAAACTAAATTGGCACACAAACCCCCTGTACATGTGTTTGCAGGGAACTAGTGCCAGCGCTGTGATATGACATCACTGCTCCAGTACACGCATCGCCACTCACTCCCCTGTGCACCCCGGCAGCAGAGAACTGTGAAGTGCTGCACACCTGCAGTGATAATTAGATCACTACAGGCGCAGGACACCTGCAGGCAGTTGCTCCTGTCCAAACAAAGGATCTCACTGATCTTTTGTTCTAACAGCCTGTTGACATCTTCCGACATGGTAATTAACCGTGTCAGCAGAAAGCCTCTTATATGATGTACATCTTTTTTGATATGCCTAGGCTGATCATCAATGGACCAGGGCATAGCTATGGGGGGCCAACAAAGGGGACATTTTGGATCTGTTTGTATATGTGGCATATATATGTGTAGAGGGTCATATTCTAGGACACCAGTGGGGGTATATAGATATATATATATATATATATATATATATATATATATATACAGTGCCTACAAGTAGTATTCAACCCCCTGCAGATTTAGCAGGTTTACACATTTGGAATTAACTTGGCATTGTGACATTTTGGACTGTAGATCAGCCTGGAAGTGTGAAATGCACTGCAGCAAAAAAGAACGTTATTTCTTTTTTATTTATTTTTTTTCAATTGAGAAAAGTTTATTCAGAGGGTCATTTATTATTCAACCCCTCAAACCACCAGAATTCTGTTTGGTTCCCCTAAAGTATTAAGAAGTATTTCAGGCACAAAGAACAATGAGCTTCACATGTTTGGATTAATTATCTCTTTTTCCAGCCTTTTCTGACTAATTAAGACCCTCCCCAAACTTGTGAACAGCACTCATACATGGTCAACATGGGAAAGACAAATGAGCATTCCAAGGCCATCAGAGACAAGATCGTGGAGGGTCACAAGGCTGGCAAGGGGTACAAAACCCTTTCCAAGGAGTTGGGCCTACCTGTCTCCACTGTTGGGAGCATCATCCGGAAGTGGAAGGCTTATGGAACTACTGTTAGCCTTCCACGGCCTGGACAGCCTTTGAAAGTTTCCCCCCGTGCCGAGGCCAGGCTTGTCCGAAGAGTCAAGGCTAACCCAAGGACAACAAGGAAGGAGCTACGGGAAGATCTCATGGCAGTGGGGACATTGGTTTCAGTCAATACCATAAGTAACGTACTCCACCGCAATGGTCTCCGTTCCAGACGAGCCCGTAAGGTACCTTTACTTTCAAAGCGTCATGTCAAGGCTCGTCTACAGTTTGCTCATGATCACTTGGAGGACTCTGAGACAGACTGGTTCAAGGTTCTCTGGTCTGATGAGACCAAGATCGAGATCTTTGGTGCCAACCACACACGTGACGTTTGGAGACTGGATGGCACTGCATACGACCCCAAGAATACCATCCCTACAGTCAAGCATGGTGGTGGCAGCATCATGCTGTGGGGCTGTTTCTCAGCCAAGGGGCCTGGCCATCTGGTCTGCATCCATGGGAAGATGGATAGCACGGCCTACCTGGAGATTTTGGCCAAGAACCTCCGCTCCTCCATCAAGGATCTTAAGATGGGTCGTCATTTCATCTTCCAACAAGACAACGACCCAAAGCACACAGCCAAGAAAACCAAGGCCTGGTTCAAGAGGGAAAAAAATCAAGGTGTTGCAGTGGCCTAGTCAGTCTCCTGACCTTAACCCAATTGAAAACTTGTGGAAGGAGCTCAAGATTAAAGTCCACATGAGACACCCAAAGAACCTAGATAACTTGGAGAAGATCTGCATGGAGGAGTGGGCCAAGATAACTCCAGAGACCTGTGCCGGCCTGATCAGGTCTTATAAAAGACGATTATTAGCTGTAATTGCAAACAAGGGTTATTCCACAAAATATTAAACCTAGGGGTTGAATAATAATTGACCCACACTTTTATGTTGAAAATTTATTAAAATTTAACTGAGCAACATAACTTGTTGGTTTGTAAGATTTATGCATCTGTTAATAAATCCTGCTCTTGTTTGAAGTTTGCAGGCTCTAACTTATTTGCATCTTATCAAACCTGCTAAATCTGCAGGGGGTTGAATACTACTTGTAGGCACTGTATATATATATATATATATATATATATATATATATATATATATACGGATCTTTTCATTTTTGGTTCCTGAGCCGCTTCTTATTTTTCTCCCCCTATCAGAGGTCAACAAGGGGAGATAGATAGAAGGGGCTTGTACTTAGTAAAAGCAGATTCTGACTTAAGCTGGGTTCACACATAGCGACAACAACGTCGCTGTTACGTCACCATTTTCTGTGACGCAACAGCGACCTTGTAAGTCGCTGTTATGATTGCTGCTTAGCTGTCAAACACAGCAGACGCAGCAGCTATCATAACGGCACGCGTCGCTGTGGAAGTGATGCTGCGCTTGGTAACTAAGGTAAATATCAGGTAACCAACCAAAGAGCTTCTCTGGTTACCCGATATTTACCTTGGTTACAAGCGCACACCGCTTAGCGCTGGCTCCCTGCACTCATAGCTACAGTACACATCGGGTTAATAAGCAAACCTTTGCTTATTTCCCGATGTGTAGTCTGGCTGCGTGCAGGGAGCAGGGAGCCAGCACTGGCAGCGTGAGAGCGGCAGACGCTGTAATGAAAGTAAATATCGGGTAACCAAGGAAAGGGCTTCCCTTGGTTACCTGATGTTTACCTTGGTTACAGCTTACCGCAGGCTGCCAGAAACTGGCTCCCTGCATCCTGCTCGCTTCAATTCGTCGCTCTCTCGCTGTCACACACAGCGATGTGTGCTTCACAGCGGGAGAGCAACGAGCAAAAAATGAAGCAGGACATTCAGCAACGAGCGGCGACCTCATAGCAGGGGCCGGGTTGTTGCTGGATGTCACACACAGCGACAGCGACGGGACGTCGCTGCTACGTCACAGAAAATGGTGACGTAGCAGCGACGTCGTTGTCGCTATGTGTGAACCCAGCTTTAGATACATTGTTTAGTGCTGGAAGATATACAGTAGCCTGCAGTTAGTACTGTATTATTTCCTAAACTGAGTGCTCCCATTTGCAAGATCTGTGCATTCCTATGACAACAGGTTTAGTAACTTTATGTTGTCTATCTCTTTTAGTTTTTATGTGGCTATATACTGTATTGTCTTATTCCCTTTGTAACAGCTTTTTGTATATTTTTTTGTAAGCGCTGCTTAAGGCTGGGGCCACTCGGGGACTACTGTGATCCTCTCATGACACTCAGCTCACGCTGGCAGCACAGCGGGAGCCGAGTGTCATTGCGACAAAGGTCCGATCATGTGATCGGACCACAGCTGCGGCAGGCGGGCCGGTGCTGAGGAGGAGAGGGGAGGGATTTATCTCCCTCTCTCCTCCGTTGTCGGCTATTGCCATTCTCACTCTGCACTCGCAGTACACCGGTGTAATGCGAGTGCAGTGTGATTTTTCTCTCGCCCCATGGTTTTGAATGGGTGCGAGAGAAACAAGGATCTCATTGCACCCGCAGCATGCTGCGACTGTTTTCTCGGACCGATTAGGGCTGAGAAAATAATAGCTCATGGGTGCTGGCACATAGGTTATTATTGGTCCGAGTGGAATGCGATGTTTTATTGCATTCCACTCGCACCGATTTTCTCACCGTGTGGCTTAGGCCCAATTGTTAGATTACATATGTAAAATTGAATAGATTTGTTCGCTTTCTCTAAAAACCACACCCCAGAAGCCTCATGAGACCAAATGTTACCAGTAATGGGTGTACAATTGGCCTGTATAAACAATTGGTTGTTCTGGAGATCGTCGAGGCTGGGGACAACCTCATACTGGAAAATCGATGAATTTCAGCTAAAGCAATAGAAGACATCATGGAGATTTCCCGTGAACATGTTTGTGCCATTATCCATGAACATTTGGACATGAGAAAGCTATCTGCAAAGTGGTCCCCAATTGTTTGACAACAGATCAGAGAAGCAAGAAGCATGTGAGTGAAAACTTCCCGGTCCATTTGTCAGCGTTTCCGGACTTATAAGAGCTTTCTGGATCGACTGGTCACTATGGATGAGGAGCAGTCAAAAAAGTGAAGGCATAGTAGTTCTCGTCCAAAGAAGTTCAAGGTGCAAAAATAAGCCATTAAGGTGATGGCATCTGTCTTCTGGGATAAGGAGGGAATGCTTTTAGTGGACTATCTTCAAAAGGGTTTCATCATCAATTCAAGGTATTACGTTGAACTTTTGGACCATTTGAAAGCAGCTCTGAAGGCCAAAAGGCGCGGCAAGCTGTCAAAAGGAATCTTGTTCCTGCAAGACAACACCGCCACTCGCACTGCACAAGCGACCACAGCAAAACTGGCAGAGCTGAGCTTCCAGCTGGTTGATCACCCACCTTATTCACCAGATCTAGCGCTCTCCGATTATCATCTTTTTCCAAACCTGAAGAAATACCTCAAGGGTACCAAATTTCACACAATTTCTGATGCCATGGCTGCTACGGATGCCTAGTTTGAGGCACAACTGAAATCCTTCTTTTTGCTAGGCTTACAGAACTTTGCATACCAATGTAAGAAGTGCGTTGACATCAGTGGGGAGAGTATGTGGAATAAATGTAAAGTTTCATCATCCTATCTTGTTTCTTTCTGGGTAAAGCTAAAGATTTATCAGCAGCTCCTCGTATAAAAATATTAGAACATGATTAAAAACGCACATGGTGACCCTTACGCATTTCAGTCGAAGAAGACGCCCTTAGTCAATGGGAAAAATACAAATGTATCAGAAACAAGGAAAGAAGGGGAAGGCATTTAAAGGCGAACATAGATAAAGAATAATTGAAATCACATGAGACAAAAGGCATCACAAACTGGCATGTTATTATTTAACTTTGAAGCTGAACATAGAAAAAAGGCAAACACTCATATAGACTAAAATATCATAAATGTACTATTGTTACTACTTAATAGAGTTGAGCGCGGTTCGTGGTTCGTGGTTCTCCAGTTCGCGGCTCGAGTGATTTTGGGGGCTGTTCTAGATCGAACTAGAACTCGAGCTTTTTTGCAAAAGCTCGATAGTTCTAGATACGTTCGAGAACGGTTCTAGCAGCCAAAAAAACAGCTAATTCCTAGCTGGCTTTCCGCTGTAATAGTGTAAGTCACTCTGTGACTCACACTATTATGACATTTCAGTGTATAGTGTGCGGGAACAGCGCATTCAGATCACTGCTGTATGTATAATGGCAATCGCCATTTTTATTTTTTTTTCCTTGTCTTCCTTCCCTAAGCGCGCGTGTAGTGGGGTGGGCCAGCATGTCAGCCAATCCCAGACACACACACAGCTAAGTGGACTTTTAGCCAGAGAAGCAACGGCATGTGTGATAGGATGTCCATGTCACATGTCCCTGCATTATAAAAACGAGTATCTGCCCGTCCGGACGCCATTATCTCTTCTGCGTCCTTGGTGTGAGACATCACTGGCGCAGCTCCTATCGCCGATACAGCTGTATACGCTCCATACACAGCGCTGGACAGCTTAGGGATAGCACTTTCTATCAGTCCTTTTAAGGGCTCGTACCGGCAGGGTCAGAGCCATAGGTGACAGGTCCGTGAAAACAGAGTTTAACAGCTACACAAGATGACAGCGTCTGTGTAGCTGAGGTTAGGGATTTCCTCGCTGCATTTCCCCATTAGGAGGGATAGAAAGGCAGGCTTCCTTTCCTCTACCCAGAGACCCACAACCCTGCCACTGTACCCTCCTGCCCTTTGCACACTCCAACTCATTGTTACTAAGCCATTATACTAGCAAACACTGAGTGAACTTAGTGGCATCCTAAACGTGGCTATTGGACTTCTGTATAGTCCCACTAGTGCAAAGATATTTGCAGCACGTCTGCCTGCATTGCACACTCAAACTCATTGTTACTAAGCCATTATACTAGCAAACACTGAGTGAACTTAGTGGCATCCTAAACGTTGCTATTGGACTTCTGTATAGTCCCAGTAGTGCACAGATATTTGCAGCACGTCTGGCTGCATTGCACACTCAAACTCATTATAACTAAGCCATTATACTAGCAAACACTGAGTGAACTTAGTGGCATCCTAAACGTGGCTATTGGACTTCTGTATAGTCCCACTAGTGCAAAGATATTTGCAGCACGTCTGCCTGCATTGCACACTCAAACTCATTGTTACTAAGCCATTATACTAGCAAACACTGAGTGAACTTAGTGGCATCCTAAACGTGGCTGTTGTATTTCATTATTGTCCCACTGGTGCCAAGCTATTTCTAGCACCTGTGCAGGACACCCTCCTGCTCTGTTTTTAATAAGCTATAATGATAGCAAAAAATACTGCCATTTAGTGGCATCATAGAACTGGATGTTGTATTCCATTATTGTCCCACTGGTGCCAAGCTAATCCTAGCACCTGTGCAGGACACCCTCATGCACATTTTGCTACGCTAATGTTATAGCAAACTCAGGGAATTCATTGCTGCATTTGATAATTCGGAGGGATAGAAAGTGAGGCTTCCTTTAGCTTTTCCTTCTGTTCATAGACAGCATCTCCAAGTCCACACCCGAAGAGCAATTTCTCCTCCACGTGTAAGTGTGGAGAGGCAGCTAGTGCGCATGCGTGTGCCGATTTACCCCAGCCTAACTACAGTGTTTCGCCTAGTGAGTATGCTCAGCCTGACTGTGCCATTCCTGAGGCTAAGTCTTCATTTCGGGATACAGCGCATGCTCCCACACTTAGTGTGAAAAGCCTCTTTGCACAGGTACTTGCATTCCGTGCCGGGTCTAAGTCCTGTTTTGTGCCGAGACACCATGCTAAAGCTGATAGTCTTTTTTTCAGAGACTCTATTTCATGCAACTGACCATACTCAGGCACTTACTGCATCAGAAACTAGGTCCGGTAATGAACTCTTTGGCCCTGCCCCTGATGTGGGGGGACCCATATAGACCACAGGGCATCAGGTGTCCTGACGATGTGGCCAGGCCACTCCCAAATGGCTTGCAGAGGCCCGCCCCTATGACTTGTCACCTCATTATTGATGGTCAGACGATGACTGGTGAGGTGTCGTGGCAGCCATGAGGTCATTATTGTAGTTGCGGTTCCAAATAGGACGCTAGTTATGCCACTCATGACGTGTCACTCTGCTTTTGTCTCCAGGAGGTGCATTGTGGTCCACCCTGGTTTGGGGCGGACCCAGGTTATAAAACGGGCTGGAGCCAACAAGGAGGTGCGCAGTCTTCTATTATGCTCCGAAAGAGCACACCTCCATGTGTTGAACCCATTGCGGCTTTAGGCCAGAGGTAGGCAGGGATAGGGCGTCGATGCAGGCCGCCACCACAGTTGTAACGCAGAACGGTTAAGACCAGCTCCTGTCCTACAAGTCCTGCTTGTGCAGCCCAGTGGCATTAACAGGCCTGCTGCTGCTGATGCGCCTGCTGTCCACAGGTGTGGCCCCAATGCACACGGTCAGCGTACTGAATGGCCCCTGTGATGTTAACAGGGAGTTCCTGGGCTGGGTGGGCGTGTGGACCCTGTGACGCTAGCAGGGCTCCCAGTCTCAAGATCCGAGTGGCGTCTAACTCGGTTCAGGCAACTATTAGTTTCATAGCCACACAGATCTGTATCCTCCACCTAACCTTCCATTTGCCAACCTCTCCTTTTCCATCTGGGAGCACGGTGGACATTGACTGCTGATGGGGATATATACCTTTCTCTTTCTTTTCTTATTAATTTTTGTTATATAGCAGTAACATAGTATATACCACCTTATCCAAATCTGCCAGTCCCACCGTAACAGATGGTGTTTCTTCATCAAATGTTACTTTTGCTTAACCACCAAACCCACGGACAAAAACTTTTTTCCCCTTTCCAACACACTTGTTCCCCTTTCCACCAGTATTTGTCCTTTTTCAAATCATTTGGTATATGACCAAAAGTGCAACTCTGCAGGGACACCGTACTCAACGCTGTCTCAGCCCAGCAGCCAGTCCTCGGTCCCTCAGATGTGGACAAGTAAAAGCCCATTTCCTCCTATCCATGATAAAGCGTTGAGATTCACTCTGTGCAGCACTGGTGTTTACTAGAAAAGCAGATCTAAGAATCCGTACCACCTTCTGCAGATACTCCTGTATACGTGCGTCCCTTTCTATGGCTGGAATTATTTCGCCAAATTTTGTCTTGTACCGGGGATCTAACAGTGTGGCAACCCAGTAGTTAGCATTACTTCGAATTCGTACAATCCGAGGGTCATGTTGTAGGTAGTGCAGCAAGAAGGCGCTCATGTTTCTTGTGCATCCAGGAGGACCAAGTCCTTGGTGTGTTGGTGGCAGAGAGGTGAGAATCGTGCCTCCTTCCTCTGCCCTCTCCCCCCAACCTCGCACAACCGAAATGTGAGCAATCTCTCACTCATCTGCTGAGTCTTCCATGCCCATCGCCAGTTCGTCCTCCATTTCTTCATGGGGTCCTGCACCTTCCTCAACAATTTTTGCTGATACTATGCGCCCTTGTTAATCCCTCTCCCACACCGTCCCTTGACTTCCGCCTAGGTGCCGATCACCGTCTGGACCTTGTAGACCTTATTATCCCTTCTGCATATGACTCCTCCTGTACTTCCTCCCCTTCCTCTTGGACCAACACCTGATTCCGAATAATGTTTACAGTGTGCTCCATCTTGTAGATGACCAGAATTGTCACGCTGAGAATGGCATCGCCAGTGCTAAACATCTTCGTCGACATTTGTAAACTGTGTAGAAGGGTGCATAGGTCCTTCATCTGACACCACTCCAGCAGCGTGATCTACACCACCTCTGGATGAAGTTAGCCCAGGGTATACGTCATACCGTATTTCAGCAGGGCTCTGCGGTGCTGCAACATGTGCAGATTCCAATTCCTGCGTGTCGGAACATCGCATTTCCGGCGTTTAACCGCCAGACCCTAAGACTTCAGGAGCGATGAAAGTTGTTGAGCTGCTGGGTGCGAAGGATGAAAGTGAGCACATAGCAGCGTGCCCGCTGCACAAGGCCATGTAGGCCGGGATGGTATTTTAAAAATTGCTGGAGAATCAGATTCAACACGTGAGCCATACAAGGCACGTGTGTCACATTGCCCTGACGAAGGGCCGCAGACAGGTTTGCATCATTGCCGCACACGGCTGTTAAGTCACCAACGTAGTCCACTCAATCAGTTTGTACTCCGGTCGCCAGGTGATAACGTGTTCCTTTCGTGCATAGTGCTGATGATGGGAAATTGTCGCACCCGACCTTCCCTGGCTGCTGGTTGAGTGGAGACAACCATTGATGAAACTCGGTCTCACTCTCCAGAGCTAACCGTCCACAATTCCTCAGCGGTGTGTCTCACATTTCCCCTACATTTCAAAGTAAACATTTGACCGCCTGATGGCCTTGAGCTCTGCTGCCAGCATAGTAAGGAGGTGTGTGGGATTCCTTGGGCGCAGTTACAACGTGGGTGGCCTGACCACACAGGGTTTGGGCCGAGGTGGAGGACCCACACGAGGTTGAGGAGGCAGAAGCAGTGGAGGAACTTGTACATACAGATGAAGGATTGACACACAAGTCGTGTGGACGGCAAGACTTGTACAGCAAACCCTTCTCCATCTCTCACCATAGTTACCCAGTGCCCAGTCAGCAACATGTAACTCTCCTGTCCATGCTTACTGGTCCAAGTATCTGTGGTGAAATGCACCCTGTCACACACAGAGTTTCTCAATGAATCGGTGAGGTTGTGTGCAACCTGCTGTGGTAGCGCGGGCACGCCTTTCTTGGAGAAGGAGTGACGACTGGCCATCGGCTCTTGGGGCACTGCAATGGGCATAAGGTCTCGAAAATCCTCGATCTCAAAAGGGTGTAAAGGCAGCCTTTCTGTTGCCAACAGGTTGCAGATGATGAAACTCAACCTCTTAGGCATGTCATGCCCTTCGAAAATCATGTAAAACACAGCGAGGGGACTCCAACCACAGTCTCCCTCGTTGCCACTAATTGGGCCACACACACCCCACTTGACTGGCATCAGTTGACCCCCCCTTTTGAAAAAGAAAAAGATGCTTTGAATGAAGCACTATCAAAAATACGCGTGCCTTTCGCCTCCCCTGGCTGACCCAGGGGAAGAAAAGTCCTCTGAGAGCCATGACTTGTTCATCTTGGTTCTTTTAGAAACACAGCGAGGGGACTCCAACCACAGTCTCCCTCGTTGCCACTAATTGGGCCACACACACCCCACTTGACTGGCATCAGTTGACCCCCCTTTTGAAAAAGAAAAAGATGCTTTGCATGAAGCACTATCAAAAATACGCGTGCCTTTCGCCTCCCCTGGCTGACCCAAGGGAAGAAAAGTCCTCTGAGAGCCATGTCCACATTGTCAGTGGACAGACACGTGTGCTTATCTGCCAGCAGACCCCCAGCAGCACTGAAGACAGGTTCCGAGAGAACGCTGGCTGCAGGACACGACAAGATCCCCAAGGCGTACGTGGCGAGCTCAGGCAATTTATCCAGATTGGAAGCCTAAAATGAGCAGGGCTCAAGTTGCACAGTAATGGCATCGATGTTTCCTTGCATTTACTCATATATCTGTGTCTCCTCCTCTTTTTCCTTGTCCAGCTGTTTTGTTTTCGCATGAGTATATGTCCTTGTCACTTTCCCATGTGTTTGTGTTGTGTTGTGAGTTGTTTATCACCTTTTGGACACCTTTGAGGGTGTTTTCTAGGTGTTTTTATGTGTTTGTGATTGCCTGCCATTGTTTCCTATGCAGTTCGAGTTCGGTTCGACGAACCGAACTCGAACGGGACCTGCGAACCGACCTCGAGCCGAACCGCGACCGGTTCGCTCATCTCTACTACTTAAGTAAATATAATGTCATTCTTAAAATTCATGCCATTTGGATATTTGCTTTTCAATGTTGGTATCCAATCTTAGTCAAATGTCTCTGCCAGTTGCCACCTTTTGATGGGGCAAAAAACTTTTCTCTATGGCAAAAAAAATAAAAATCAATTTTTTTGTTATGAACAGGCTCAAAAGTTTGGCTGTGCCCTAGTAGGTGCAATGGCCATTCACTATATTATTTAAATGCTCAGAAATGTTTTTACCTTCCTAATGGTGCAGCCTACATAGGTCAAATTGTACATAGTACACACAATGCAGTAAATCACGTGGGGAGTATCGTAATCAATGACACTATCTATATTGTGCTATATCCCAGATGTTGCCTATTGTACTGCAGCTCATCCCAGCCTTTTGCAGGTCCATCATTTTGTCACTGTTGTCCTTAGACAGCTCTTTGGTCTTGGCCATGGGGGAGAGGTTGGATTGTGATTGATTGTGTAGAGCAGTGTCATTTCTACAGGTAAGGAGTCCAAAAAGGGGCAGTTAATACAGGTAATAAGTGCAGAGTAGGAGGGCTTCTTAAAGAACAAACTAACAGGTCTGTGAGAGCAGAATTCTTGCTGGTTGGTAGGTGATCAAATACTTATGTCATGCAATAAAATGCTAATTAATTATTTAAAAATCGTACAATGTGATTCTCAGGATTTTTTTTTAATTGTCTCACAGTTGAAGTGATCCTATGATACAAATTACAGACCTCTCCATTCTTTGTAGGTGGGAAAACTTGCAAAATCGGCATTGTATCAAATACTTATTTTCTCCACTGTATGTACTGTATCTACCCATTGGTGTGTTTGGTGGCATTTTTAAGTACAAAGTTTCCTTAAAAAACAAGCTGTCATAGGGCTATAGGATATAAAAAAAGTTATTACTTTTGGAAGAAAGGGAGGGATAAACAAAAGTGGGAAAAACACCTTGTGTGTAAGGGGTTAAGGTTTCTGTTCTCCTTTGTGGGGGGCACACTGCTGCTATATATCCAAAACATAGTATTCTGAAAGAGTCCGTGACTGATTTATTGGAAAGCACAGTCTTCCAAGTCTTTTCAGGAGCATTTCAATCTATAAAAGAAGATTTTAATCAAAATTTTCCATGGTGAACTGGATAAAGGATGTTATAGTGGCAGCAGAGCGGAATCATTTTTTAAATTTTGTCTCTTCATTGCGGAGATATTAGCTGTCGACGTATATGGCAACTAGTGAGTTATTAAGTATTTAAGTTTTCACTGGCGCGTGTAGTGCTTTCTGTATGATGCTGACCAATCGGGCAGCAACCTGGCATAAAAAGAACACACCTCCTCCATAGCTTACAGCTTTGATCTCCTGGTCTAACCACCTGTATAATTAGAAAGGTCAACTATGGCCCAGCACTAACTTCCAATTACGGTCCTTGTGGGGGTAAGGAAAACACAGCTGTGTTTAACTGTATCACATAATACAAACTTTTCATTCAGCTTTCCTCAAGGCCAGATTTCCCATTAGGCAAACCTAGGCCATGGCCTAGGGCCCAGCTGTCAGGGTGACTTATCTATAGGAGAAATAACAACCAAATATTT
The DNA here is from genome assembly GCF_048569485.1 of Anomaloglossus baeobatrachus. Classification (NCBI taxonomy): domain Eukaryota; kingdom Metazoa; phylum Chordata; class Amphibia; order Anura; family Aromobatidae; genus Anomaloglossus; species Anomaloglossus baeobatrachus. The sequence continues at coordinate 438,181,458 of NC_134353.1, forward strand.
ACAAAGCCATGTAAAATGCTATTTTTTACATTTACATCTATACTCATTAAATAAATTGAGCAGTACATTTATGTTGCCCATCTTTACAGCGTGCGCTGTCTTGGTAAGTCACGGAAGAAGCTCTGCAGTTACTACAGATTCTTGCATTGCTGCCCCTTCTAAATGTCCTGGATTATGGGTGAAAGACACTGTAGGAAATGTGAGTGTAGCACCAACTCTCTGCTTCCATCTTTGCCACTGCCGTAGCTTCTAACTGTGACAGGGTCATAAGGGGTCAAAGTTAGCAGCAATGACTGACATCAGAGCCAGGGTGTGAGAGTGCAGAATTATGTGCTTTGGCCTAAGTAATGTGTAAATCCAGCCCGGACTTTCCTCCTCTCCTAATACTATAATCTCTGCTGTAAATTACATCTTACACACTAAGAAACCTGCTCTAAACTATGTAGGGCTCTGTGTTTTCCTTTCCTATTGTGTTGCTACCTGCTTAAGATTGGTCAGCATCAAAGATGGAGAAGTATATGCCCCCAGTGAAAACTGTCTGATAACACCCACTTGGACTTAATTTTTTTTTAACTCATCAGGTACAAAATACTTTGACTGGCAATTAGTTATGGGCAAAGCTAGTGCGATACTTCATATCCGTGCACTGATCCTGAGCATGGAGTTCTTAGTGAAAATGGGGATAAGCAGGAGCATTATAATTACCATGCAGCTGTAACACCAGTTCCGGGGCTGCTCATTACCCTCATACATATTCACTGCTTCCCCCTACCACAGGCAGTCCCGCCGTCTGTAATTTGTTGCAGTCACTCCGCGCCATCACCCTGTGTGACAGCGTGTCTGACTGCTTAGAATCTCATGCTCTGTGTGCGTGTCTATAGTTGAGTTAAAATAAATAAATAGGGTCCCCCATATATTGATACACAGCACAGGTAATGCATATGGCTACAGGCTGCAGACCCCAGCTGTGCACTAATCTTGGCTGTGTATCAAAATAAAAGGGACCCCTTGCGGATTTTTTAAATAATTTTTAAAAACAGCATGTGGTCCCCCCAATTATGATACTCATCTATGATAAATCCGACAGCCTGGTATTCTCAGGCTGGGGAGACCCATAGTTATTGCCCCCCCAGCCTAAAAATAGTAGCCTGCAGCCTTCCACAATTAACGCATCCATTAGACACGATAATCCCGGCTCATCCTAATTGCCCTGGTGTGGTGGCAGTCAGGGTAATCACAGCTGCCACTAATCCCTAGATTAGTAATGGGAGACATCTATGATACCCTCCCCCATTACTAATCTGTTAGTGAAAAGAAATAAATACGAACACTGAAAAAGTCCTTTTTTAATTAAAATACAAAAAAATACCCTCTTTCATTTCTTTATTACTCCCCAAAATACCCAGGTCCGACATTAGGCGCACGAGGTCCCACGAAGATTTCGGCTCTGCTACATTCTGCAGTCACAGCGCATGGGCCCAGAACATGATCACTTGCTGCAAGCAGAGACTGACTTAAACTCTATGACGTCACAGCTGCGGCTATGTGTGGTCACAGATGGAGGTTCTCACGGTGCACCACCTGTGACTGCAGGTAAAGTGACCTCAGGTGACCTCATTGAACTTAGTGACCTCACCTCACATGAACTGAGTTAAATAAGACCTGTATCTCCTGGCAGAAAGCCGCTGTTTTTTTGCCAAGAGATGCAGATGTGGTGCTGAAATTTCTACACCATATTCCTGCATCAAATCTGCATCTTCTGGCAAAAAAAAACCACATCAAAACATGATGTGGTTTTGATGCATTTTTTTTTTTTTTTTAACCCTGGAGATGCTGACTTGATGCAGGAATATGGTGTATAAATTTCAGCACCAAATCTGCATTTCTTGGCAAAAAAATGCACAATCATTTTTTATACCATTTAGGTTCAGTTTTCTGCCAGGAGATGCAAATTTGGTGTAGAAATCTGGGGCAGACATTTCAGTATCAAATTTGCATCTCCTAGTAAAAAATCGCACCAATACCGCGTCAAGACTGCATAGTGTTTTGATTAGTTTTTTGACAGAAGATGCAGGATTGATGCAGAAATATATTAACCAATATGAAATACAGGTATACATCATTTAAGTGTCAAAAGATTGACCAGAATCACCATATTAACAGTATACAACCAGGTTTGAATCAGTCCAAAAGTCTAAACATTGTAATCAATAATGCAAACAAGTGTTTGAAAAAATACAAAAGTATTTATTGAGTATTGTGATACATAGAGGACATACACAGAAGGATGGTGAATTAAAATCAAGACTTGTTGATATACTGGTTGTATATTGATGCAGAAATATGGTGCACAGTATACCACTAATGCAGCAGTGAGTTCAGCTGCATTCACAGCTGGTGGCTCCCTCTGTACCGCAATTAAATAGCTGCCCGATTGCTCTGTCACTGTGTGTCACGCGATCCGACAGTTCGGCAATCCAGCACAGAATTCAGCTGAGGTTACGGTACCTTCTGCACTGTGGAGCCGCCAACTGTGATGGCAGTTAATTTCGATACAGGATTGTTGGACTGTCAGAATGTGTGACACGACAGCAGAGTAGTCCAGAAGCGATTTCACTTGCGGTCACAAAGAGTACCTGCAGCACAGAGGGTACCATGGGAAGCACCAGCTATGACCTCAGCTGATCTCGTTGCCAGACTGTCTGCCACGGAGTCACACAATCAGCGAAATTCAGCATAGAGTTCATCTGCGGTCACAAAGGCTATCGTGGAACCTCCAGTTGTAAACTCCAGTGACCAAACTGTCGTCACAGCTTCTCGCAGATGGAGGGTTCCCCCGCTGCCCTCAGTGTGTTCCTGAAGCAGCTGTCTCCAGTCACATTTTGAAATGTCACTATAGCCTTCAAATGTAAAATAAATGGGTGAAAGAGGGTGTCTGTGTTTATTGTTTCAAATAATGGATTTTTCTGTGTTTTTGTGTTTTTACTTATGATTTACATGGTTAGTAATGGGGGAGTCTCATAGACACCTCTCCATTACTAACCTGTGAGGTCAGCTGTGATTTTTGCCAAATCATAGCTATCATCAACTAGAGATGATCGAGCCTCTAGAGGCTCGAGTTCGGTTCGGTTCGTCGAACGGAGGCCGCGTTCGAGTTCGGTTTGGCGAACGGCTCGACAAACCTCTAGAACCCCATTGAAACCAATGGCAGGCAAACAAAAACGCATAAAAACACATTATAAATGTACACATACAGTTAATAAACATTGCCATAACACTTACCTGTCCCCGCGACGCGTCCTGCACTCTGTCTCCCGCCGCTTTTCCTTCCGATAATCGCTGCGTCCTCCCGGTAACCAGCACTGATGATAGGACCTTCCGTGATGTCAAAAAAGCATGTGACCAGTCACATGTCTATTATCTCATTGGCTACAGACTGGTCACATGGCTAGATGTCATGCTAGGTCCTGTCAGTAAAATATAGGTCAGGTAAAGAGAAAACCGGTTTAAATGCCGCGCTAAAAACCACTGATGTTGTAGATGAAAAAGATTTCCTTTATTTCATAATTCTACGCGTTTCAGAGACATCTCCGTCTCCTTCCTCAGGAAAATAAATCATATTACAAAAAAGGGGCAACAGAGCCTATATAAAGGAAGACCAGTAGCCACATATGCATTTGAAAAGTGAACAGCCCATATGACTCAGAGCCGATGACTCAGCGCCGCATGGAGAAGAGAAGGAAAAAAAAAAAAAAAAAGGGGAAAGCACACATTAAATCAGCACAAATGAACCAAAGGAATTACCGTGAAATAACATGAACATCTCAAGGAGAAAATTAGTGGATCAGTGAAGGATCAATAAAAAACATAAAAATAATAATTATTGCGTGTTATTTAATAAAAGAGTATAAAAAGAAAAAAGTGGGGACGAGGGTAAAAGAAAAGCAGATGGTGTGCAAACCCAGAAAGTGTAGGTGATAGCACGGGGGCCAAACCTCTACACTAAACAGGAATATGGTTACTGTGGATTTGTACTTGGGGAAAGTGAACATAAATAATATGTGAAACAGGCACAAGGTGGTGGGATTAAAATACATAGAAAGTGCATATTTGCTAAAATAAATCTCTCTTATGTGTCTTTTGAATATATAAAAACGGCATATTTACATGTGAGAGGGACAGGAAGAGAAAAAAAAAACAAAAAACTTTTTTTATTAAACTTGAGTTGCAAGAAAAAATTATATACATATATATACATATATACACACTTATATATATATATATATATACATACATACATACATACATACACACAAAAAAATATTAGTGGTGTATAGGGAATCGCTAGATTAAAAGTAATTGATATTTAAGGGCAAAGAATCCACTCCACTATGGAGCGGTTCTATAGAAAGGGAAAATTGTTAAAGCGTATGCGTGGGAAAGGTGACAAGAGTTTAATAGACTGAAAGGTAATGAAAATTCATAACCGTGGGGAAAAAAGCTCAATACACCTGTGCTCAGCAGGTAGAGAAGAGGAGCGGTTCCCTGTGAAAGAGAGAGGACTGCTAGAGCGTGTGCATGATGGGGTGATGTGAGTTCAAAACAGTAAGAAGTGCAGGAGTTCATACCCGTGAAAAATAAACTTACTGCGCCTACGTTAAACAATCGAAGAAAAATAATTGCTTCCTTATAGTGCACAAAAGCACACAAATGAGTATGAAAAAAAGGGAAAAAGAAAAACATGGAATACTATAGAGTAAAATCTACAGTGATTCAAATGAAGGTGTTGGGGATGTGTAGACAATAAGCTGGAGGAAAGAGAAAGGAATAGATAAAAAACGCAATAGAAGCATATGATAAAAACATGAATAAATGCAGGGCTGTCATGATATTAAAATTATATATAATATTATAGGTTGATATAAAATGGTATAAAAGACAATGAGTGTTAATGAAACAACACATAAATGAAGAGGGGGGTATTAAAAAGGGAAAAATCTATAAAAATATATATAAATAAATAAATAAACATATGTATACATAAAAACATTCATGAAGATGCATACATATATACGTATAAAAACATTTTTGCAGTGGTCGAAACACCATTATAGGAACCTAAAAACAAGAAAGGGCAGCAGGAGAAGAAACCAGATCAATAAAACAAATCAGTGACCTCATTTAGGCCCAGGGGTTTCAAAGTGTTTAATTTATGGATCCAGAAAGTTTCCTTTCTGCTTAAGGTTTCCATTCTATTGAGAGCATCGGGGGCTACCTGTTCTATCGGTGTAATATTAAAAGCCATCTCTTTATTGTGCTTCAAGGCACAATGTTTTGAAAGACCGTGTAGCATATAGCCCTTCTTCACATTGTGCCTGTGCGAGTTCAACCTGTTATGAAGAGATTGGATAGTCCTCCCTACATATTGTTTGCCACACACACAGTCCACTAAATAGATCACAAAATCTGACTGGCATGTAAGTCGGCTTTTAATGGGGAAGTTCTCTGAACCCCCTTGAGAGCAAAAAGTGGTCCTTTTATGACAAATACTCTTACAGCACAAACAGTTCCTTGATCCACATTTGTAAGAGCCAATTGCATCACCCATGTAATTTTTCTTAACAAGGGGTGCCCTCAATCTGCTGGGCGCTACAATATTTTTAATGGTCGGTGCCCTCCTGAAGGTAACCTTAGGGCCACTAGGTAACATACCTTTGAGAATGGGGTCACTTAATAATATCCCCCAATGCCTAGAGAGGATGTTCCTGATGGTATTGTTATCACTACTATATGTGGTGATGAAGTTAATAGAGAAATCTTTTTTTACAACAGCAATATCAGTCCCTTCAGTGTCTAAAAGGGGTGAAGCTATTTTGGGTTTTAACAAATCTGTCTGCTTCAATTTAACCGTTTCCTGAAATGCTTTCTTAATCAGTGATTTAGGATAATCCTTCTCTACAAAACGATCCCTCAATAATCCAACCTGTTCTCTGAAATCAGCATCCAGGGAGCAGTTTCTCCGGATGCGCTTATACTGATTTATGGGGATATTGTTTAGACACTTAACGTAATGTTCACTCTGGTTGTGGATATAACTGTTGGCGTCAACCCTCTTAAAATACGTTTTTGTTAGGATTTTCTGATCTTGGTGAAAAATACTGAGATCTAGAAAGTGTATCTCATTCTTATGAATAGTGGGTGCAAATTTTAGACCCCAATCATTGTTATTCAGATTGTCAAGGAAGGATTCTAAATCAGCATGATCACTGTCCCAAATGAGGAACAGGTCATCTATAAACCTTTTATAAATTATGATTCCACTACCGAAGATCCCATTCTCTATGTGTAGTAGCTCAAAAACCCCCATAAATAAGTTTGCATACGAGCATGCAGCCTTAGAACCCATGGCTGTGCCAAGGCGCTGATGATACAACTTGCCATTGAATGTGAAGTAGTTATTGTTGAGGATAAAACTCATTCCCTCCAACAGGAATTCTTTCTGAGGATGTGGGATTCTGCTATCACTTTCAAGGAAATGTGATAAGCAAAACAGCCCTAGGTGATGATGAATATTTGAATACAGGGATGCTACATCTATGGTAAGAAATGCGTAAGAATCTTTCCATTGAATGTTTTTTAGAAAATCAATGAGATGAGCTGAATCCCTGAGGTGGCTTTTTAAGCCAAAAACATGTGGTTGCATGAGTTGGTCTATGTAATGGGCCAAGTTTGCTGTCAGGGAGTCTATGCCCGATATAATGGGCCTCCCTGGGGGATTTTCCAGATCTTTATGTATCTTTGGCAGGTGATAAAAAAATGCCATCTTTGGGTCCTTGATTTGTAAAAATTTCATTTCGGATGGATTTAAAATCTCCAGGTCTACCGCCTTTTGTATTAAAACCTTATAGTTTAATACGGCTGATTCATAATCATTTTTACCTGCTGCTTCATAGTACACTGGGTCAGATAATATCCTGGACGCCTCTTTCAAATAGTCAGTCCTGTTTTGAATCACAATCCCACCCCCCTTATCAGCTGCCCGTATAACAATATTAGGATTCTCCCTGAGATTATCTAGGGCTCTCCTTTCGATATTTGTGAGGTTATGATTCAGTCTCCTGCTGCTATTCATGACCTCCTTTAGGTCCGTTAGAATTAGATCACTAAAAGTTTTAATGAAGTGCCCCTTGCTTCCTGTGGGGTAAAATCTAGACTTTGGTCTGACGTTAGTGTGACAAAAGGGGGTAGTTTCTTTTGTGGAGGTCGTGGGGGCATCCCCTTTTAGCAGGAAATGCCTCTTAAGGGTCAGCTTCCTAATGTAGCTTTGAACATCCAGAAATATGTCGAAATCCCTGGATCTATAGGATGGGCAGAAGGAGAGACCCTTATTTAGTACCTTAATTTCTCCTTCATTTAGGATATAATCAGAAAGGTTAAAAATATTGCTGGTGGACCCATTCATATTAATTTCATTAGTCAGGCGCCCCTTTTTTCCTTTTTGTTTATGTTTGTGCCCTTCTCGGGTTCCTCTACTGTACTTTTTCTTTTTTTGGTGGACTTTGGTATTAGGAAATCCGTTATCATCCCTCCTTTCAAAATCTTGGCAGGGGGTAAAAAAGGTACCAGGGGCATTATTTTATTCGTATTGTCAACAATTATTTTATCACTGGTAGTGGGTATATCAGAGGAAATGGTCATATTTTGTGTTTCGGGAAGGGGGACGTATTCATCATGTGTGGACAGATCCAGCAGGTCAATAAAATCTTTATCCTGCATAGTGTCATTTTCTCTTAGAGTGTTGTTCAAAATAGGTGTCAAGAGTGCCCTCTCATTTCTAATCTTTTCTATTTGTGACCTAATCCTGGCCAAATGTTCCCTGGTCTCCTCTATGGTTCTAGGATTAGACTCCATATTGGGAGGTTCAATGTGATACCTAGAGGTGGAGGATTGAGAGGTAGTGGTTTCCTTGGTGTGAGAGGCTCTGTCTATATTAGATTGTGAAAAAACCTCATCCACCAATATGTCGATTTTATCTGGGGGTTTGCTGGTGATAATGGAATTTTTCGTTAATTGGGATATAGATGGGCCGTCCGTAGGGTTAATGTCAGCATTTCGCTGGTTCTTATTTTGTTTATGGAATCTGCTATTGACAAAACTCCTATTGTTGTTGAAGTTATTATTAGCGGAGCTATGTCTCCTGAAACTCTTTTTTCTGGCTGGAACTCCTTCTGCAGGGAGGGATGGAAATACCGAAGTTTTTTCCTGTCTGTCCCTTTGGATCTTCCTAGATTTCCTAATGATGGAATCATGCTCTAATTGTAAGAGCCTGGTGTTGATACTCTAATTTAAATTTCTATATTCAGGGTGTAGTATATAGTGGGTTAAGTCCTCATACAGTTCAGAAATTTTTACAGTAGCTGCTATAGCAATATTGGATCTCTTATCATGCAGGCACAGCAACATACCTTGCATACAATCCGTGAAAAGTCCATCCCATTTGGTTGTGAAGGTTGGATCCTGTGGAAAGGGGGAACTGCGGTGAATTTGCAGACCCCTGGGACAAAGTTTCTCCTCCATGTAAATGGACAGGAAACGAGCATCCAAGCTGTAATGCAATTCCTCTTTTAGGAGGTCCTCAAGGGAATGAAAAAGTTTCCTCATAATAGCGGTCTCCTCTTCTGTGAAGATGATGCCTGAGTCCATAATGGTGTCATCAATAGTATTCTCTGAAGATCCGACCGTCTGCAAAATCAGCCTTTCTCTGGAAGATAGGCGATTATTGAAGTAATCCATGATGTCCACGGGTGATGTTGTAGAGGACCCTCTGCAGCCGATTTTCCCACAAGGGAGGATTGGGTCAAACGCCAAATCCCAGTGTCCGGAGAACTTGTAGAGCTGTAGGGGGAAAAAGCGCAATAGGGTCTTACCCGGTATGAGGGTAGAGAGACAGAAAGAGGTACACTCACCTGGTAGGGTTGTGAAAGTCACAACTCCTTATGATCGCATGTGAGTGCCTTTTTGTGGTTTAGCAGCGGCCCCGGAATGCAGTATATAAAATATAGGTCAGGTAAAGAGAAAACCGGTTTAAATGCCGCGCTAAAAACCACTGATGTTGTAGATGAAAAAGATTTCCTTTATTTCATAATTCTACGCGTTTCAGAGACATCTCCGTCTCCTTCCTCAGGAAAAGAAATCATATTACAAAAAAGGGGCAACAGAGCCTATATAAAGGAAGACCAGTAGCCACATATGCATTTGAAAAGTGAACAGCCCATATGACTCAGAGCCGATGACTCAGCGCCGCATGGAGAAGAGAAGGAAAAAAAAAAGGGGAAAGCACACATTAAATCAGCACAAATGAACCAAAGGAATTACCGTGAAATAACATGAACATCTCAAGGAGAAAATTAGTGGATCAGTGAAGGATCAATAAAAAACATAAAAATAATAATTATTGCGTGTTATTTAATAAAAGAGTATAAAAAGAAAAAAGTGGGGACGAGGGTAAAAGAAAAGCAGATGGTGTGCAAACCCAGAAAGTGTAGGTGATAGCACGGGGGCCAAACCTCTACACTAAACAGGAATATGGTTACTGTGGATTTGTACTTGGGGAAAGTGAACATAAATAATATGTGAAACAGGCACAAGGTGGTGGGATTAAAATACATAGAAAGTGCATATTTGCTAAAATAAATCTCTCTTATGTGTCTTTTGAATATATAAAAACGGCATATTTACATGTGAGAGGGACAGGAAGAGAAAAAAAAAAACTTTTTTTATTAAACTTGAGTTGCAAGAAAAAATTATATACATATATATACATATATACACACTTATATATATATATATACATACATACATACATACATACACACAAAAAAATATTAGTGGTGTATAGGGAATCGCTAGATTAAAAGTAATTGATATTTAAGGGCAAAGAATCCACTCCACTATGGAGCGGTTCTATAGAAAGGGAAAATTGTTAAATATTGTTAAATATACCTGTTTCACATATTATTTATGTTCACTTTCCCCAAGTACAAATCCACAGTAACCATATTCCTGTTTTTAGTGTAGAGGTTTGGCCCCCGTGCTATCACCTATTAATGTGTGCTTTCCCCTTTTTTTTTTTTTTTTTTTTTTTTCCTTCTCTTCTCCATGCGGCGCTGAGTCATCGGCTCTGAGTCATATGGGCTGTTCACTTTTCAAATGCATATGTGGCTACTGGTCTTCCTTTATATAGGCTCTGTTGCCCCTTTTTTGTAATATGATTTATTTTCCTGAGGAAGGAGACGGAGATGTCTCTGAAACGCGTAGAATTATGAAATAAAGGAAATCTTTTTCATCTACAACATCAGTGTTTTTTAGCGCGGCATTTAAACCGGTTTTCTCTTTACCTGACCTATATTTTATATACTGCATTCCGGGGCCGCTGCTAAACCACAAAAAGGCACTCACATGCGATCATAAGGAGTTGTGACTTTCACAACCCTACCAGGTGAGTGTACCTCTTTCTGTCTCTCTACCCTCATACCGGGTAAGACCCTATTGCGCTTTTTCCCCCTACAGCTCTACAAGTTCTCCGGACACTGGGATTTGGCGTTTGACCCAATCCTCCCTTGTGGGAAAATCGGCTGCAGAGGGTCCTCTACAACATCACCCGTGGACATCATGGATTACTTCAATAATCGCCTATCTTCCAGAGAAAGGCTGATTTTGCAGACGGTCGGATCTTCAGAGAATACTATTGATGACACCATTATGGACTCAGGCATCATCTTCACAGAAGAGGAGACCGCTATTATGAGGAAACTTTTTCATTCCCTTGAGGACCTCCTAAAAGAGGAATTGCATTACAGCTTGGATGCTCGTTTCCTGTCCATTTACATGGAGGAGAAACTTTGTCCCAGGGGTCTGCAAATTCACCGCAGTTCCCCCTTTCCACAGGATCCAACCTTCACAACCAAATGGGATGGACTTTTCACGGACTGTATGCAAGGTATGTTGCTGTGCCTGCATGATAAGAGATCCAATATTGCTATAGCAGCTACTGTAAAAATTTCTGAACTGTATGAGGACTTAACCCACTATATACTACACCCTGAATATAGAAATTTAAATTCGAGTATCAACACCAGGCTCTTACAATTAGAGCATGATTCCATCATTAGGAAATCTAGGAAGATCCAAAGGGACAGACAGGAAAAAACTTCGGTATTTCCATCCCTCCCTGCAGAAGGAGTTCCAGCCAGAAAAAAGAGTTTCAGGAGACATAGCTCCGCTAATAATAACTTCAACAACAATAGGAGTTTTGTCAATAGCAGATTCCATAAACAAAATAAGAACCAGCGAAATGCTGACATTAACCCTACGGACGGCCCATCTATATCCCAATTAACGAAAAATTCCATTATCACCAGCAAACCCCCAGATAAAATCGACATATTGGTGGATGAGGTTTTTTCACAATCTAATATAGACAGAGCCTCTCACACCAAGGAAACCACTACCTCTCAATCCTCCACCTCTAGGTATCACATTGAACCTCCCAATATGGAGTCTAATCCTAGAATCATAGAGGAGACCAGGGAACATTTGGCCAGGATTAGGTCACAAATAGAAAAGATTAGAAATGAGAGGGCACTCTTGACACCTATTTTGAACAACACTCTAAGAGAAAATGACACTATGCAGGATAAAGATTTTATTGACCTGCTGGATCTGTCCACACATGATGAATACATCCCCCTTCCCGAAACACAAAATATGACCATTTCCTCTGATATACCCACTACCAGTGATAAAATAATTGTTGACAATACGAATAAAATAATGCCCCTGGTACCTTTTTTACCCCCTGCCAAGATTTTGAAAGGAGGGATGATAACGGATTTCCTAATACCAAAGTCCACCAAAAAAAGAAAAAGTACAGTAGAGGAACCCGAGCAGGGCACAAACATAAACAAAAAGTAAAAAAGGGGCGCCTGACTAATGAAATTAATATGAATGGGTCCACCAGCAATATTTTTAACCTTTCTGATTATATCCTAAATGAAGGAGAAATTAAGGTACTAAATAAGGGTCTCTCCTTCTGCCCATCCTATAGATCCAGGGATTTCGACATATTTCTGGATGTTCAAAGCTACATTAGGAAGCTGACCCTTAAGAGGCATTTCCTGCTAAAAGGGGATGCCCCCACGACCTCCACAAAAGAAACTACCCCCTTTTGTCACACTAACGTCAGACCAAAGTCTAGATTTTACCCCACAGGAAGCAAGGGGCACTTCATTAAAACTTTTAGTGATCTAATTCTAACGGACCTAAAGGAGGTCATGAATAGCAGCAGGAGACTGAATCATAACCTCACAAATATCGAAAGGAGAGCCCTAGATAATCTCAGGGAGAATCCTAATATTGTTATACGGGCAGCTGATAAGGGGGGTGGGATTGTGATTCAAAACAGGACTGACTATTTGAAAGAGGCGTCCAGGATATTATCTGACCCAGTGTACTATGAAGCAGCAGGTAAAAATGATTATGAATCAGCCGTATTAAACTATAAGGTTTTAATACAAAAGGCGGTAGACCTGGAGATTTTAAATCCATCCGAAAAGAAATTTTTACAAATCAAGGACCCAAAGATGGCATTTTTTTATCACCTGCCAAAGATACATAAAGATCTGGAAAATCCCCCAGGGAGGCCCATTATATCGGGCATAGACTCCCTGACAGCAAACTTGGCCCATTACATAGACCAACTCATGCAACCACATGTTTTTGGCTTAAAAAGCCACCTCAGGGATTCAGCTCATCTCATTGATTTTCTAAAAAACATTCAATGGAAAGATTCTTACGCATTTCTTACCATAGATGTAGCATCCCTGTATTCAAATATTCATCATCACCTAGGGCTGTTTTGCTTATCACATTTCCTTGAAAGTGATAGCAGAATCCCACATCCTCAGAAAGAATTCCTGTTGGAGGGAATGAGTTTTATCCTCAACAATAACTACTTCACATTCAATGGCAAGTTGTATCATCAGCGCCTTGGCACAGCCATGGGTTCTAAGGCTGCATGCTCGTATGCAAACTTATTTATGGGGGTTTTTGAGCTACTACACATAGAGAATGGGATCTTCGGTAGTGGAATCATAATTTATAAAAGGTTTATAGATGACCTGTTCCTCATTTGGGACAGTGATCATGCTGATTTAGAATCCTTCCTTGACAATCTGAATAACATTGATTGGGGTCTAAAATTTGCACCCACTATTCATAAGAATGAGATACACTTTCTAGATCTCACTATTTTTCACCAAGATCAGAAAATCCTAACAAAAACGTATTTTAAGAGGGTTGACGCCAACAGTTATATCCACAACCAGAGTGAGCATTACGTTAAGTGGCTAAACAATATCCCCATAAATCAGTATAAGCGCATCCGGAGAAACTGCTCCCTGGATGCTGATTTCAGAGAACAGGTTGGATTATTGAGGGATCGTTTTGTAGAGAAGGATTATCCTAAATCACTGATTAAGAAAGCATTTCAGGAAACGGTTAAATTGAAGCAGACAGATTTGTTAAAACCCAAAATAGCTTCACCCCTTTTAGACACTGAAGGGACTGATATTGCTGTTGTAAAAAAAGATTTCTCTATTAACTTCATCACCACATATAGTAGTGATAACAATACCATCAGGAACATCCTCTCTAGGCATTGGGGGATATTATTAAGTGACCCCATTCTCAAAGGTATGTTACCTAGTGGCCCTAGGGTTACCTTCAGGAGGGCACCGACCATTAAAAATATTGTAGCGCCCAGCAGATTGAGGGCACCCCTTGTTAAGAAAAATTACATGGGTGATGCAATTGGCTCTTACAAATGTGGATCAAGGAACTGTTTGTGCTGTAAGAGTATTTGTCATAAAAGGACCACTTTTTGCTCTCAAGGGGGTTCAGAGAACTTCCCCATTAAAAGCCGACTTACATGCCAGTCAGATTTTGTGATCTATTTAGTGGACTGTGTGTGTGGCAAACAATATGTAGGGAGGACTATCCAATCTCTTCATAACAGGTTGAACTCGCACAGGCACAATGTGAAGAAGGGCTATATGCTACACGGTCTTTCAAAACATTGTGCCTTGAAGCACAATAAAGAGATGGCTTTTAATATTACACCGATAGAACAGGTAGCCCCCGATGCTCTCAATAGAATGGAAACCTTAAGCAGAAAGGAAACTTTCTGGATCCATAAATTAAACACTTTGAAACCCCTGGGCCTAAATGAGGTCACTGATTTGTTTTATTGATCTGGTTTCTTCTCCTGCTGCCCTTTCTTGTTTTTAGGTTCCTATAATGGTGTTTCGACCACTGCAAAAATGTTTTTATACGTATATATGTATGCATCTTCATGAATGTTTTTATGTATACATATGTTTATTTATTTATATATATATATTTTTATATATTTTTCCCTTTTTAATACCCCCCTCTTCATTTATGTGTTGTTTCATTAACACTCATTGTCTTTTATACCATTTTATATCAACCTATAATATTATATATAATTTTAATATCATGACAGCCCTGCATTTATTCATGTTTTTATCATATGCTTCTATTGCGTTTTTTATCTATTCCTTTCTCTTTCCTCCAGCTTATTGTCTACACATCCCCAACACCTTCATTTGAATCACTGTAGATTTTACTCTATAGTATTCCATGTTTTTCTTTTTCCCTTTTTTTCATACTCATTTGTGTGCTTTCGTGCACTATAAGGAAGCAATTCTTTTTCTTCGATTGTTTAACGTAGGCGCAGTAAGTTTATTTTTCACGGGTATGAACTCCTGCACTTCTTACTGTTTTGAACTCACATCACCCCATCATACACACGCTCTAGCAGTCCTCTCTCTTTCACAGGGAACTGCTCCTCTTCTCTACCTGCTGAGCACAGGTGTATTGAGCTTTTTTCCCCACGGTTATGAGTTTTCATTACCTTTCAGTCTATTAAACTCTTGTCACCTTTCCCACGCATACGCTTTAACAATTTTCCCTTTCTATAGAACCGCTCCATAGTGGAGTGGATTCTTTGCCCTTAAATATCAATTACTTTTAATCTAGCGATTCCCTATACACCACTAATATTTTTTTGTGTGTATGTATGTATGTATGTATATATATATATATATATAAGTGTGTATATATGTATATATATGTATATAATTTTTTCTTGCAACTCAAGTTTAATAAAAAAAGTTTGTTTTTTTTTTTTTTTTCTTTCTGTCCCTCTCACATGTAAATATGCCGCTTTTATATATTCAAAAGACACATAAGAGAGATTTATTTTAGCAAATATGCACTTTCTATGTATTTTAATCCCACCACCTTGTGCCTGTTTCACATATTATTTATGTTCACTTTCCCCAAGTACAAATCCACAGTAACCATATTCCTGTTTAGTGTAGAGGTTTGGCCCCCGTGCTATCACCTACACTTTCTGGGTTTGCACACCTTCTGCATTTGTGCTGATTTAATGTGTGCTTTCCCCTTTTTTTTTTCCTTCTCTTCTCCATGCGGCGCTGAGTCATCGGCTCTGAGTCATATGGGCTGTTCACTTTTCAAATGCATATGTGGCTACTGGTCTTCCTTTATATAGGCTCTGTTGCCCCTTTTTTGTAATATGATTTATTTTCCTGAGGAAGGAGACGGAGATGTCTCTGAAACGCGTAGAATTATGAAATAAAGGAAATCTTTTTCATCTACAACATCAGTGTTTTTTAGCGCGGCATTTAAACCGGTTTTCTCTTTACCTGACCTATATTTTATATACTGCATTCCGGGGCCGCTGCTAAACCACAAAAAGGCACTCACATGCGATCATAAGGAGTTGTGACTTTCACAACCCTACCAGGTGAGTGTACCTCTTTCTGTCTCTCTACCCTCATACCGGGTAAGACCCTATTGCGCTTTTTCCCCCTACAGCTCTACATAGGTCCTGTCAGTGCATCTCTTCGGTATGCGGTGATCGTTCCAGCATCTCGGTGTACCGGCGAAATGCTCTGGCACATGGTCGGCTTCCCCGTCCATGCATGTGGGCGCTCTTTACAGAGTCAGCCCACATGCAAAGACTAACTGGCACAGCCAGTGAATTGCGGCACCGGGAATCACGTAAACGGAGCACCGTTCCTATGGTAACCCGCCTTTCTGGCTAGACGTCATTGCTAGGTCCTGTCAGTGAATCTGTCCCCGTTCTGCTTCCCCGTTCCGTTATTCACCGGCTGCCACAGCCGGTCAATAACGGAGATCGCCGTTGCTATAGCAACGCGCCTGTCAGTGGTGACGTTGCAGCTTCTGCTCACTCACTGAGTGATATAGACTGCACGGGAAGCAGCGTCTTCCATGCAGCGCTGCTGATGTAGCAGAGCTGCATGGGTTGAAGGAGAAAGAAGACAGAAGAGCTGGATCGTGGAGAGCTGACAGGGAGTAATAAACATGGAGTCTCTAATGTGTCTGTGTATTTATTTCTATTAAAGTATTTTTTGTCTGTGTGATGTCTTTTTTTTAACCCTTTACTGGAGATTCTTAATGGCTGGGTCAAACTTGCCTGACATTAAGACATCTCTGACTTAATACTAGCTAGTAAAACAAACCTAGTATTAACTCATAATTACCCAGCAAGCCACCTGGCATCAGGGCAGCTGGAAGAGTTGGATACAGCGCCAGATGATGGCGCTTCTATGAAAGCGCCATTTTCTGGAGCGGCTGCGGACTGCAATTCGCAGCAGAGGCGCCCAGAAAGCTCGAGCTAACCAGTGCTGCGGATTCCAAACCCCAGCTGCCTAGTTGTACCCGGCTGGACACAAAAATGGGGCAAAGCCCACGTCGTTTTTGTTTTTTTTTAATTATTTCATGAAATTAATGAAATCATTAAAAAAAAAGGGCTTCCCTATATTTTTAGTTCTCAGCCGGGTACAAATAGGCATTTGGGGGTTGGGGGCAGCCGTACCTGGCTAGCATACAAAAATATGGCGAAGTCCACGTCATTTTTTTGGTGGGCAAAAAACTCCTGCTGAGCCTTGTTGTTCTGCAGCTGCTGTCTGCTCTTCTGCATACACTAGTGAATGGAGCATGCTGAGCCTTGTAGCTTTGCAGCTGCTGTCTGCTCTCCTCCATACAGACAGACAGCAGCTGCAGAACTATAAGGCTCAGCATACTCCATCCAGGACTGTATGCAGGAGTTCCCCCCCCCAGGAGTTTTTCGCCATGTTTTTGTATGCTAGCCAGGTACAACAGGTAGATACGGGCTGCCTCCAACCCCCAGCTGCCTATTTGTACCCGGCTGGGAACCAAAAATACAGGGAAGCCCTTTTTTTTTAATTATTTCATGAATTTTATGAAATAATTACAAAAAAAAAATTACGTGGGCTTCGCCCAATTTTTGTGTCCAGCCAGGTGTACAACTAGGCAGCTGGGGATTGGAATCCACAGCTCAGGGTGCCCAAGCTTTCTGGGCAACCCTTCTGCGAATTGCAGTCTGCAGCCGCCCCAGAAAATGGCGCATCATAGAAGCGCCATCTTCTGGCGCTGTATCCAACTCTTCCAGCTGCCCGGTGACGGGTGGCTCACTGGGTAATAATGGGGTTAGGGCTAGCTGTATATGATCAACTGGCCCTAAGCCTGAAATTCATGGTGTCCTGCCAATATTAGACATGGCCACCATGAATTTCTAGTACAGATAAAAAAAAACACAACACACAATAAAATATTTTTATTAGAAATAAAACACAACACAATTAGTGACTTTATCTTTATTGAAAGAAAGAACCCCCCCTCCTCAGTAATCCTGGGTCAAGGGTCCCGCGCCGTCCAATCCGGATCCAATATCATCTGATCGGTTTGCTGGAAGGCAAAGCGATCAGATGTGTCAGGTTCAAGGGCCTGAATCACATGACACAGCAGCTGATTGTATAAACGGCTTTTATACAATCAGCTGATGCATCAGTGCAAAAAAAAAAACAACAAAACTACACACTTCAGTGCAGACTCCTGTCCGACAGCATCAGCTGATAGTTTAGCCGGGCGGTAAAAAGCCGGCCTCACCGCTCGACTTATAGTGTCAGCTGATTCCGTCAGGTGACCGCATCAGCTGATCATCGCCAGGTCTGAGAGAGAGAAAAGATAGAGAGGAGAGAGCGAGAGGAGAGAGAGAGAAAGAGAGAAAAAGAGAGAGGAGAGAGAGGGAGACAGAGCGAGAAAAGAGAGAGGAGAGAGGAGAGAGCAATGCAGCCTCATTCCGTTAACTGCTCTGATTTTAGAGGTGTGTCCTGCGGCTCACAGCTGATGTCCGTCTCCTCCCCTCAGTGCATAATTAAATTATAATTATAAATAAATAATAATTATATTATAATATAGTATGTTTTCTCTGCCCTCTCTGAAACACTTTCTTTCCTCTCCTTGTCCATTGTATGTTTTCTCTGCCCTCTCTGAAACACTTTCTTTCCTCTCCTTGTCCATAGTATGTTTTCTCTGCCCTCCCTGAAACACTTTCTTCCCTCTCCTTGTCTGTAGTATATTTTCTCTGCCCTCCCTGAAACAACTTTCTTCCTTCTCCTTGTTTGTAGTATGCTTTCTCAGCCCTCCCTGAAACACTTTCTTCCCTCTCCTTGGGAGACAGAGAGAAAAAGAGAGAGAGAGAGAGAAGCGAGAGAGGAGAGAGCAATGCAGCCTCATTCCGTGAACGGCTCTGATTTTAGAGGTGTGTCCCGTGGCTCACAGCTGATATCCGGCTCCTCCCCTCAGTGCATAATTAAATTAAATTATAATTATAAATATATAATTATAATTAAAAATTAAAAAAAAAAATCTTTATCGGGACCGGCATTAGAACTCCTGAAGTTATGCTTCTTAAGCGAGCGCTCTATCCACTAGTCTACTGCCTCTAATGATAAAGATAGGTGTCTCCCAGAGATACCCTCCATGATTAAACTGAAAGTGAAAGTAAATAAACACACACAGCGAAAAATCCTTTATTTGGAATAAAAGACAAAAAAACACCTCATTTACCTCTTTGTTGTGAATGTCAATTATGCTTTGGCTGCTGGGAGGCTCCCTCTTGTGGCCAGGAATGGTTTGGACAGAGACCAGGTGTGTTGAGCAATGGGCGTTTCCATTGCTAATTCTCTGCTTACTTAAATCCTGGTCTGATAGCAGGCTATGCCGGATGTCAGTTGTTCTTTGTTTACCAGCCTGCTTCATCCTGCTCCATACCACATCTACCCCAGATAAGTGCTTTGCTCTTTGTTTGTTGTTTGGTTCTTTTACTCTTATCTGATTTTGTCATTTGCTGTGGTTGTTTTCAGTTTATTTGCATGCAGGGATCTTCCCTCTCAGTTGCTTAGCTGGGAAACTCCCTGCAGTTATGTTTGGAGTATTGCTCCTATTAGTCCATGTGTTTGTGGCTTTTTGAATTTGTAATGATTCCTGTTTTCTGTTCACTGGTATGACAAGAGTGCCTGGTATAGGACGGAGTGCAGATCGTGCGATCTGAGGGCCTTTTTGTACTATCAGGAATTTGAAATTTTGAAGGGTTTTTCTCTGGCCACCATCAGCCCCTTTCCTGTCCTTTCCTATTTCAGTCAGTGGGGGCCTCACCTTTGCTAATCCTATCCTCTATCTGTGTATTGTGTTTTCCTATATCACCACAGTCTTTGAATGTGGGGGACTTGCTATTCTTTATCTGTTTTCTGAGGTAGAGAGTTATTCATCTTTCCTTCCTTTAGGATAGCTAGTTCTCCGGCTGGGTTCGCGGTGCACAGGATGTTAGTTCACCCCTCGGCTACTTCTAGTTGTGATGGTTAGTAAGGGGATGGCGGCCAGATTAGTTACCAATGCTTTTGTCACCTTTTACCAATGATTTATGGTCAAATCTTGACTTCTGCATTGCTGAAGTCTCTGCTGACAGTGCGATTTACTTCATTGCTACGTGGAGCTGATACAGCACGATCGTGTTCTACGGTGCTGCTGCAGCTTCATGTAGCCAAGCTGACTGTTTTGTGTGTATTACGTCGGACCTGGAGGGGTATTTGGTGATTAATAAAGAGGTAAATGAGGTGGGTTTTTTTGTCTTTTATTCCAAATGAAGGATTTTTCGCTGTGTGTGTTTATTTACTTTCACTTTCAGTTTAATCATGGACGGTATCTCTGGGAGACGCCTGGCATGATTAACCACATTATTACCCCGATTGCCACCACACAGGGCAATTCGGGATGAGCTGGGAGTCCCCCGGGACTGTCGCATCTAATGGATTCGGCGATTCCGGGCGGCTGCCTGCTGATATTGTTAGGGTGGTGGGCTCCCGATAACGAGGTGTTCTCCATCCTGACAATACCAGCCTCTAGCCGTGTGGCTTTATCCTGGCTGGTATCAAATATGGGGGGGAAACCGCATTTTTTTTTTTTTTATTTTTTTTTTTTATTTATTTATTTATTTTACTGCACGATATAGACCCGCCCGCTGGCAGCTGTGACTGGTTGCAGTGAGACAGCTGTCACTCAGCTTGGGGACGTGTCTGACTGCAACCAATCATGGGCGCCGGTGGGCGGGGAAAGCACGGAATAACTAATTGACTAATGAAGCGGCAGTCATTTTCTAAAGGGGAAAAGACACCGCAGATTTGTGACAGACGTGGAGCGAGGCGCCCGTGATCGGTGAGTAGGAAAGGGAGAGGGATTGTGCTGGGGACGCAGGACGCATGCAGACAGAAACATGTGCACATAGCCTTACTGTGAAAAGCCATGTTTATGGTGATCGAACCGTTCTCGAACCTAACTCGAACTGTCGAGCTTTTAGCAAAAAGCTCGAGTTCGATCTCGAGCACCGCCCAAAATCACTCGAACATGAAATTGGCGAACCTTGAACATCGCTCAACTCTATCATCAACCCCATATATTACCCCAATTGCAACTGCACCAGGATAATCGGAATAAGCCGGAATTGGCGCATCTAATTGGTGTGATGCACCAATGGCGGCTGGGGGCTGCCATTTTTAGGTTTGGACATGCAAATAATCATGGCACTTCCCACCCTGATAATACAATCCCCCAGTGGTCCACTTTACTTTGCCTGGTTATAAAAAATGAGGGGAGACCCCATGCTGATTTTTTTTTTGCTTTTTTTATTTAAATAATTTTAATAATTTTTTTGCAGGTGGTTCGACCCTTTTTATTGAGACATCGCTCCGCCGACCCTTAGACATAGATAATAAAGACGGTTCCTTAGAAGTAACTGGCCAGCTTGGAGATGTTATGAAAGAAAGTGCTAAAATTGCTTACACATTTGCAAGTGCCTTCCTGATGAAGAAGCACCCTGATAATAGGTTTTTAGTAACGTCACACATTCATTTGCATGTGCCAGAGGTGAGTTATTCTTTTATTGTTCCCAGTATTTTTTTAAATGCAGGTCAAAGTTTGATTTGTTTTTTTTTTTTCTTGAACCATTAATAGTAGTAATAGTTATTTTTTTATTTAATTAGAAAACCTTTATTCGGAGTATTTTGATCTCATGTGACGACTTTTTTTATATTTTTTATCTTGTGAAGACTTTTATAAGATCTTTATTGTCTTTTTTCTTTTTTTTATTCACTATATATACTCCCTACAAAAATATGGCATGCATTGAACATATTTTAGGATATACTGTACGTTTGAGGCTGATATTCAAAGAGTAAACGTCATTTCAATTTATTTCAATAGTGCATATGATAAGAAATTTTGTAATAGATCTTATCACAGAATTTTTTTTTTCCTCTTGAACTGATAATTCACTCTCAATTTATGGCTAACATCTATATTCAGTGAAGATAGACTTTCCCATTACTGAGGTACGGAATAACAGTTGGTGCTCATGACTAGAGATGAGTGAACCTGAACAATAAAGTTCAGTGTTCGTACTGAACACGGACTTAATAAAACAATCAATGTTCGAATTCGGATTTCAAGTATGCTGACCACACGAGTGAGCATCACTGTACTTGGGTACACTCGGTGCTAGGCTCAGCGTGAGACTCTTGCAGTGTCTGAATGCCTCGCACTGAACATAAAAACAGCAATATTGAATGTAGAGTATTGAAAAAAAAATGAAAAAACTATCCTCCCTTCCTTTGAAGTGCTCTGGTTATGCCTGGCTGCATGTGTGTGGAGACCCAAACTGCTCAATCAATGACTTCCATTGGGCTTTAAGACAAGTCCAGGTCCAGAATTGAACTTTATCTTAAGTCCAGCTGAATCCACTGAACCTGAACTTCAACGGGTTTGATTATTTCTACACCTATTATGCTCTGGAGAGGCATAAGAGGGAGGCGCTGGAGGGAGATACATACATTCTTCTGTAAGTTTTCATGAAGCAACAGTTACAGTTCTCCATAGAACTTTATAAGCACCAGCTGCCATCTCCTATCTCAGTAATGGTAATGTCTCTATTCACTGAAGAAATGTTTGACTCATGAATTGAGAATTTGGAGAATGAATGATCAATTCAGGAAGAGAAAGAAACAGATTTCTCTGATCCAATGTATTACAAATGGAAAATAATTAAGTTATTTTTTTAAAGTAAAGTACGGTATGTAATTTTTGCCCTTTATTCCATGTACACTACTGATCTCATTTAACTGAATCTAACAGTAGTAAATTACAGACTCTATAAATGGTCTTTGATCTCTCTAGGGCGCTACACCAAAGGATGGTCCTAGTGCGGGCTGCACAATTGTCACTGCACTGCTTTCTCTTTCTTTGGGACATCCAGTTCGCCAAAACGTGGCAATGACTGGAGAGGTGTCACTGACTGGTAAAATCTTGCCTGTAGGAGGAATTAAAGAAAAAACAATAGCTGTAAGTAACATTTCCTAAACTTGTTATAGCTGGAATGCATCTTTAAAGGAGCACTGCGGGCAAAATGATAAGCTGGATGCAGTGCCTAATGGGGGAACACAAGCACAGAAATTCTCTTAAGTGCACCTTAAAAAGGACTTGTCATCTTGTCAAAAGGAGTCATTTATTTGCAAGTCAAGAGATGTCAAATCTCATCACTTTTTTGCTACTTGCTTATTGTAGTAACTTTGTGGTCACAAAGCGACCCGATTAACATGTATTGCACAGCAACAACATAGTGGCAACGCGCAATCCTTCGTCATACAACAGGTGTCATGGCCAAAGCCACCATGTTGCCCTAGTTTCAGGCTAGGGCTACTGAACAACCTGTATCGCATTGTGGTATCGCATTGCGATTTTCTGTGCTGTCACCTCGCAACCTGCAATATCTTGCTACTGCTACACAGTTGTAAATGTCTCCAATTGAGTTGAATGTTCTGTTGGAAGCAACTCACTTGCCATAGATTTCAGTACAAATCACAGGCAACATTTGGCTTCTTTCAACTTGGCTAATTTCTTTTACAGCAAAATCAAAGCTACAAAATAGTCACTCAATAGCAAGTCACAGACAAGTTGCATAGATATTTTTGGCGACTGTTCTGAACATTTCTGGCATTTTATGTTAAAAAAAAAATGTCTTCTTTACTTTTTAAGCAAGATCATGGTGAGGTGCAAGAAATGGAAGACTGTTAGGGTTTATAACGAACTAAATGGATTAATATATATATATATATATATATATATATAGGACAAAAATGATAGACAAAAATTCCTTTGAGGGTCATCTGTAGCTGTCATCAGCCTGCACTTATCCACCACTCCTGCTGCAGACCACTCAGGAGAACATCTTTGCTCAGAAAGGTGGTGCTTCCCCTCCTGATTGGGCTATTCTCGTGTCTCAGTCAAGTGATAGAGCTAATGTGTTTTTCAATCTTGGTTTCTGTCGTACACCACTTTCCTTTTTCTATGGCCACCCTTGGTACACTGTCCACCCTTGGTACACTGTCCATACTTCAGAGTGAGTGAGACTCACCAGCAGACATACCCTAGCATGGCAGATCGTGCAAGCAAACCAAGAAGCTGTGCAATAGTCTCCCTCAGAGTCTCTCTCCTTGTTTGCCTCATAAAGAGTCCTTTCTTCCTGTTGTTTACAGTCTGTGGCCCACTTCCATAGTGAAGTGTTTGTTCCTGTGTTTTTTTCCAAGTGTTTTTGCCATAAAAGACACAACTTTTTTACTGTATCAGCAAAGTGAATAAAATTTTTAAAATCTCATGCAAATGTTGTTTTATTTTTTTCCTTTTGGGTTTGAACCAGTTTCTAATCTGCAACACGTTATTTATTTCAGGGCTTTTATAGCATTTTCACCTATTCAAATGAATGGGGAAAAAAAGACATAAAAATGAGCAGATTTTAAACAGTGATTTTCCTGATTATGTTCCAGTATTTGAAGCAGATTTTTCCACTACAAATATTGAACGTCTGCACATATTCCAAAGCAGAGGTCTCAAGCACAGTGGGCATGGGATTTTTAGAAATCCCATCCACTCTGCTTGTACTGCACATCTCAGCGTTTTGGATGAAGCTGAAACATGCTACACCCAAAACGCTGCAAACACTGATCATGGGAACGCAGGGAACGGAGCAAAGGTGAGGAGAATTTTTTTTTTGCGTATTACAGAAGGATGGGCACAATACTACAAGGATGAGCACAATACTACTTGGCACAAGGATGGGCACAATACTACAAGGATGGGCACAATACTACTGGGCATAATATTACAAGGATGGGCATAAAACTACTGGGCACAATACCACAAGGATGAGCACAATACTACTGGGCATAATACTACAAAGATGGGCATAATACCACTGGGCACAATACCACAAGGATGAGCACAATACTGCAGGACACAACGATGGGCACAATACTACAAGCAGAAAACTACAGGGTACAATACTACAAGGATGGGCACACTACTACTGGGCACAATACTACAAGGATGGGCACAAGACTGCAAGGATGGGCACAATACTACTGGGTACAATATTACATGGATGGGCACCATACCACAAGGATGGGCACCAAACCACAAGGATGGGCACAAGACTACAAGGATGAGCACAATACTACTGGGCACAATGGTGGGCACAATACTACAAGGATGAGCACAATACTACTGGGCACAATACTACAGGGCACAATACTACAAGGATGGGCACAATACTACAGGACGCCAAGAAAAATAGATGAAGGATCCAGTACAATTTTTCTTTTTTAGGTAAAAACATCAAAGCTTTATTTTGAAAGGTTAAAAATAGTGATAATGTGAAGACCGAGGTATTGAGAAAACAAAATGGGAACTTAACGCGTTTCGGACTTCATTTTTAAAAAGATACCGAGTCCTTAATCATAAGTAAACCCAAGTTATGCCACATAGCTCTTAAAATAGACTGAGTAAACAACAGGAAAAAGAGGAAGGGAGAAAAAGGGAGGAGGCAGAAGGAGTCCTGATTAAACAAACATTCAGGTGGGTAGAAGGCAAATGTTCTCACCATCTTTAGGAAAAATTCCCAACAGGTTAGAAAAAAATGAATTTATATGCATTCACCATCAAAAGGCAGGCATATATATACAACCGCTAGAAAAACCATATAATTGAATACTTCCCAGGCTAAACAGAGTATAGTACTACAGGGATGGGCACAATACTACAGGGATGGGCACAATACTACAAGGATGGGCACAATACTACTGGGCACAATAATACTGGGCACAATACTACAAGGATGAGCGCAATACTACAAGGATACAAGGATGGGCACAATACTACAAGGGCCCTCCCCCCCTTTTTCCTGTTAGCAAAGGTACTTTGAACACCATCGGGTCTTTGTTCGTCGGTGTTTTCAGAAGAGCTCAAAACTGTGGCTGACTGCTTTGTTATGCACACTTAAAATGATAGCCCCCGCCAGATCATATTCCATACAAAGTCCAAAGTAATTCCCACTGCCTGATTATAATGAATCTTCTGTTTCTGCCATTGTGTGAATCACATGTTTCAGAGACTTACATGGAAACCCTGGTGTAAGCGCTCAGCGAAGTGTGCAGAATAAATGTGAGCCAAACCTTACTGCAGTTTTTGAGAGGCAGAAGGAACAAATCAACAACAGGTCAAGAATTAGTTCTATTTATTTTTATGCCATTCACCTTGTGATAAAACTGATTAGATTACTTTATTATTTGGGTCGGTCAAGTACAGTAAGGGTACCTTCACACTTAGCGATGCAGCAGCGATCCGACCAGCGATCTGACCTGGTCAGGATCGCTGCTGCATCGCTACATGGTCGCTGGTGAGCTGTCAAACAGGCAGATCTCACCAGCGACCAGTGAACAGCCCCCAGCCAGCAGCGACGTGCAAGCGACGCTGCGCTTGCACGGAGCCGCCGTCTGGAAGCTGCGGAGACTGGTAACTAAGGTAAACATCGGGTATGGTTACCCGATGTTTACATTAGTTACCAGTGTGAGCAGGGAGCAGGGAGCCGCGCACACTGAGCGCTGGCTCCTTGCTCTCCTAGCTACAGTACACATCGGGTTAATTAACCCGATGTGTAATGCAGCTACATGTGCAGAGAGCAGGGAGCCGCGCACACTCCTTAGCGCTGGCTCCTTGCTCTCCTAGCTGCTGTACACATCGGGTTAATTAACCCGATGTGTACAGCAGCTACATGTGCAGAGAGCCGGAGCCGGCAGCACAGGCAGTGTGAGAGCTGCAGAGGCTCGTAACTAAGGTAAATATCGGGTAACCACCTTGGTTACCCGATGTTTATCTTGGATACAGCTTACCTCAGCTGTCAGACGCCGGCTCCTGCTCCCTGCTCGCTTCATTTGTCGCTCTCTCGCTGTCACACACAGCGATCTGTGTGTCACAGCAGGAGAGCGGCTTTGAAGAAAACGAACCAGGGCTGTGTGTAACGAGCAGCGATCTCGCAGCAGGGGCCAGATCGCTGCTCAGTGTCACACACAGCGAGATCGCTAATGAGGTCACTGCTGCGTCACAAAAAGCGTGACTCAGCAGCGATCTCGGCAGTGAGCTCGCTGTGTGTGAAGCACCCCTAATACCAGATTTATATAATCTTTTTACATTTGACTACTGTGACAAACTAACCTCTTTTTTTGCAAAAAAAAAAAGTTTTTGCATGTTTTATATTAAGAGCTATAATTTTTCTATATTTCTACCAACAGAGTCATGTGAGGGCTTGTTTTTTGTGGTATGAGTTGACGATTCTATTGGTTCCACTTTTGGGCACAATATTTTTTGATTGCTTTCTCTTCCAAATTTTGGGGCCAGAAGAAACATAAACAAGCAATTCAGTAATTGCTTCTTATGCTGTTCACTGTATGGTAAAAGTCATAAAACATCTTTATTCTTCAGGTCAATTTGGTTACAGTGATACCACATTTCTATATTTTTTTTATTATGTTTGCTGCTTTCACACAGGAAAAACTATTATAAAAAAAATGTTCTTATAGCACTGTAGTCTGAGAGCTATAGCTTTTTTATTTTCCCGATGATGGAGTTGTATGGCTGCCTCTTTTTTGCAAGGCAAGATGACATTTTCAGTGATGCCATTAATATTTACATGCAACTTTTTGATCGCGTTGTATTCCCTTTTTTGGTGTAGTTTTTTGCAACTTTGGTTTTTTTTAGAGCATTCACTGAAGGGGTTAACTATAGGTATGGGCGAACCCGACCTGTAAATTTCTGGACCCATACCGAACACTCAGTGTTCGTACACAAAGTTCCGAACATGGGTTTTCCTAGGAAACCCATGTTACAGTTTGGGTCCAGGGGCTGTAAAAAAAAAAAAGCACATTATTAAAAAAACATTATGATTATACTTACCGATCCTGCAATGCGTCTCGCAGACCGGCTATCTCCCGGCCACTTCTGCTTCCTGGTCCGATCATTAACTTCCGGAGGTATTCACTGCACTGCTCATGACTTGGCAGTCTTTGGCTTTTTTCAGCTGTGTTTGCGGTGACATCAGGGTTCACCCGAGTTCATGGCTTAGCCATGGACTCGATTGAACCTTGACTAACACTGTCAGTCTGCTGATGGCCAGCCAGGTAAAACCAGGCAGCGGGGGGCTGGAATCCTCAGAGCAGGGTGGCTCAAGCTGTCTAGGCCTCCCCCGTTGTGAATTGCAGCCCCCAGCCGCCCCAGAAAATGGCCCATTCATAGAACCGCTATTTTCTGGCGCTTTACACTGCTCGTCCAGCGGCCTTAATGGTGGTGGCACGCTTAGTAATAAAGTTGTTAATACCACGTGCCTTTCATTCCTTCTCAAACCAGGAAAAGACCCACTACTCCCTGCCTCGTATCACCCCATTTCTCTCTTAAATGTAGATTTTAAAATACCAAAATTATGGCCAATCGCTTACAATCCCATACTACCCTCCATTCTCACTACATCTCAATCGGGTTTTGTACACAAATGATCTATCACTTATAACATTAGAGCGACACTAGCTGCAATTATACATAGCCGTCAAATTAAAGCCAAACAAAACATATTAGTCAGTTTAGATGCCGATAAGGCATTCGACCGAGTGTCGTGGTCCCATCTTATTCGAATTTTAAAATATAGACTATTTGGATTTTCCTTCTTCAACCTCATTAGAACGCTTTATGCCAACTCCAAATCATCGATATGGCTCTCTGGAGTCCAGTCAATCCCTTTCTCAATTCATAGAGGTACAAGGCAGGGATGTCCCCTATCACCTTTATTATTTAATATTGCCCTTGACCCACTACTCAGATATCTGGAGGATGATCCCTTCTTTTGAGGGGATCGGGATCGGACACCATACACTCAAAACCCTGGCTTTCGCAGTCGATATTCTCCTCATGATAGCTAATCCCAAAAATTCCATTCCTCTAATAATGGACGCATTCCATGAATTTGGGAAGGTCTCAGGGTTCCATATTAACTTTTCAAAATCGCAGGCTTTAGCGATTTTCCTTGAAGCTCACAAACGGTGGCCGTTCTCTTTTCCCTTTCAGTGGGGACAAACCTCCTTGAAATATCTAGGTATCTTTTTGCCATCCAATCCACATAGCTTATACCAACTTAACATCAGACCCCTAATCTCCATAATTATCAAAGAAATTAACTCATGGAAATCATTTAAATTCTCCTTTGCAGGCAGAGCATATATGATCAAAATGATCTCCTTCCCCAAAATTTTATTTCCTTTACAAACATTACCCATTTTATTATGTACAGATGATGATCGGCTTTTGACCAAAATATCCCGACAATTTATTTGGAACTCGGAGGGGAGCTTTAGGATCAGCATGTTTAAACTGCAAGAGATCAGATCACTGGGAGGTCTTAATTTTCCAAATTTCCGTCTATATAGTATTGCATCCATTTGCAGGCATCTCCTTTGCAGGCAGAGCATATATGATCAAAATGATCTCCTTCCCCAAAATTTTATTTCCTTTACAAACATTACCCATTTTATTATCTAGAGATGATGATCGGCTTTTGACCAAAATATCCCGACAATTTATTTGGAACTCAGAGGGGAGCTTTAGGATCAGCATGTTTAAACTGCAAGAGATCAGATCACTGGGAGGTCTTAATTTTCCAAATTTCCGTCTATATAGTATTGCATCCATTTTTAGACATGCCCTAGATTGGATATGGGCTTCTTTTTTTTTTAACAATATTTTTATTCAAATTTTACAATAACATATAACACTGGCATAAGCAAATTCAGCATTGTAAATTCAATACAAAAACTTTACATTGTCCTGTTTGATCATCACAAATTCCATACCAGTCTTTAAAATTAATAACCGTAACATGGCAAGATAAAGCAAAGGAAAGCAGCGATCCCTTAACCCATCATACTTACCATTCCCCCCATTGAACCCTTATGAACATGGTAATGACATAGAATAAAGAAGCCCCCCTCAAAATCGGTTATTTCCTCCTCGGCCAACTTAGTTCCTTTTAGTCACCTTTCGGTCTTTCCTCCCCCACCTCCAAGCCATCCAATGTACCCTTCAATTTTTCGGTATGATACCAGACTGTGTCCTTGAAAGGTGACATAATCCTGACTATCTCCTCCCAAGTACAATAGGCCAGTATGAATTTCTTCCATTTGTTAAAGTGCTGTCGTATTCTATCCGCCCTCCTTTCTGTATCTCAGTAGAGAGGAAAGTCTTCATTGAATACAGATTTTACCTCAGAATTTAGAATAATTTTGATAATGACTGATCAATTCTGGCAGAGAAAGAAGCTGCCGGGTAGAAATGAACTTTAATCATCCCTGCAGTGTTTCGATTTCAGGCTTGAGGCAGCGCCTACGCTAGTTCAGTCACTGCTCTGTGTATGAAGAGCGGTGGATGTAACCACGTCCCATGCACTGTCAGCCACTCTGCATTATAGGATGCTGTCAGTCAGTGCCAGGTGAATGGGTACAGTAGCCGCTCTGCATACACAGAGCGAAGACTGAACACGCACCATCGCCTCCATGACTGAAACTGGAACGCTACCGGAAGGATTAAAGTTCATTTCTTCCCGGCAGCTAGGTTTAATGTGCAGGTACCAGGCAGTTTCAGAATGCTGGTAACCTGCCGATTAACCCCAAATCTGCAGGTTAATAGCATTTTTCCACATGACCGGTTCCCTCTTAAGTTGGCTATGTCATTTCAGACAGTTATGTTTAACTGTGAAACTCTGCATTTCAAAGAAAACATACTTGCCTGAAATGACTGACCCAGATTAACTCTCTTGCTGCCAGTATCTTGAGCAGCATAAATGACTGTTGAGTTTACAGTGTACTTTAAATTAAAAAGCTATCCATAGGAAGCACAACTGCCATAACAATCTATATCCTCCATTCCATGTGTTTCATGTCTGCAGCCAATGTAAACAATGTACCAGTGAGTACGTGTAGCAAGACCAGAGGGTGGGTAAATATTAATTATTTTAGAAGTACTGCCCTTCAAACATTCGTATGTGTTTTAAAATATCAAATACTGAAAATGCCCAAAGAACCTGTGAAAATTTAAAGGGAATCTGTCACCAGGTGTTTGCTATGTAATCTACATTATGGTACTCTCAGAAGCTTGAGTCCCTGATTGCAGTGATGTGTCACTTACTGGACTGTGTTTTGGTGTTCATATACAATCAGTGTTTTATCAGTTGAAGATTCACTAGAGGACAAGCTGCCCAAGTGACTCCTGGTCCAACCTCACCCAAAGCACTAATTAGCAGCTCTCTGCCACTATACGATGTATGTAGGAATCTGTGGTGTGAGCGGGGTTAAATAGGGCGCAGCATTCTGAGATCTGCAGCAGAGAGATCTGGGATTCTATCACAACTGCTGTATCCAGTAAACTAAGTGATAAATCACTGGAATTAGAGTCTCTCTCCCCACATCAAGCTGCTGTCAGACTACATAGCAAAACTTGCTCAGAGATTCACTTTGCTGTGCATTTAATTTGTTAATGCTTATGCAGTTGTATTGATAACAACCCACATAATATTTTCTCTTTTATTGCAGGCTAAAAGAGCAGGTGTTTCATGCATCATTCTTCCTTCGGAAAACAAGAAAGATTACTATGACCTAGCCAATTTCATTACCGAAGGGTTAGAAGTACATTTTGTTGAACACTATGATGCAATTTATGATATTGTCTTTCCAGCACACTGATACCTACCATTTTCAGTAGTTCTCCATTGTGGTGTCAGCCACTGGAATAATTTGCTTTATGTAGCTGCTACACAGCCCATATCAATTATGGATAACTGTACTTTTTGACTTGGCAAATATGGTATTTGTTTAGTAATGTAATTATTAAAATGCTTTAACTATATCTAACTTGAGCCTGCGTGTATTTGTGCTGTGAATTATGCAAAATGTAGACAAATTTCACCTGTATGCATGCAGAAGATTGAACGGAAACCCCCAACCAGATGTCAGCCATGCTTAAATTGTTCTCAAGCATGCTCCACCAATATTCCACAACAATAAAGAGATGGTTGATTGGGACATGGGTACACCAAACTTCCATATGCTTGCTAACTGACTCTGGTCTTTCTGGTTCAAGTCTTCTTTTTTTTTTCTTTCTAAAGGAAGCTAGAACTTGCATAACAAGTTCTCAATACAAGTCTATGATAGCCAGCATAAGGCTCTCATAAACTTACGTTGAGTTGTGACTAGGGATGAGCGAGTATACTCGTTACTACTCGGTATTCACCGAGAAGCACGGTATTCGGGCTACTCATTACTCCGCAAGTATCCTTCCTTGTAATTACTCTTTAGGAGTAGTGAGTCCAATGTAAGTCAATGGGAAATATGAATAATTGTCTGCTGGACCCTACAAAGCGGTCTGGGGGCTGAGTAAAAGGCTGAAATGGATGCATGATTGTTTAAAAGTCGGGAGGTAAACAGCCGCCGGCTTTTTTAAGCAATCAGCTGATGCACGCTCCCCGCCCGGGTCCTTTGCTCCCTGGTGCTTCACTCCCAGCTCCCTGGTGCTGCACTCCCCACCAGGTCCTAACTTAGGATCGGGCAGGGAGGCGGTGGGGGAGCGAAGCACCGGGGAGGGAAGCATCGGATGGGAAAGCCATCTGTCTGTCTGTCGGTCGGTCAGTTTTTCTCTGTCGGTCTCTCTCTCTGTCTGTCGGTCGGTCTCTCCCTCTCACCCCCTCTCTCATACTCACCGATCACTGGCACGGTGCTGCATGGCTGTCACACTGCTCCGGTGGCTTCTCCTGCTTTTGAAAATGCCGGCTGCTAATTATTCCATCTCCTATTCACTGCTTCCCCCGCCCACCGGCGCCTATGATTGGTTGCAGTCAGACGCACCCCCATGCTGAGTGATAGCTGTCTCACTGCAACCAATTACAGCTGCCAGTGGGCGGGTCTATATCATGCAGTACAATAACTAAATAATTTTTAAAAACTGCATGCGCCCCCCCCTCCCAATTTTGATAGTCAGCCAAGATAAAACTGTTCTTTTAGGATGACCTGGAAGCAGGTCTTCCAAATTAAGGCCCCCTCTCCCTCCAACTAGCGATGACATACCTGGTTTGACCTGTGGGCATACATTTTGAGATACTTTACCCCATCACAGGCTAAAGTACGGAACTGAGTTCTGTATGTATCTGAGGTCACAGCATAATGTTCCTATATAGTTTCTTTAATGGTTCCATAATAGCAGTTCCACCGAGGGTCTATAGTTCTATAAGCTTCAGCAGCTCCACCCTCTAAGAGCCCCATCAGATGTCGGACTCTCTCCCTTTCTGGTACTTTCATCCACCGGCACTGATGCTCAAAGTCCTGGATGAAGCCCTCAATGTCGTCTGCAGCCTCATTAAATGGTTTAAAGTCCTTACGAGACACTCTGGGGAATTCCTTCATGGTGGGTACAGTCTGTCTGGAGGTTCTAGCTGCTTCCACCGGGAGCCTCCTCTCCAGTAATGCTGCCCTCTTGAGCTCTGTGAATAGCCTCCCTCTTATCTTCTATGGTGGCCTCATCTCCCAGCAGTGCCATCTCCTCCTCATACCACACAACCCACTGACATTTTTGGCCATTTACCTCCAGCTCCCGTTTTTCTTCCCCTTGCTGTAGAAATACTTTCTCAGTGCCATCTTGCAGGCTAGCATCTTCCAAAAAAACAACCTCCACTCAAAAATATTATGTATTGCAAAGTGTGCACAGTACCAACATTCCGCCCACAACCATGAATCAGTCATGGAGACGGTGACTGAAAAGCACAAGGTACGTGCTGTGCAGTCCTGATTTTGCATATGTGAGGCCACATGGCACACTTTAAATAAAAATATTTTAGTGTTAGGACTGCCCCAGGAGATTTGCCGTGACGTTGGCGGGGTGGCTCGAAAAATTGCAATTTTTTGCCAAAAATCTCATTTTTTCAATAGTACAGCTTGGAATGTTGGTACTGTGCACACTTTGCAATACATAATATTTTTGAGTGGAGGTTGTTTTTATGCTGTTTTTTTCTTGTTATATAGGGTCCCAGTTGGTTCTCATCTTGCAGTGCACCTCATGTTTATTTTTCCATCTGTCCTGATTTTTGGCGGTTGGTGGCTGTTCACACTTGCCATCCAACCCCGTCCACTGGCTATTTATTCTAAGCAGCATGTGCTCGGGCCTGTCCCGCCCACAACCATGAATCAGTCATGGAGACGGTGACTGAAAAGCACAAGGTACGTGCTGTGCAGTCCTGATTTTGCATATGTGAGGCCACATGGCACACTTTAAATAAAAATATTTTAGTGTTAGGACTGCCCCAGGAGATTTGCCGTGACGTTGGCGGGGTGGCTCGAAAAATTGCAATTTTTTGCCAAAAATCTCATTTTTTCAATAGTACAGCTTGGAATGTTGGTACTGTGCACACTTTGCAATACATAATATTTTTGAGTGGAGGTTGTTTTTATGCTGTTTTTTTCTTGTTATATAGGGTCCTAGCATCTTCCAAAGCCTCAATTAGTTGTTCCTTGGAGAGTTCTTTGTAGCAGACTCCTAATACACGGGCCTTTGTTTGTAGGCTCAACAAAGTCCAGTTCTTGTACTCTGAGGTTCTGGTTCCAGATGTTGATGCGCCATTGTCCTCCATTCCTTCTGCTCTGATCCCTCTGCTGCCAACCAGCTTGTGACAGTGTATGCAACAGAGCAGGCAGGGACACCAGGCCGATGAACAATCCAACAAGTTTTATTGAGGCAGGGAGCATAAACATCCACTATCCAAATGGTTCTTTAGAGTCTACAATGAGTCCACACAAAGAAAACAGATTCAGGAGCGACACCCAGTGATCTGACACCAAGGAAAATGCAACAATAGTCCTTAGATGAGTTCCTTAAATCCGGTAGCGTGGCTGAGACAACACAATCCCACGAAGCAGCTGATCGTCAATGTCCTATAGTCCATACACAGGCACCAGGACTTGCCCTCAGCACAGATCCCCAGCCCTTAACCCAACAAAACATCAATCAACTAAATTCAAAACATGTGGCTGAATCTTGCCTCCTCTCCTTAGATCCACCCCCTGAATGGGCAGAAGTGCTCATGCCCACCCCTTTAACATTTACTACTTATAGCTTCTAGTTATATGATTATAGAACACAGTCTCCAGGGATTGTGTATTAGGGAAGCCCCCTGCAGAGGAGAACAATATACATGCAACCCCCACCAGATTAAGTACAATAACTACTGCTGGAGCCTGATTACAATATGGTACAGGCTGGGGAGATATAATGTTACAGACCCTATGTCGTTTTTTTTATTATTTACACACTCTGCTGTCACATGGAGTGGGCAGGGCGATGCAGTGCATATTACATTAGGTGTAATGAGCAGCTCTGGAAGTAGAGGAACAGCACTGCGGACAGCAGCGGGGAGCCAGCTAAGACTTCACCAACAGCTTTCCCCTCCGATGCTTTCCTCCCCGCTGCTTCGCTCCCCCGCCTGGTGCTTTCTTCCCTGCTGCCTGGTGCCTCGATCCGCCGCCGCCTCCCCGCCCGATCCTAAGTTAGGACCTGGTGGGGAGTGCAGCACCAGGGAGTGGGGAGCTAAGGACCTGGCTGGGGAGCGCATCACCAGGCAGTGGCGAGTGAAGGACCCGGGCGGGGAGCGTGCATCAGATGATTGCTTAAAAAAGACGGCGGCTATTTACCGCCTGGCTTTTAAACAATCATGCGTCCATTTCAGCCTTTTACTCAGCCCCTAGACCGCTTTGTAGGGTGCAGCAGACATTAACTCGCATTTCTCATTGACTTGCATTACAATGCATTACAATACATTGCAATACGCGAGTATTAGGACCTACTTGTTACGAGTATAGCAAGTCCAAGTATTTCACTACTCGCTCATTCCCAGTTCATAGTATCATAGTTTTAAGGTTGAAGGGAGACTCTAAGTCCATCTAGTTCAACCCGTAGCCTAACATGTTGATCCAGAGGAAGGCAAAAAACCCCAATGTGGCAAACAAGTTCCAATGGGGAAAAAATTTCCTTCCTGACTCCACATCCGGCAATCAGACTAGTTCCCTGGATCAATACCCTGTCATAAAATCTAATATACATAACTGGTTATATTAAATTTTTCAAGAAAGGCATCCAGGCTCTGCTTAAATGTTAGTAGTGAATCACTCATTACAACATCATGCGGTAGAGAATTCCATAGTCTCACTGCTCGTACAGTAAAGAATCCTCGTCTGTGATTATGATTAAACCTTCTTTCCTCAAGACGTAGCGGATGCCCCCGTGTTCCAGTCGCAGGCCTAGGTGTAAATAGATCTTTGGAAAGGTCTCTGTACTGTCCCCTCATATATTTATACATTGTGATTAGATCTCCCCTAAGCCTTCGTTTTTCCAGACTAAATAAACCCAAGTTTAATAACCTGTCTTCGTATTGCAGCCCCCCCATTCCTCTAATAATCTTGGTCGCTCTTCTTTGCACCCTCTCCAGTTCAGCTATGTCCTTCTTATATATCGGTGACCAGAATTGTACACAGTATTCTACGTGCGGTCGCACTAGTGACTTGTACAGAGGTAGAACTATATTTTTTTCATGAACACTTATACCTCTTTTAATACATCCCATTATTTTATTAGCCCTGGCAGCAGCTGCCTGACACTGTCCACTAAAGTGAAGTTTACCATCCACCCATACACCCAAGTCTTTTTCTGTGTCTGTTTTACCCAGTGTTCTACAATTAAGTACATAATCATAAATGTTATTTCCTCTACCCAAGTGCATGACCTTACATTTATCTACATTAAACTTCAATTGCCACTTCTCAGCCCAATCCTCCAATTTACATAAATCTCCCTGTAATATAAAATTATCCTCCTCTGTATTGATTACCCTGCAGAGTTTAGTATCATCTGCAAATATTGAAATTCTACTCCGCATGCCCCCAACAAGGTCATTTATAAATATGTTGAAAAGAAGCGGGCCCAATACTGACCCCTGTGGTACCCCACTATGAACTGAGACCCAGTCCGAGTACGTACCATTACCACCCTTTGTTTCCTATCACTGAGCCAGTTTTTAACCCAGTTACAAATATTTTCCCCTATCCCCATTATTCTCATTTTATGTACCAACCTTTTGTGTGGCACCGTATCAAAAGCTTTTGAAAAGTCCATATACACAACATCCACTGCATTTCCCTGGTCCAGGCTTGAACTTACCTCTTCATAGAAGCTGATCAAATTAGTTTGACAGGATCGATCCCTCATAAACCCATGTTGATACTCTGTCATAAGGTTATTTTTCTTGAGATACTCCAGTATAGCATCTCTCAAGAAGTTGTGACCTCCAACTCAATCCATGAAACACTGGAGCAGCCGGCAGGTCACAAGCTGGGGAAAGCAATCTGGAGCGGTGCTAATAACAGATGAGGACGACGGAGAGTGAGTATAAAACATGGGGTAGGGGACTTAGATTTAAAGCACCACTCCAACTGTGAAATTAAAAGAAATTGCCAGAGTCGTGCTTTAAAATAATTCATGCAACTACAGTATGAATGTTAAAGGAATCTCTCAGCAGGTTTTTGCTATGTAATCTTACCAATGAAAGAGAGGTGAATCACTACAGATAGGACCATTGGGTCCACCTTGTCTCGGGACAAGATATACAAAAACTTCAGGTTTTTTTGAAGGAGGAGTTTGTTCAACTCTGAATGGCATTGATTAATAAAACTGCTCTTTTGTTCAAGCCCATCATCTCAATTGGATTTCTTTTTGACAAGCAGCACAGCAGAATCATCTGTATATCCCTTTCCACTACTGTAACTAGGTACCCTATGTTATTTACTTTATTTATGAACGTTTACTATTTACTTCCTGTAGGGTGTTTGCTAGTGATGGGCAGACTTGCAGATAACTGGGACCGGCGAGTCTAACCGGGTTTAAGAAGGAAAGAAAAAACCCAGTTCCAGCCCAAAATTGATCCCAATACCTGGCCGGATGCCAGTCCCCATATAAGACTATGGGGACCAGAATCCTGCAATTAAAATGGTGGTAGAAGGGATAGATGGATAGGAGCAAGCGGCTGTACTTACTGAGGCTCTGTCGCAGCTGTAACTGCTTCCTGGCTGCTCATTCACTTCTGGGGCTGCTCATTACCTTCACTGCATATGCACTGCTTTCCTCACTCACTGGTGTCTGTGATTGGCTGCAGTCAGACAAACCTCCACCCTGAGTGTCAGCGTGTCAGCTGTTTCCAATCACAGACCCTATGTGCGTCTATCATGGTATAAAAATCAATAAATAAAATATTTGGCATAGAGTCCCCCCATATTATGATACCAAGCACAGATAAAGCATACGGCTACAGGCTGCAGCCCCTAGCCTGGCGCTTATCTTGGCTGTGTATCAAGATAAGAGGAACCGCATGCGTTTTTGTTTTTTTGTTGTTAATTATTTAAATAATTTTAAACTGCTTGTGGTCCCCACAATTTAGATTCCCAGCCAAGGTAAAGCTGGGCTGATATTCTCAAGCTGTGGAGACCCATACTTATTCAGCCTCTCCAGCCTAAAAATTGCAACCTGCAGCCGCACAGGATTGTTGCATCCATTAGATCTGACAATCCCAGAACTTTACCCCAGCTCTTTCTGATTGCCCTGGTGCAGTGGTAATAAGGGGTTAATGGCAGCTCACAGCTTCCACTAAGCCCTCAATTAGTAATTGGTGAGACCCCCCATTACTAATCTATAAGTGAAAGTAAATAAACATCAACACCCAAAAAATCCTTTATTTGAAATAAAAGACAAAAACCCACCCTCTTTCACCACTTTGTTAACCCCCAAAACAGCCCTGCAGGTCCGACGTAATCCACACAATGTCCCACAAAGATTCCAGCTCTGCTACATCTGAAGTCACAGCGCACGATCATGGAACATGAACACCCGCTTTGGACTTCAGGCAGAGACTGAGCAGTGATCAGCGGTGACGTTACTCAGGTAAGTTGTGGGCACAGTTGGAAGTTTCCACAGCCCTTCTCCTGTGACCGCATGTGTAAGAGAAGAAAAAGAGGTAGGCAAAAAGCACTCAGCTCACTAAATAATATGCAAGTATAACAATAGTTTTATTAATGAATCATTCAGTGCAAAATTTCATAAAAACATTTAAAAACAGGACACTCACTCCAAGGACCCAATGAAATAATGCTGGAGCAAAGGCAATGCAGGCACATCAAATACAAAAGACCAACCACAGATACTGATTATAGCAATATATGTCTGTACAGAGCCCAAGAATGTCAACCTGAGTAAAGCCAGCAATCTGTAAGAAACCAAATAATGTGCTATCAGTACAGTATAAATAACAGTGCCGGTCACCAAGGCAGGAGCAAAACATGAAGACAAAATCTAGCACTGTGCATCTGCATAAAACCCAAAATACTAGGCCTAAGCAGAACAAAGAGATAAACAGATACCAGCAAGGGAATGATAACCCAAAAAGGTCCGAGGAGAATTTCACCTACATCAGGGCAAGGTAGAAGCCATATAGGAGTGTCAAAAATAGGACACCGACCCGACGCGTGTCGCTCCAGAGAGCTTCATCAGGGGAGGGTAGTAAAACAGGAAGATAGCATACATATAA
Organism: Anomaloglossus baeobatrachus; assembly: GCF_048569485.1. Classification (NCBI taxonomy): domain Eukaryota; kingdom Metazoa; phylum Chordata; class Amphibia; order Anura; family Aromobatidae; genus Anomaloglossus; species Anomaloglossus baeobatrachus. The sequence continues at coordinate 438,221,038 of NC_134353.1, forward strand.
ATACAAAAACATGTAATCATAAATCAGATACCGGTGTGGCAGTAATAAGAGCTGTGTGTTCGGCGTCCGGAAATGGAAGGTAACAGGAAGCAAACTGTGGTGCGATCACAAAGTCCTTCCCCACAATCTAAGAAGTTACAGACGCAAATGCGCATGCGCGGACATCCAAGCGGAGCGCAACCATCTAAGAGGTCCTCCTGGGACTCAGGAACATAGGACGCAAGTGCGCATGCGCGGCGGCCGCCATGCAATCGGCGAAATATCACACTGTGCATGCGTCCCAAGCATACAGCGCGATCTGCTCAAAGAGAACGTCCGAGCATTAGCATACAAGGTTGCTGGAGATGCATATAGTGAAGCACATAGGCAATCGTGGCCGGTTACTAGCAACTATTTGGATGGCTAAAAATAGTCATATCACATTTCAATTCTATCTAAATAAAAAATGTAAAAAATGCTGTAAGTGTATATTAATGAAACACTAATATTTATAAGGAACAAAAACCAGGAATTAACACAAGGTCACTATCATATGCCTAAAGGATCAATGGAGAATGGGGGCATCGAAAAATCAGAGGACAATTAGTCAGAACATAACTAATCACTATCCAAAGGGCAGAGACTTGTACAATAAGTGCAACAGTGGAGGAGTGACTAAGGTCAGTCGCTACCCTCCCCTGAGTGCATAGGTAAACAGAAAGACACATAAGGATAGACCAATAATACAGATATCATCACAAAAAGTGTAGATGTTAATATAAAGTCCTCTAGTAAATTTTCAAAGGAAAATGAAATACAGATGATATGCCAAATATGATCAAAGAAGAGCAAAAAGAAAAGTCATATGACTAGTGTAACTAAATAGTCATAAGGGCCGATACAAGTCCCTAGATGGTAAAAAAAGAAAAAAATCCAATAGGAATCCAGATGTAGAGAGGACCAACACTCATCGATGATCAGTAATCCAAATGTTCAATTGAAGCCAAAGAGAAGAGGCGGCAACGGGTACTCCGTTTCTTATTCTCATGGAGGGAGCCAAGGAACTCAGGAAAAGGATAGTTCATGTCCAGAAATCTGGAGAAAAACATATAAGGTATAAGAAACAATGCACAAACCAAAAAGATGGCCATAGGGGTGAATAGAAAAATCCATGTTCACCCAAGGAACCCGGTGAAGAGCAACTCTTCGTTTAGGCCTGCTGGAGAGACCGAGTTTAGGCACCAAATCCACCGTGATTCCAATTGTAAGAGCCGTTTGGTAAGATCCCCACCCCTAATGTTGGGTTTGAGGCGTTCCAAGCTCGCCACCCGCAGGCTGGGTGTGGGGATCTTACCAAACGGCTCTTACAATTGGACATGAACTATCCTTTTCCTGAGTTCCTTGGTTCCCTCCATGAGAATAAGAAACGGAGTACCCGTTGCCGCCTCTTCTCTTTGGCTTCAATTTTCTTTTTGCTCTTCTTTGATCATATTTGGCATATCATCTGTATTTCATTTTCCTTTGAAAATTTACTAGAGGACTTTATATTAACATCTACACTTTTTGTGATGATATCTGTATTATTGGTCTATCCTTATGTGTCTTTCTGTTTACCTATGCACTCAGGGGAGGGTAGCGACTGACCTTAGTCACTATCATGTTGCACTTATTGTACAAGTCTCTGCCCTTTGGATAGTGATTAGTTATGTTCTGACTAATTGTCCTCTGATTTTTCGATGCCCCCATTCTCCATTGATCCTTTAGGCATATGATAGTGACCTTGTGTTAATTCCTGGTTTTTGTTCCTTATAAATATTAGTGTTTCATTAATATACACTTACAGCATTTTTTACATTTTTTATTTACATAGAATTGAAATGTGATATGACTATTTTTAGCCATCCAAATAGTTGCTAGTAACCGGCCACGATTGCCTATGTGCTTCACTATATGCATCTCCAGCAACCTTGTATGCTAATGCTCGGACGTTCTCTTTGAGCAGATCGCGCTGTATGCTTGGGACGCATGCGCAGTGTGATATTTCGCCGATTGCATGGCGGCCGCCGCGCATGCGCACTTGCGTCCTATGTTCCTGAGTCCCAGGAGGACCTCTTAGATGGTTGCGCTCCGCTTGGATGTCCGCGTATGTGCATTTGCGTCTGTAACTTCTTAGATTGTGGGGAAGGACTTTGTGATCGCACCACAGTGTGCTTCCTGTTACCTTCCATTTACGGACGCCGAACACACAGCTCTTATTACTGCCACACCGGTATCTGATTTATGATTACATGTTTTTGTATTTATATGTATGCTATCTTCCTGTTTTACTACCCTCCCCTGATGAAGCTCTCTGGAGCGACACGCGTCGGGTCGGTGTCCTATTTTTGACACTCCTATATGGCTTCTACCTTGCCCTGATGTAGGTGAAATTCTCCTCGGACCTTTTTGGGTTATCATTCCCTTGCTGGTATCTGTTTATCTCTTTGTTCTGCTTAGGCCTAGTATTTTGGGTTTTATGCAGATGCACAGTGCTAGATTTTGTCTTCATGTTTTGCTCCTGCCTTGGTGACCGGCACTGTTATTTATACTGTACTGATACCACATTATTTGGTTTCTTACAGATTGCTGGCTTTACTCAGGTTGACATTCTTGGGCTCTGTACAGACATATATTGCTATAATCAGTATCTGTGGTTGGTCTTTTGTATTTGATGTGCCTGCATTGCCTTTGCTCCAGCATTATTTCATTGGGTCCTTGGAGTGAGTGTCCTGTTTTTAAATGTTTTTATGAAATTTTGCACTGAATGATTCATTAATAAAACTCTTGTTATACTTGCATATTATTTAGTGAGCTGAGTGCTTTTTGCCTACCTCTTTTTCTTCTCTTACATATTGTTTGGTAGGGTTGCACCCTCACTTTTTCTTTATTTTCTTTTGTAACTTTAGCTGTGCAGCTCTGTCTCTCGCTTTGTTCCCTGTGACCGCATGTAACCTGACCTCGTGGGACCACAAGGAACTCTTTTATTGCACCTCAGGTGACGTCACTGAGTGTAATGAAGTCAAGTGTCCTGCATTCACAGGTGAAGAACAATGGGAACCTCCAGCTGTGCCTGCAACTTATCTGAGTGAAGTTAGCACTGATCGCTGTGGCTCAGTCTCTGGCTGAAGTCTGCAACGGGCGTTCATGTTCCATGATTATGCGCTGTGATTTCAGGTGTAGTAAAGCTGGAAACATCGTGGGACCTCGTGTGGTTTACGTCAGACCTGAAGGGGTGTTTTGGGGGTTAATAGAGTGGTGAAAAAGGGTGATTTTTTGTCATTTCAGATAAAGTTTTTTTTTCAGTGTTTGTGTTTTCTTTTCACTTACAGATTAGTAATCAGGGGGTGGTTTTATAGACACCTCCCATTACTAATCTAGGGCTTAGTGGCAGCTATAACCTGACATTAACCCCATATTACCCGATTGCGACCTCACCAGGGCAATCGGGAAAAGACGGGTAAAGTGCTGAGATTGTTGCATCTAATGGATGTGGCAATTTTGGGCGGCTGCAGGCTGCTATTTTTATGCTGGAGGGCCCAATAACCATGAGTAATCCCCAGCCTGAAAATACAAGCCCCCAGTTGTCGGCTTTATCTTGGTTGGGTATCAAAATTGGGGGGACCGCTTGCTAGTTTTTTAAATTATTTAAGTAATGTTAAAATGCATGCAGCTCCTCTTATTTTGATACACAGCCAACATAAGTGCATGGCTGGGGGCTGCTGCCTATAGCAATATGCTTTATCTGTGCTGGGTATCATGATATGAAGGGACCCAACATCAAATTTTTTTTATTTTATTTTTAACTGTACGATATAGACCCTCAGACCGCGTGTCTGACGCTTCCAATCACAATCTGTCACTGTGTGGTGGCGTGTCTGGCTGCAACCAATCACAGACACTGGTGGGCAGAGAAAGCAGTGCATATGTAATGAAGGTAATGAGCGACCCTGGAAGTGAATGAGCAACCAGAAAGCAGTTACAGCTGTGCCAGAGCCTCGGTAAATATAGCACGATTGCTTTATTATTTTTTTCTTTATTTTTCATTTATTTATTTTTTTTGTATTACCAGAGTGCCGGACACTTGGGTACCTTTTGAACCCTCGCGGGTGTGGACTTTTACAATCCGGTCCACTCATCACCAGTGTTTGCTCATTGTTTTCTATGTAATCTGACAGTAGCATGATATAAGGACAAACGAAGCAGCACTTATGTTAGTCAGTTTTCTCATTTGCATATCTAGCAGAGCTCAGAATGTTGAACTGTGTATAGCCCCACCAACACCACAGCCAGCTTTCTGAGTGCATTGTATAGTGACAGCTGAAAATTTAGTGATAGGGGCGTGGTTTGACTTGGATGCATGAGGCAAGGTGTCCTGTAGTCAAAATCTCCTGCTGTAAAACACTGATTTATTGAAACAGAGAACACAGTCCAGTTAGTGACACATCACTGTAATCAAGAATGCCGTTATCCTACTCTCTGATTACATAGCAAAATCCTTGTGTCAGTTTTCATTTAACAGTTTTTAACAACCAAAATTTTTTAAGACCTAATGTTTGAGAGGCTCCATCCCAGATGCCACAATATTTCCCCATCTCCTGATACCTGTCATGATTCATGCGCTATTGGCATGCATATGTATACACTCCTCTCTCCCTTTTGCAGTATATATTTTTATACACTGTCGAGCAATGGGTAGCCGTGTTTTGAATATCTGAATTTAAAGCTCCATGTCTCACAATGCATTACAGTTTCAGATATGAGACTACCATCATTTTATACACAATCATCTTGGCTATCTTATACACAAATTTGACTTATAACTGTTTAGCACATGATTAGTTATACAGATTCTTGTCATATCACTTATATTGTTACTGTTTTGCTCCTAAAATGTTAGGATTTTGTAAACCCACCTTTGTCTTTCAACACAGCCTTGATCCTTCTGGACATGTTTTCAATCAGATTCAAGCAAGTCTTGACCAAAATTTGATCCCATGTCTCTTCTACACATTCCCAATGTTGGGACATACTGGTCGACTCACTTAGGTATGCATACACCTTTTTCTTCAACTCTACCCAGAGGTGTTCAATTGGGTTGAGGTCTGTGTACTGTGGAGGCCAATCCAGCACCTCTATCTCATTGTCATTGGACCATTTCTTCGCCAATCTCGATGTATCCTTCAGGTCATAGTACTACTGGAACATTACATCGTCATTTTTATACCCATAGTACTCGTTTGTACAAGATAACTCGTCTTACAGCATACTCACATATAGCTTTAGTTTCAGGCCACTATCAATCCTAGTCAACTATCCAACACCTTTAGCTGTGAAACCACCTCATATCATCAGCAGTGGCATAACTAGAGTTTGATGGGGCCCCGGCGCAAAGTTTGGAACTGGGCCCCCCTTGGGAACGGGATAATGATGCTGACACTTGGCTCTTTCCCTCAGCACCAAGATTTCCCATGATCTGAAATTCCTCTTTCTATCAGCACCCAGCTTTCCTATGTTCTAATAACCATCTTGTACTCGGCACCCAGCTTCCCCATGCTCTGCTATACATCTTCCCCTCAGCACCCAGCTTTCCCATATCAGAGCATGGGAAATCTGGGTGCTGAGAGAAGATGTATAGCAGAGCATGGGAAAGCTGGGTACTGAGGGAAAGAGCCTTTTTCCCTCAGCACAAAACGTTCCCATCTCATGCGTGTATCTTTGTCCTCTCATGTACAGTTCTCCAAATACTATATGGCCCCATAGCCTTCCATATAGTATAAAGGGTACCACATAACCCTTCATGTATTAGAATGCACCCCCATAGTCCTCCATGTATTAAAATGCATTTCCCATAGTTTTCCATGTATAAAGTAGCCCTCATAACCCTCCAATTACAATGCAACTATGCATATAATGCAACCATAGTCCTCCATGTATTATAATTCACCCCATAGTTCTCCATATATTATAACGCACCCCATAGTACTCCATATATTATACTGCAGCACATAGTTCTCCATATATTATAATGCACACCTATAGTCCATGTATAAGGTAGCCCCCATAGTCCTCCATATATTATAATGCAGCCCCATCGACCTTCATATTGTATTATGCAGCCCCATAGACCTCCATGAATAATGCACCCCTATAGTCCACGTATAAGGTGTCCTTCATATGGCATTATGCAGCCCCATAGACTTCCATGTATAATGCACCCCTATAATCCATGTATAAGGTGTCCTTCATATTGCATTATGTAGCAACATAGACCTCCATGTATGATTCACCCCTATAATTCATGTATAAGGTGTCCTTCATATTGCATTATGCAGCCACATTTAATTTTGTGGTCTCTTATTTTCCGGGCACTAAGAATATTAAGGCGGATGCCCCCTCTAGGAGTTTTTGTTGATTCTCTTGATGTGACTGAGCCTGCTACCATCCTACATGAGGGAGTGGTTCTCTCCGCTATTTCACCCGATTTGAGACTAGCTCTTGAGGAATTTCAGGAGGACCTGAAACCTGGACTGCACAGCGGGACACACATGCGATATGCACATTTTGGCAGCAGACCCTGCTCCTGCCCTCCTGGGCCTTTCATTATATGTCCTCATAGTTTATACAGCAGGCTGCTTTTTCTAAATATAAACGGAGGTTCCTAATACTGAGGTCCACGCATGCTATAGCCCATATTCACCTTTTGCCTATGATTAAGGAGTATTTTCTCTGAAACGCGTAAGGCGTAATCAGGGCTTTTGGAAGGATTGATCCATTCATATTTTTATGATGAATTTGAAATAAAGAAAAATAATTTTTTATGGACATCAGTGCTGGATTTGTTTCTACCCCTTCCTCTCTTCAATGATTGCTACACCTGTGGAAGCCAACCACAGACACCGTGCACTGGCCCAAATGGACATCTAGATCTACAGATTGGTGAGCTGGAATATTTACTTTTTTGGTGCTTTTCATATTCACCTTAACCTGCTTGATCTGCAGGCTGTTGTCCTTTTTAGACATATTTAGCCTTAACAGCAGGCTCCAGAGTCTGATCTAATTAACAGGTTTCAAATAATATGACTGTATTCCGTCGCAGCCCCGCATATTATAAAAATTCATCCCTTCTGGGCATTTCATTACATATCTTTAAGTGCTATCTTTAATTTTGGCTCAATCCCAACAACCAAATAACGGTTGTTTGAGAAGCGTCTGGCTGCCCCCCCCCCCCCCCCCGGGTACTACTCGCCTTCACTGTAAGAGACCCAACTAAGATAGCCCTGTCTGATGAAAGCTGAATAGGCTGAAACGTCATAATATTTCAGACTGATCATTATGTCATATTGACCATTTTTTTCAACTTGTACACCAATAAAATTTATTTGACTGCAAGGACGTTTTTCTTTTTATTTTCCTCCCCTTGGGGTAGTGTGCCGGAGTTCCTCCTAGAGAATGCTGGTAGTAGAGCTGGTGTGCTTAACAGAAGCCAGACAGCTGATGATGATTGGAAATCAGGCTGCTCAGACTGGGCCTATATAACTGAGTAGTGTTCTCTTGTTCTGGGACAGTGATCAATGTTGTCTCCTGTGGTGCTGTCGACATTCTGGAGCCTGCCCTGTCTTCTGTTTCCACCTGAACTCCTTACAGATAAGTTTGGTCTTTGTACCTCTTGCTGATTGTTTCCATTTCCTTGTTATTCATTTCTGTGGTACTAAGGCTTGTCTCCTGGTTTTGCTTGTGTGGAGTTCTGGGTGGAGTTGGATCATTCCCTGCTGGGAATGTCTGTGTACCCAGCTCCATATTCTGCAATGTATTTTTGTTTTGTCATGCATGGTATTAATTTCAGTCCTTCCTCTATATTAGTGTTTTTCTTGGATTCCAGTAACACCAGAGTACTGATATCGTGGGGGAGAGACTGAGTGGTCTCAGCTTTTTTCATATCAGGTGTGTTGGTTTTTTTAGGGTGTTGCGTGGCTGCCGACAGTGCTCTTTTCTGTCCTTTCCTTTATAGATAGTTTGGGCCTCATCTTTGTTGAATCAGTTTTCTACCTTTGTACTGTGTTTCATCTTGTTTTCTGGCTTTATATGTTTGGGGGCTATCTATATCTTTGGGGGTCTGCTCCGAGGCAGATTAGCTTTCCTTGTTTTTCTCTCTTTAGGAATAATTAGCTCTCCGGCTGTGTCGAGGTGACTAGGTCATCGTAGGAACGTCCCACGGCTACTTCTTTTTTAAATCAGATCTTTTTTATTAAACAGTTAGAAATCAATACAGAGAGAATATATTACTTGTCATATGGCTAATAACAGGATACATCAAATAAGCACATGTTATATGTAAATCAAGTTCTTCCTATGTATATATATAAAACTAGTAATAAGGTTTTCAAATCGCAGTCATATTGTAGAAAATGAGCCTACAAACCGCGTGGCTCCACAGATAAACAAAGCTTAAATTATGCAATAATGCCTCAGTCTAACAGAAAAGCCTCCTCCATCAGCCGTGTCACTCCACATCATAGTTCCATACCCTCCTACCTCTCTCTCTCCATGCAGTCATCAATCAAATCCTTCCGGCCCCTCCCACAATGACACTTAAAATCCACTTCGCCACGGAAAACAGTAGTTGTAGTTTTAGTTTTATTCCCCACACATTTCATTCATTGCAATCACAACAGTAACTTTTCCAGCATTGCATCCTGAACCAGTGCACTGGAGGGTAGGCCTGGCAACTCCATCCATGGCTGCCAAATTTTGTAAAACATTCTCAATGTTTTTCTTTTTAAATAAACTCCCCTTTCTAATCTTAAAACATTATTTAATTTGTTTTTAAGCTCCAGTAATGTTGGTGGTAGAGGATCTAACCAGTGATATGCTAGTAACTTTCTTGCTTGGTACAGAATATGGGCTATTCCCAGGGCTGTTGGAGAGTCCGGATCTACTCCTCCCTCCCACAGACTCAACAAACATAGACGAGGCGACGGTTGTATTGTGATATGATATATTTGGTCTATGAGTCCCAGGGTTTGTTTCCAGAAATCACTAATATGTTTACATTCCCACATAACATGCATCAAATGGGCATCATCCTGTCCACACCTAAGACATTGTGCATGTGATCTAAGTCCCATCCTAAATAGTAGACTGGGAGTTTTATATACCCTGTGGATAAGATATATTTGAGACAGCCTTTGGCACTCAGAGACAGCCAGCCTAGGGACTTGTTCTAGAATGTCGGACCACTGGTCTTCTGTCAAGGGGCCAATGTCCCGTTCCCATTTGCTTTTAACAATCAATCGGTGCACTTCCAAATGGGCAGGTAGTAATTTTTTTTATAATTCCGAGATAAGACGTTTAGAGGATTCAGATGTAAGTAACATATGTAATGTTTGATTATGTGTCACTGTCACCGGGTTTGTCCTCCTCTGTCTGTTCAGTGCGTGTCTCAGCTGTAAGTATTGATAAAAGAAGATATGCGGGAGGTTAAACTCCGTTCTCAGTTGTTCAAAGCTCTTAAGAGTACTATTTTGTAGTATTTGTGACACTAAATAGATCCCCTTGTCTTCCCATCCTCTGAACCCCACTAATTTTTTAATTTCTGGCAAGTCCGGATTCCCCCACAGTGGCCAGAACTCCGTAGGCCCATTTATCCCCAAAAGAGACTTACCCCTGTCCCATACCCTGAATATCATAGCTACGTGGGATATCGTGCCCCATTTATCTGTCTTTGTTCCATATCCAACCGGCAGCTTGGATATTTCCATACCGACCCCTCTCTTACTATATCACCACTGGTATCATATGCTCCTCTTTTGCCCCAACCCCTAAGATGTTGCATCTGGGAGGCTATATAATATATATATATATATGGGTTTGGTACCGCCAATCCTCCTTCCTCTTTTCCCCGCTGTAGCACTTCCAATCGAATCCTAGCCTGTTTTTTCTTCCAGATGAGTTCCCGGAATAGTAGAATCAAAGCAAGACGAGTCTTTAAATTTGCCCAGTGACAAAGACACCCACACAAGCCATGTATAAAACATTTTATTTATATAATGCTGTAGGGTATATCAAAACATATAAATAGACATAGAAAAGGACCAGAGAGAAGAGGTGCTGAAGGGGAGAAACCCCACGTGTCCCGGAATAAAGTCAAGGAGAACAAGTCTCAAAAAGATCTGTAAAGTCTTCCCAGGGCTAAATACCCACCAGGTAGATGCTAGCCCATGGATGGATTTGTGCACCAACACACTGACACCCCGTGCATGGGTCGAGTATGTGGAATGATATTCATGTGTGATCCATCCCTTCCTCAGCCAATGAACATTATCTCTCACCATGTGGGTCTCAGATAAACATAAAATAGCCGGGAGAAACATTTGCAAATGAGTAAATATAGCACACCTCTTATTTGCATCCCCGAGCCTCCTAACATTCCACGCTACAATATTGAGTGATCTCGCCATAAGAGCAGGTTAAAAAATAATAAACCGGAAGCATACTCCATTCCTGGGGGAGAGAAGCAATCTCCACCAATTCCTGTTAGCATTAGCTTGAGCGACACGACTGAGGTACGCCACACCCCCGATATTAAATTGCAAAATACAACAATAAACAAAAAAAACAAGGAGGGAAATAGAGCCCTGTACACCAGTGTACAGCGCCCCCGCCCTCAAAAACAAATGTAACTTGCACATTTCTCTCAGAGAGAATCAGGGCTAGAAAACTCGCCCAGAGTCCATGCAGGGAGAAGGGACCACAGCTTGTTTCCGTACCGAGTGTCCACAGTGAACCGGTCATCTCCCGCCCTGGATCCAAAATGAAATGATCAGTAGTAATTATACCAGCATAGCATCTCCGACAATAAGAAACAGGAGCACCTGGCAGTAGAGAGGGTGATCTTCAAGTATTCTTCCTCCTCATGGACCTCTCATTAATATCCAGCCAAGACAGCGCCGACCCTGCTGTATCAAAAAGTGAGTTTCTCCATTCACCGCAATTCGCAGTCTAGCAGGATATATCATGGAGTATGGCACTTGTAAACTGCGCAGGCGTTTTTTAATCTCAAATTGCGCTCTTTTACGTTGTACCTCCATGGAAAAATCAGGGAAAATAGAGATCTTCCTCCCATTACTAGCAAGTTCCTTAATATCTCTGGATCTGCGCAGAATGGCATCCCTGTCTTTAAAATGCAGAAGTTTGAGCAAGATAGGACGTGGAGGTGCTCCTGCCAGGGGGGCACGTGTAGGGACCCTGTGCGCTCTCTCAATAGTAAAGAATGGGGATAAAACATCTTTGCCAAAGGTGTCCATTAGCCATTTTTCAAAAAAAAAACCAGGGAGTCATTCCCCTCTGCCCTCTCCGGGACCCCCACCAGGCACAGAGTACTTCTACGGGAGCGGTTCTCTAAGTCGTCCACCTTGTTCAGCAGTGTTGTGATATTTTGCGTGGCTTTTCCCAGCTCCCGTGTCATTGGTGGCAATTTATCCTCTGCTGCACTCATACGTTCCTCCAGCCCTCCCACTCTGGCAGTCACCCCCTGCAGCTCATGTTTGATACAGGCTATATCCCGAGTGACAGTTCCCATTTGGTTACTTAGAGTGGCCAGTGTGGTATTGCAAGTGTTAACTGCTGCCAGGATTTCTCTTAGTTTGGGTTCAGCAGGAACAGTCTCTGGTTGTTTCACTTCTCCCCCTCCCCACCCTCTATCACAGGCCCCAGCATCTGCATTTGCTGGCCTGCTAAGCACACAGAGTTCAAGTTACTCATGGCCCCCTCCCTGGGTGCATGATCTTCCAGCTCCAAGGTGTGATCAGCGCTTCCCTCAGACTTTGCACCGGAGGACAGATCATTAGCAGGAGGCACCCTAGCATAATGCTCCAGCCTGCTCATGGCCCCCGCTGCTCCACTACAGGACAACGTGGTTTTGGCCGGCGCCTTCCTGGCTGCTGCAGGGACACGCTCCAACGCTTCCTTATCTTTCTTGCCGACACGAATCGGCATGGTGCGAGGATCCTCCGCTTCCCAGATGCCCAGGGGAATATTGCAGCTGTCCAAGTCAGTTATGGCCGTTAACAGGGCCAGTAATCAGGATTTTTGATCGGATCTAGGAAGGAGCTCTCCCGTGCTGCTTCCTCCCTACATGAGGTCCAGGCCACGCCCCCCTCCCACGGCTACTTCTAGTTGTGTTGTCAGTTACAGGTCTGCAGTCAGCTGAGTTTCCAACCACTCTGGTGATTCTCTGGGTATCCTAGTTTTTGCCCCTTTTGATCCTCCTCGGTCACTGAATCCTAACAGTGCGGCCAATTATCAGCCGCCGCTCCCGTAAGCCTCTCTGCTGGGGCGGATGGTGACGCAGCTCAGGTGTTGCAAGTCTCCACAGGTAGAGCTAGGACCCAGTGAGGAGGATGGTGGTAGTAGTAGTCGCCTATGGCAAAGGGGCACGATGTTGGAAGCGCCGGCAGTAATGGGACTTCGGAGGTCGAGGCTGGTGTTTTCTTCTGTGCATCTCCTTTCATCGGTTTCTCTCCACCCCCAGCTCCTGGGCCGTGGAAGGGGTCTGTTAAAAAGCATTAAAATTAATACATCTAGTTATCAGATATGTTATAGTAAGACATATAAGTTCACAGTTCTGTTGGAGGGCATAGGTTATTAATAAAGTTTATAAGTATTAAAATATCCCTATTGAATATATATGCTGAGCACGGAAGGATATATATAAATCCATTCCAGAAGCTTCCCGAGGCTTCCAGAAGCTTACGTAATATGAACTATATTCAACTGTGTTCCACTAGAATGCCCTATATGGTTTGAACAGCTGGTATATAATACACGATGGAGGGGGCTACGGGGCGCTCTCCACACTGCCTGCCGTGAGAAGACTCCAGTGCTGCAAGATATGACACGTTGTCCAGGCTAAGAGATGACATCCCCAGCATTGCCGTTCAGGAGCCAAAGAGAGATGGGTAAAGACTTCCCATTGTTCAATATGGACTAAATGAACTCTTTTTACATAAGCTATCAAAGTATATTATTTTTTTCCTTTCTGTAACTGAACCTTGGCAACCTTTTTTTAAATAGATAAAATACATTTATTTTTTACATTTTTGAGGTCTTTTCTTTCATGCGGCTTTACGTATTTGAAGAAAAATATATGTAAGAGTATATTTTTTAACATTTTGGTGAGCCACCCATTCGTGTTTTTTCTATATTTTTTGTGCTTCTTCCTTCACTTTGCATACGGGGGGAGAGACAGAGACATATATCTCCTGCAAAAGATCAGGAATCGACAATTTATAAAAATCACGCAGAACCTAGGAAATACGTATAAGTCAAGTTGCATGAATGTTTTTTTTTAATGAACTTGAAAGTCTTTACAAAGTTACAGAAGTTAACTTTTGACGTATTTTTGAGCAAGAAAGATAAAGTCAGTCCATAAGAAGTATTGGACCTGTTGAACAAAGTGAATCAAGTCTTACAGGATCATCCATCAGATCATCTGATCATTTCAGGTAAGAAAATGGATTTTATCTCTTCATATGTAAAGCAAAGTAAACTTCAGTTCACTTATCCAGATATTTCTAATGTAGAAGAGATTTGGTTACGCTTTTATGAGGAGTGTGAACTTGAGAATTCACGTATAGAATGTGCAAGGTCTTTTAATAGAGAGAAACAGAAAATCAGAAATGTCTGTCATTTAGTCTATGATTTTCACAAGTTAATCGTAGGAAAGTGTAAAAATGGTGGAAATAGACAACCTGAATTGTCAGGAGAGTCAGTGACAGAGAAATCCAAAGACTGCTTAGAACTTGGAATGTCAGTCAGTGATATTGTGAATTCTGACTGTAATGTTGTAAATGATCAGTCAGATGATTTAGACTGTAATTTTGTAAATCAGAATTTTGATAATGGCGACAGACACGTGTTACCTAATCAAGGTGCCTTTCAAGATACTGAGAAAGACGCAGGAAATGACGTAGAGAAGCCAGAAGGGGGAGGAGCCAGAGTCGGAGACGTGCAGACAGGACACGTGGAGAGAGAAAATGGCGACGATCAGTTTCTAAAAATAGAACAGGCCAAGTTAGGGATTACACTTAGAAAAAATTTATTGGACATATGCAAATTAATTCCTGCATATAATCCTAAAATACATGTTTGCAGAAATTCAGAGATATTTGAAAGTTCCATCGAGAAGTTAAACCTAACTATTAGTGAGACGAATCAGTTATTCCGTATGTGGTTACCTCAGCACTTCTTTAGACAATTGGCATTAAAAAAGTCTTCTGGCAATGAGACATTTGATTGTTCAAATGATAACGACATCATAAGGCTAAAAAATCTCATATTCTGTACAAGGAATGAATCTGATCCAAACTATGAGATGTTGAAGGAATTACAAATTGAACAGAATGAGAGTACGTTCTCATTTATGTCCGTTTTTGAACGTTTGTATAGGGCGGTTATTCCAAATGTCGGATTGGATGGAATGATACGTTTATTCATCAAGAAATTTAATTTCCTTGACAATGCAGCCTGTGCGGTGGCATTAAATAAAAGGTCCCTATTCGAATGTACGACATTTATTGATTTTGTTAGAAGTCGCCAAAGTCAATCAGAACAGAAATTAATTAATTCTGAAAAACCAACACAAAAAAGGGAGAGTTTCCGTGAAAAACCAACAGTGTCTCCCAGATCCAAAAATTTTTGTGACAAGATTTATGAAATTCGCAGGAAATTTCATGTGAATTATAAGTCATACACCCCCCCTCTTTCCTTGTCACCTTCAATGAAAGAGAAAATTGTCACAAAATCTGATACCGATTATCTCAGACAAGCGATTTTTAAAAGCCCTGAAAGACAGAAACAGGTGTCTTGTGCGGATTCTCTCCCCTGGTCACTAGTGAAAGAAAAAAAGTCGTCCAGAGAATTTGATAGGCAGCGACAGCTGTGTGGGTTTTCAGAGAAAGATAATTTTTCTCATTTAAGGAAAAAAATTGAGTTACAAAATAACTTCAATTCCCATTTTCTGGAAATTACTGTAATAAATCGAATCTTGCAAAAATTGAGGTTTGGTCTTTAGCTGGATAAAAGGGGATTTCTGGATAAATTAATTTTGCTATTTGATAATCATAATTTTTCATATACAGTGAATATATATATATATATATATATATATTAGAAGTAGTGATAGTAAATCAAGGTCATATTTTCATTTAGTCAAATGATAGTTTAATGTCATAAATTAAATAATTTGATCTCTGTATATGAATAATAATATTTAAAATAAAACAATAAGAGGAAGTAACAGATTCTAAGTGTTTCATTTTTATCATAAATATGATAATAATTTTATTCTTTTATTTCCCTCAGAATTTATCAGTAAAGCAGATTGATGAAGTATTAACTTTTATTTATACATATGTTCTTGTCCTCAATCAGGTAACATATATTTTATTGGGTAAGATTAATCGCGAAAGCAAGATTAATATTATTATTTTCTCAGGTACCAATTGCCAGAGTATTAGTGCTTTAACGTTTCTTTTATGAATATACATGCATTTTCTTTAGAGTTATTAGAAATGTAATCTGAACTTTGGAGTGTTGTAAAACTGCTTGCTGTCTTAGAATGGTGTTCCTTGCACGTGACCTAAAGCATGTGACTTGATACTAAAGCTAAAAATAAATGTTTGTTCCATGGTCATATGTACAGTCTGTAATTCATTGGAATTTGTTTTTTTTCGAGAAGTACTTCAAATTAGTAACATAATCTTTGAAATGCGCATAGAATAATGGGGAATACAGGGATTTGTGTCCGTCAATGTTTTTATGTGAAAGTATATGTTACAGTCTTTTGTGCATAGATGTGTCAATGAATGATTGATTGTTTGAGCAGCTGCAAATGCTAAAGTCAAAGTACTTGGATCCAGAGAGAGAAAAAAAAAAAAAAGGGGGAATTTTTGTTTTAACTTAGAAGTTATAAGATATGTATGTATACTATATAGAATAAATAAGTTATAGTACATAAGGAATTTATACAAGATATATATTTTAATTCTTAGACATATTTCTTTAGTATAGAGATATTAGGATTTTTTATTAAGGGTTTATTCTGAATAGTTACATTCTAGAATAAGGTTATAACGTTTTGATTTTCTTATATCTTTTTGTGTTAGTCACTTCTTTTACTGATACACAGATTGGTAATCATTTTTTCTTTTCAAATATGGAAGTGATATTGATAATATGGTCTTGAAGATATACCACACAAATTTTAATTTAATTTAATCTAAACATATTAATTTTTATAATATCATATTTCATGATATTGAAAGGGGGAGGTTTGGTCTCAATCACACACATTTATATTTGATAAATATATGTGTTTACAGGATACTTTAATAATTAATATTTCAAGTACAAAGGAAGAATTGGAAAAAAAATATATATTTGAAGTATATCATAATGCATTTATATACTAAGAGAAGTGTATTATTTGCAAGGTTACATGACTTAATTATTGGTTACTGATAGGTTTGGTAATTTTATAAGATACTGGTAATATTAAGGTTATCTGGTAACATTAAGGTTATGTATTATTAAAGACATAGGTGTTATATACTTAGAAGGCCTTATTTTTATTTCAAGTTTTATTTTTATTCTGATTTTCATTTTTCTTTTTATTCCTATTTTTATATTAATTATTATTTAATATTCACATTTTAATCAAAATCTTAATTCTACAATTTTTATTTTTTCTGTAGATTTTAAATATCTCAATTGAGAAAACACTTCAATATTTAGTTCAGTAATATCTAATATAAGAATATTACTTTATTAAATATGAATGATATTAAAAGGGAAAAGTTCCATTTTTTGGAAGAAAAGATACTTTTTTCATCAATATATACAATTGTTTATTTCCTAGTAATACATTATTTTTTATATTAATATGGATGAAATACTACTTATAGTTACACATTTCTTTATAGTAGGTTATTTAATAAATAATAGACAAATCAAATAAATTAAATTAGAGTAATAAAGATGGAAGATTAAGGTACATCTAGGTTTACCTTCCTATATTTACAAATAATATATATTATATTTTTAATCAATAATAATTTATAATGGGTATTATTGTGTTTTGATGATATCATCCAGTCTTTTCTAAAAGGTTATTTGCTTTGGTTTATAATTTACAAATGATCTAACTAATAAGCCACATTGTTGCCTTTCATATTTATAATATGATACATGTTATAGGTACATATTATATTATTTCATATTTTATATTATATTTTGGTTACATTCAACATATTGCCACCTATGGGTTTGGAAGGGTAATGCACCAATGACAAAAAAGGTCATTATAAGAAAATACTATTGTCTATACCATTATGCAATATTTTATCATTCTGAGTATCAATTATATTAATACTTTTACGATAATAATAATAATGACATGGTATTATAGTATTAGAGTTATGGTACGCTGTGACATTTATTAGTGATAGTTATTGCCATATTTGGTATCTAGATTAGGGAATGAATCAGTCTTCAATCAAGATTAGAGAAGATAAAAAGACTTTATATTTTTCCTAAAGTTAAAAGGGATTCTGCAAAAAGGTCCAAAAGGTAACGTCTCAAATAAGACTGTGAAACATACAAAATACACTTACCGTGCTTGCATCTCAGAAACACAATAGTCCTATGATTTCAGGATGGACAATGACACATGGTCTGTGCATTAAGACCTCCCTAAAGTTACTAAGAAGAGCAATGACGTGTTAAAGTTAACCCCTGTCGTGCTGACCAAGAACGTCTTAACATCTGTTCCTGGGTTATTTGACAACAGGCAGCATGAAAGGTGACTAGTGTAAATCACACTGCACAGACATCAAAGACTTTTGGCTATTCTTCTACATTCATGAACTGTGGTTTATCAACATTGGCTATGGACTTTGCAATAAAAAAATAAAGTTTATGGACTGTGATCTAACAATGATAAGCAATATGGGACTGTATTAAATTGGTAACCATTCATTTTTATCAAAGGATTTATTTCTAAGAGACTGTGTTTATGCCGGATTACATCGGAGATAAGAAGACATCAACTCAGAGGACATCATATGGTGACCGGATTTGGTTTTTGCATTTCTTTTTAGGTTTAGCGAAGTATAGTTATATACATTTTTATATGATTGAACAGTCACAGCCTGTCATAACAGGAATCAACATTATTATATTATTGAACTTACAACATGAATAATGTAAATTAATTATTATTCATCATTATTATTGATATTAATCCATTATCGCCAAATAAGGAAAGAAGATTTGTTATTTTAATGATGTATTAATTAATTTTCGGGGTTACTCCACCCGCTTCAAGGGGGGTTTGTTAAAAAGCATTAAAATTAATACATCTAGTTATCAGATATGTTATAGTAAGACATATAAGTTCACAGTTCTGTTGGAGGGCATAGGTTATTAATAAAGTTTATAAGTATTAAAATATCCCTATTGAATATATATGCTGAGCACGGAAGGATATATATAAATCCATTCCAGAAGCTTCCCGAGGCTTCCAGAAGCTTACGTAATATGAACTATATTCAACTGTGTTCCACTAGAATGCCCTATATGGTTTGAACAGCTGGTATATAATACACGATGGAGGGGGCTACGGGGCGCTCTCCACACTGCCTGCCGTGAGAAGACTCCAGTGCTGCAAGATATGACACGTTGTCCAGGCTAAGAGATGACATCCCCAGCATTGCCGTTCAGGAGCCAAAGAGAGATGGGTAAAGACTTCCCATTGTTCAATATGGACTAAATGAACTCTTTTTACATAAGCTATCAAAGTATATTATTTTTTTCCTTTCTGTAACTGAACCTTGGCAACCTTTTTTTAAATAGATAAAATACATTTATTTTTTACATTTTTGAGGTCTTTTCTTTCATGCGGCTTTACGTATTTGAAGAAAAATATATGTAAGAGTATATTTTTTAACAGGGTCACGGGTACCTTCTGCACTCCCCACGAACCTTGGGATCCCCTTTCTTTCCTAAGAACCCGGGTCGAGCCTCCAGCTCCAGACCACGGGTCCCAAACTGTCCATGTCTCTGCTTATCTCCTCCTGAGACCTGGCGCTTGTTGTGCCCGGAACCGACTGACTAATGTGTGAAATGGCTCAAACTACCCCTATTGGTGTCCCGCCTCCCGAGTTCCTGAACTAGTGGACAAGAGGTCCCATACCTCATGATGGTAGCCTAGCACCTAACCCTAGCCCAGTCCCAGTGAAAGAGCTCCTGTGTTATGTGTTGGTTGGTGTGTTGTTGTTGGTTTACCGGTGACGACCGCCTCCATATCCGAGATGAATACTGCACCTCTGGTGAGGTGCAGTACCCTGTGGTGCCTGAAGTCGAAGGGGCACCACACAGCCCCATAGTCCTCAATGTATAATGCACCCCTATAGTAATGTATAAGGAGTCCTTCACATTACATTATGCAGCCCCATAGACCTACATGTATAATGCTCCCTTATTGTCCATATATAAGGGGTCCTTCATGTTGTATAATGCAGCCCCATAGACCTCCATGTATAATGCAGCCCCATAGGCCTCTGGCCACCTTGTATTCACAGATATAAAAAAACAAACAAGTACTCACCTCTCTCCTTTCCCCTGCTGCTCCAGTCAGAGCGTCCCCCATCCTGCGCTCTACAGTATCAGCACAGCAGTCACACAGGAGTGATGTAACCGCGCTGAGTCGTTGAAGTCTGGCACAGAGGGAGAATTATGAAGCATGGAGCGGAGCGTGCCGCTTGATGCTTAATCATTGTGTGCGATGATGGGCGAGGGGGACCAGGTGCCGCCGCTGACAACGGGCCCCCTGACTCATATAGCGGTTGCATGGTCTGCCACAGAACAGCGCAGCTCCTCCCTCACTGAGAGGAGCTGGCTGCTGATCTGCAGGGCAGGCGCCAGGCCCCTAACCCTGCAGGCCCGGTTGCGATGGTGACCTCTTCGCCAGCGGTCGTTACGCCCCTGATCATTAGGCTTCCTTCACCAAACTTGACAGTTATTTCAATTTCTCGATTTGTTAGCTTATTTTTCCCTTAGTTTTTCCAGACCTATTTGTACCCATGAGATCCTAGTCTATTGAATTTCATCTCATTGCTCTAAATCACCTATTTTCATTCTTCTACTGTTCACTTTTCATACTTCTATGTAAGTTCGAGCCGACGATTCTTATGACAATACTGAATCGAGGCTTCTTCACCCTTTTTTAAGCTACCATTTCAGTGTTTTGTACTGTGCATTGCATGGTACTTGCATGGAATATGATCTCACTAATATGACACATATGAGCCACCTCCACTGCTGTGTTTGTCGCACCAGAACTAATAGACCTTGTGATGAGCTGACTTCTTTGACTCCGATATTTTGTCTGTATTGCCACCTCTTCTCTTTTTGAGTGAATAGACGGACTTCATTTTGCATTCTTCCAACTGTCATGGCACTCACATGATGCAGACAAAAGAACTGACGGCACTACCAATATGCAGTCTGAACAGGTGCAAAACCGATCATGACCTATAACAACTTAAAAAGACAATTCCTCTCTGAAATGCTAAATCATGCAAACCATGAATATAAGAAAATAGACATGCATTAGTGCTAAACCCCTTTACCCCCAGCCTGAAAACACCTTCATGATCAGGCCACTTTTTTTTTTAAATCTGATCAGTGTCACTTTGAGGTTATAACTCTGGAACGCTTCAACAGATCCCAGTGAATCCAGGATTAAACTTCATTGTTTTGCCCTTAAACCAGAGAGTTATAGCACGTAAAATAGTTAATAAATGATATTTCCCACATTTCTACTTTACATCAGTGCAATTTTTTTAAACACTTTTTTTTTGTTAGGAAGTTAGAAGAGTTCAAAGTTTTATGAGCAATTTCTCAATTTTACAACAAAATTTACAAAACCATTTTTTCGGCACCTCATCACATTTGAAGTGACTTTGAGGGACCTATATGACAGATAATAGCCAAAAGTGATACCATTCTAAAAACTGCACCCACACTCTCAGGAACTAAAGCAATGTGGAAGGAAAATTTGAAAATTTTACTTTTTCAACATAAATGCTACTTTGACCTCAAAAAAGTAATTTTCACAAGGGCAACAGGAAAAACTAGACCCTAAAATGTGTTGTGCAACTTCTGAGTACGGCAATACCCCATGTGTGGGGGAAAAACCACTATTTGGGTGCACTGGAGGGCTTGAAAAGGAAGGAGAGTGCCATTTGACGTTTTGAATTGAAAACTGGCTGGAATTGTTAGCGGACTCCATGTCACATTTGAAGAGCCCCTGACAGGGCCACCATCAGGGCATTACTACTGTGCCTGGTGTAGGGGGCCCAGTGAAGAGGGGGGGCCCGGCCAGGTCTGGGGTAAATACTTATCTTTATTAAGCCCCCGGCAGGCAGGACGGGCCCCTTCTCTTCACCAGGCCCCTGTCACAGCAGCAGCAGAGGTGCCCCACAGCGTCACACTCGCTTCACTTCCTGACATGACTAATTTGCATGTGAAGGGGCGGCGTATGCAAATTAGCCATGTGCTGTAGTGGAGGCAGGGTGATTGGAGCAGAGCAGAGTGCTGGCGCGTCATCGCTGGGCCGTGCAGCAGGGTGGTGAGGTCATCAATCTGCGACCTCATTACACTCCTGCAACAGTGGCTGAGGTGACGAGGACGTGACAGCCAGCGGGGAAAGGTAAGCGCTGTAAGCTGAAGATGATCGCCGGGGGGCCCGCTGACCTCTACTGGTGGGACGCTGTTCTCTGCTGGGGCCTGCTGAACTCTGCTGGGGGGGGCACTGATCTCTGCCCGGACCCGCTGATCTCTGATAGGGGGGCTGCTGATCTCTGCCCGGGCCCGCTGATCTCTGCTGAGGGGACCACTGATCTTTGCCCGGGCCCTCTGATCTCTGCTGAGGGGACCGCTGATCTCTGCCCGGGCCCTCTGATCTCTGCTGGGGGTGCCGCTGATCTCTGCCCGGACCCGCTGATCTCCAATGGGGGTGCCGCTGATCTCTGCCCGGGCCCTCTGATCTCTGCTGAGGGGGCCGCTGATCTCTGCCCGGGCCCTCTGATCTCTGCTGAGGGGGCCACTGATCTCTGCCCGGGCCCTCTGATCTCTGCTGAGGGGGCCGCTGATCTCTGCCTGGGCCCTCTGATCTCTGCTGAGGGGGCCACTGATCTCTGCCCGGGCCCTCTGATCTCTGCTGAGGGGGCCGCTGATCTATGCCCGGGGCCACTGATCTTTGCCCGGGCCCACTGATCTCTGCTGGGGGGCGCTGATCTCTGCCCGTGGCCACCCGCTGACCCCAGTCCCTGTCTTGCTTCAGCTAGATCAGGGGTGGGGAACCTCCATCCCGTGGTCTCCTGCCTCCCTCTGCTGTGAGCCTCCTGCTTCCCTCTGCTGTGAGCCTCCTGCCTCCCTCTGCTGTGAGCCTCCTGCTTCCCTCTGCTGTGAGCCTCCTGCTTCCCTCTGCTGTGAGCCTCCTGCTTCCCTCTGCTGTGAGCCTCCTGCCTCCCTCTGCTGTGAACCTCCTGCCTCCCTCTGCTGTGAGCCTCCTGCCTCCCTGTCTTGCTAAATTCTCCTAAAAAGGGGCTGAAAGCCCATACTTATGAAGCGCTCAATGATATCCTAATCAGGCACGAATACTAACATTCTTTATAGCAAGATACTATTTATTTTAATAGCACATGAATAGTCAATGGTACATAGGCATTAGAACTATTAGTCATAGAATCTTATACAATAACAGAAATATGCATCAACATTACCGATATGTTGCAGCAATCCTTTTCTCATCGGAGGGACTCGATTAATGTGAGAAGGAAAAACAACCCGGCCTCTTGCATCACAGGAACAGTGCGTACGTACACTTCAATGTCCTGGAAGGTTTCCCTAACATTAAGCGAGTCCGGTGTATTTTTATAGGAAAATTTGTAGTCGTGTGCAAATGCAGTATTGCAATTGTGAATGGTTAATTGGTGAACAGCATGTGACAGCTGAGTCATGTTCATGTAACTTGACCACAAGCTGCTGTGGGCACCAGCAGCTTCCTGCACATTTCCTGCACATTTAGCCAGTTGACAACTGGTCGACCACAGTTTCCTGGAGATATTGCAAGGAGACGTTAATTTTACAGGCCAGCTTCCTTGCAACTGTTGTCAAATAACCACAAATTTCCTGACTGTGGAACTGTAAACGTTACTTCCTCATTATCGTGGTTTTGCTTAAGATCTGTTTGACATGTATTCTTTGGTCATAGTGAAATTGATTATCCAGAGGACATCTCTCTTTGATACTGAATTATTGATAGGTCAAATAATATCTGGGATCACTATATCTTTTGATTATGATCCCTATCTACTTCCCACTCATTATTCAGTCATATCACATTGGTATCACAATCGGTCCTTGATCCCAGGGATTATTTTCCCTCATCAGTATTCCACTAGAGGAAGATCACTCGGAATATACCATACCATGACAAAGAAATATCGTTTGCCACAAATTTTGTCTTGTTGGTTTGTTTAGATAAACGTTGAATCACAAATATAATCACTTTCACTACTATGTACAGTATATTAAAACTAAAAGCAATATTATCTGAAAAGCTCCCTTGAATATCATGTGTTTTGGCATTTTTCTCGATATTCAAAGGAATCATTCCACATTACATTTCCCGATATGTTACTACAAGTTTCACTAGTCCCATTTATGAACATATTGGCATAAAGCCATAACATATCATGAATTGTCCTTTCCACTAAGCTGGGTTTAAAAACATATACAGTATTTATAGCTGTCCCAAAACTTATTTTTATATTCCCCATAGGGATGAATCCCAGGTTAGTCGGTCCAGTCTTATATCTTAGTACCCAAATTCCTCCCTTAAAAGCCAGATATTGCACATTGGTGACTGTTGCATTCAAATTGCCTTGCCACCATGGAAGATTGATCCATCCCACTACGGAAATGGGTACTGTAGTATTCTATAGACAAACTGGAAAAGTTGTTCTGATCATCTTGCTGATAAAGACACTCGAAGTGTTCAAGATTTCCTCCATCGATACCGGGAAATCCAGATAAGGGATACTGGTGGCTGTAACCGAAGAATGTGTACAGATCCAGCAATCTGTGTGTTGAAAATGTGATGGTGCATCAGAAATTTATTCGCCATAAGTTCCTCCTGATGTAGACTTGTCCATCCAACGACCAAAGAGGCAAACATCAAACACAGGAATGTCTCCATCTCGTCACTATCAAGCTCTTTCCAGTATCCGATACCATGGATTCCGCTTATTTACAACACCATCTGCAAATAAAGATACAGTATTATTCTCGTAAATAACATTTTTCTTGTGGGACATATTCCCACTTCTCCACTCCTGGTCTCATTATCAGGACAGTACAATCTTTTCTGACCGCTATTACTTCTGCCTCTAAGGGCGGTCCTTGGAGGTTTTGAATCCATATTTTTGCTCCTACATTTGTAATATTAGAGGATCCAAAACCTTTAGTACCCCGTATTGTTAATTCTGCTGGGGCAGTTCCTTCTCTTATTTCAGACAAGTTTATTGGAATTATCAACATCTGAGCCACCTGGTATTTCATCAATATCAAAGGTTCATTTCCCAAATTTAGCATCAGTACCTTGATTTCTCCCTGATAATCTGCCTCTATTACCCCTCCCACCACT
Source organism: Anomaloglossus baeobatrachus (assembly GCF_048569485.1). Taxonomy (NCBI): domain Eukaryota; kingdom Metazoa; phylum Chordata; class Amphibia; order Anura; family Aromobatidae; genus Anomaloglossus; species Anomaloglossus baeobatrachus. The sequence goes on from NC_134353.1 coordinate 438,245,825, forward strand.
ATGGCTCCTTTTAACACTAAACTAGAACGAGTGGCTATTTGACCATAATGATCCTTTGGTATCTGGCAACCCAATCCTGTTGAAATTGGTTTTACCTTACCTGGGGGTACCACGACAGTTTCCAATGTACTGATATCTAAACCTGCTGAATAAGGCGTCGCTCTTTCTGGTGTGCCCAAACAGCTGTACCTTGCCTTGTCAACTGTTGGACTGACTTGTCTGATGGCTGCTGCTTTATCTGCTTCTGAATTAAACAAACATTCAAGTGAGTTAGTAGGGACATGAGCATCGACATGAAATACAGTGGTCTTGGTAGATTGAATAATCCCTTCAATGTCTTGCCACACTTCCCTGACCATCTCAAACACATTTTGCTGTTCCTCTCCCCAGTGGAACTCAAATTTTTTCCTCGTTACTTTGTACAGAGGAGCCAACATTTGTCCCAAATGAGGGATATGTTGTCTCCAAAAATCAAACAATCCAATATAAGACTGAGTCTCCTGTTTGGATTTAGGGACCGGAAAATTAATAATTTTCTGTCTGACATTGGGCAAGATCTCTCTGTGCCCCTTGTTCCACTGAATCCCTAGAAATGTTACCACCTGAGACGGTCCTTGAACCTTGGCATCATTGATTTCCCATCCTTTACTCCTCATATGAGCAACCAGTTTTGTCAATTGATCTTTCACACTTTGCTCATCTTGTCCTTGTATCATTATATCATTGATATAATGTGAAATCTGCATTTCCTTATGACAAGACATAACCCCAAAGGAGAATTTTCCTTCTGTTAGATTAAGAGTCATCCCTTTTAGGACATCAATTCCCAAAATATATTCTGGTATAGGTACTACCAGCACTGTATACTTCTTGATAGGTAAATTACCTATCTTCAAAGCTACCTGTGTCTGAACCCCGGTGATCACTTGACCACCTAGTCCAGCAATTTTTACTCGAGGTCCTTTTATTTTTTCTGGGTTTCCATGAATTAAAGTAGCCTCTGCCCCTGTATCAATCAAAGCTGGGACTCTTTGAACATTTCCCCCTTTCCAATGTATGCTAAGATTGACGTAGGGAGGTTCGTCCCTTTTTATCAATAGGGGGGCTTGGCTGGCTACCTATGGTAAATCACTTCCTTCTGAACTTTCATTTACACAGACTTCAGTCTGTGTATTAGCCCTTCCTTCCGTGACCTTTGTGGCAATGGCTGCAGCCAGTTCTTCCCATGGATAAACTGACTGAAAATCTTCCCAAGACACATTCTTTGGGGGTTTTTCCCCTTTTCCCTCTGATTTCTTTACCTTGGGGGTTTTTAAACCCCCTTCCACATTTGTAGTGGTCACTTTCTTTGTGGATAGAACTTTCTGTTTGTACAACTTCCATAATTCTCCTTTCCATCAATCCTTTCCTTATTGATCCTGGCTTTAAGCAAAGCCTGGAACATGTCTTTGCGAGACACTCGTGGGGCCTTCCCTACTGATTTCTCTTTCCAATCAGGATTGTTTGGCTTACTGTTACCAACATGGCCTCCAGGGGACGGTTTATCCCACTGTCCCATATCCTGTAACTCCCTCATCCTCCCTAGAACTACACCGATTGATTCTCCAGTCAGCGCTACAGTTAAGATTAAAATAACTGTTTTGTATGCTGGAGGAGCATGTTTAACCAGCCTATTTCTTATGCTGGCTGTCAATGGGTACTGGAGATAATCATCATCCATTCCCAAAAGAGGAAGAACATTCCTCATTGCTTCTTCCTTCAGCCTTTCTATACCATCTTTTAAGGTATACCAAGGTTTATTATTGATAGGAAAGTCTGCTTCTGATGGGTATTTGTCCAGAAAAGCATGGGCTAAGATCATGATTAAGTTTTGAGTACCATGCTCATTATGATCAAGAAAATAATTTTTTATTGATCTCTGAATTACTGGGTCCCGAGACATGGTGACAAATTTTGCCACGTCTCCAGCGTCAAAGTTCATTCCACCTCCTCCGAGATTGTGCACCCTGACCAACCAGGGAATTTCTCCTTCTCCTGGTTTTTGTCTAAACTGTGTTAAAATGCTATGAACTTCTCTCTGAGAGTAATCTTCAATGGTTACTCGATTCTTTACATGAGGAATCGTTCTCTCATTTGTGATGGCAGTACCATCTTCGTCATATTGCAGATTCCCCTGACCATCCCGGACATGTTCCCGGATGATCTCATTCTCTCTCCTCTCTAGACACCTCCTTATTGGGTTAGCCTGAATCCTCCCTTTATGGTAATCCTCCTCATCAGATGATGAAGATGAATCCCACACATCCCCATCCCAAGTATCGGGATCCCAGTTTATGGAAGCTGAGATGATACTTTTATGCACTTTGGTTTTATTTACTTTTCCTCTTCTTTTCTTGTACTTATTTTGAGCAATTTTTATGGCAGCTTTTTCTGCCACATTCTGATAATGTTCCAATTTATCCTTCAACAGTCTGGTATTGCATTCCAGAACTGTTTTCAGGCATCCTAATTCTATCATCTTTTGTTCCATCTGGGAACTTTTCTTCTGCATCTTTAGATTACGCTCATGCATTACACTATATGCACTTGCCAAAATTCAAATGCGCCGTCCTAAGGACACTACATCACCTGCTTTCACAGGGACACTACCGAATACATTCACAAGATCAGTAGCTTCACTACCCTTAAGCTTATCCTGCCATTGTTCTGCCAATCCACAAGACACTACATCACCTGCTTTCACAGGGGCACCACTGAGTACATTCACAACATCAGTAGCTTCACTACCCTTAAGCTTGTCCTGCCATTGTTCTGCCAATCCACAAGACACTACATCACCTGCTTTCACAGGGGCACCAATGAGTACATTCACAACATCAGTAGCTTCACTACCCTTAAGCTTGTCCTGCCATTGTTCTGCCAATCCACAGGACACTACATCACCTGTTTTCACAGGGTCACTACTGAGTACATTCACAACATCAGTAGCTTCACTACCCTTAAGCTTATCCTGCCATTGTTCTGCCAATCCACAAGACACTACATCACCTGCTTTCACAGGGGCACCACTGAGTACATTCACAACATCAGTAGCTTCAATACCCTTAAGCTTGTCCTGCCATTGTTCTGCCAATCCACAAGACACTACATCACCTGCTTTCACAGGGGCACCAATGAGTACATTCACAACATCAGTAGCTTCACTACCCTTAAGCTTGTCCTGCCATTGTTCTGCCAATCCACAGGACACTACATCACCTGTTTTCACAGGGGCACCACTGAGTACATTCACAACATCAGTAGCTTCACTACCCTTAAGCTTGTCCTGCCATTGTTCTGCCAATCCACAAGACACTACATCACCTGCTTTCACAGGGGCACTACTGAGTATATTCACAACATCAGTAGCTTCACTACCCTTAAGCTTGTCCTGCCATTGTTCTGCCAATCCACAAGACACTACATCACCTGTTTTCACAGGGTCACTACTGAGTACATTCACAACATCAGTAGCTTCACTACCCTTAAGCTTGTCCTGCCATTGTTCTGCCAATCCACAAGACACTACATCACCTGCTTTTACAGGGGCACTACTGAGTACATTCACAACATCAGTAGCTTCACAACCCTTGAGCTTATTCTGCCATTGTTCTGCCAATCCACAATTGACCAATCCATGTGCTATAAGATTGTAGGGAGCCTCAGTCCAGCTAGGGATCTCCACAATAACCTCCTTAACATTATCCTTACGTTTTCTGAACATTTTGACACTATGCAAAAAGATTGAAAAAATATCTGGAATTTTGCCAAATATATGTTTTTAATTTCTAAATTACAAAAATTCGTTAATTACTTCTTATAGAAGTAATCCTGCCAACTACGCCAATTTATGTCTTGCTAAATTCTCCTAAAAAGGGGCTGAAAGCCCATACTTACGAAGCGCTCACTGATATCCTAATCAGGCACGAATACTAAGATTCTTTATAGCAAGATACTATTTATTTTAATAGCACATGAATAGTCAATGGTACATAGGCATTAGAACTATTAGTCATAGAATCTTATACAATAACAGAAATATGCATCAACATTACCGATATGTTGCAGCAATCCTTTTCTCATCGGAGGGACTCGATTAATGTGAGAAGGAAAAACAACCCGGCCTCTTGCATCACAGGAACAGTGCGTACGTACACTTCAATGTCCTGGAAGGTTTCCCTAACATTAAGCGAGTCCGGTGTAATTTTATAGGAAAATTTGTAGTCGTGTGCAAATGCAGTATTGCAATTGTGAATGGTTAATTGGTGACCAGCATGTGACAGCTGAGTCATGTTCATGTAACTTGACCACAAGCTGCTGTGGGCACCAGCAGCTTCCTGCACATTTCCTGCACATTTAGCTAGTTGACAACTGGTCGACCACAGTTTCCTGGAGATATTGCAAGGAGACGTTAATTTTACAGGCCAGCTTCCTTGCAACTGTTGTCAAATAACCACAAATTTCCTGACTGTGGAACTGTAAACGTTACTTCCTCATTATCGTGGTTTTGCTTAAGATCTGCTTGACATGTATTCTTTGGTCATAGTGAAATTGATTATCCAGAGGACATCTCTCTTTGATACTGAATTATTGATAGGTCAAATAATATCTGGGATCACTATATCTTTTGATTATGATCCCTATCTACATCCCACTCATTCTTCAGTCATATCACATTGGTATCACACTCCCTCTGCTGTGAGCCTCCTGCCTCCCTTCTGTAAGCCTCCTGATTCCCTTCTGTGAGCCTCCTGCCTCCCTTCTGTGAGCCTCCTGCCTCCCTGCTGTGAGCCTCCTGCCTCTCTGCTGTGAGCCTCCTGCCTCTCTGCTGTGAACCTCCTGCCTCTCTGCTGTGAACCTCCTGCCTCTCTGCTGTGAGCCTCCTGCCTCTCTGCTGTGAGCCTCCTGCCTCTCTGCTGTGAGCCTCCTTCCTCCATTGTGAGCCTCCTGCCTCTCTGCTGTGAGCCTCCTGCCTCCCTTCTGTGAGCCTCCTGCCTCCTTTCTGTGAGCCTCCTGCCTCCCTTCTGTGAGCCTCCTGCCTCTCTGCTGTGAGCCTCCTGCCTCTCTGCTGTGAACCTCCTGCCTCTCTGCTGTGAACCTCCTGCCTCTCTGCTGTGAGCCTCCTGCCTCTCTGCTGTGAGCCTCCTGCCTCTCTGCTGTGAGCCTCCTTCCTCCATTGTGAGCCTCCTGCCTCTCTGCTGTGAGCCTCCTGCCTCCCTTCTGTGAGCCTCCTGCCTCCTTTCTGTGAGCCTCCTGCCTCCCTTCTGTGAGCCTCCTGCCTCTCTGCTGTGAGCCTCCTGCATCTGCTGTGAGCCTCCTGCCTCTCTGCTGTGAGCCTCCTGCCACCCTAGCAGTGCTGTGTGCCTCCCTCCAGTACTGTCTGTGGTCCCTCAGTCCTGTTCATGTCCTCCAGTCCTGTTTGTGTCCCTCTAGTGTTGTCCGTGCCACCGCCAGTGCTGTCTGTGCCTAGCAGTACTGTCCGAGCCCCAGCCCCTCCTGTGATGTGTATATATATATATATATATACCCCCAGTCCCTCCTGCTGTGATGTGTGTATATGTCCCCAGCTCCACCTGTGATATATACATATGCGCTCAGCCCCTCCTGTGATGTGTGTGCCTTGAGCGTCTCCTACCTGATGTCTATGATTTACCAATCTGTTGACTGCACTCCAGACCGAGATAAACTTGGAAAAGCAGTTGTGAGAAGCCACATGATCAATATCACTGAACACCACAGCCGGACCAAAGAGAAGCAGCTCCAGCCACCACAGTAAGGGTTAATTAATCAATTAACCAAATATATTAGGGTCATTTTCCAGCTGATAATTTTTTGCGGTCCCTGAAGGGTGGTAGAAATTTCCAAATGGCCCCCGACAGAAAAAAGGTTCCCCACCCTTGGTCTAGATCGTGGGTCCCCAATTCCAGTCCTCAAGGGCCGCCAACAGTGCAGGTTTTCAGGATTTCCTTAGTATTGCACATGTGATAATTTAATCACCTGCACAGTTGATGATTTCAACACCCATGCAATGCTAAGGAAATCCTGAAAACATGCACTGTTGGCGGCCCTCGAGGACTGGAGTTGGGGAACCCTGGTCTAGATGCACGGGAGGGTGCTGAAATGCATCACGGCTCACTGTTCAGAGAAGACGCCGTGCGATGTGGGAGCCAGGGAGGGTGAGCAAAATGTTTTTGTTGTTTTTGTGCAGCAGACCAATATGCCAAAAGGCCCCCATGATGGGACATATATTGGGAGGAGGACATATTCACCAGGAAGAGTCAGAAACCAGGCTGGAAACATATATACCCACATGTGCTCAGGAGGGGGATAAATAATAATAATTGCTATATATATATATATATATATATATATATATATATATATATATATATATATATAATATCTATCTATCTATCTATCTATCTATCTATAGATATATATATATATATATATATATATATATATATTATATACATATACATACACACACACACCAGAAGGCCTCCAGGATGTGACATCTATACCAGGAGAAAGACATATACACCATCACTGGCCTGGGAAGGGGTCATGTATACCAAAAAGACATATATGTGTGTATATATATATATATATATATTACATGTTTTTCCAAGAGTGGCAGCGAGACTGTAGGAGGTTTGATGGGTGGGGGCGGAGTCCCAAGGGGCCCCGAACATTTTGGCAGTATGGGGCCCTGAAATTCCTAGTTGGCAGCCCTGGCCCCTTGGGCTTAATAGATGTTCACAGTCTAAATGTATCGCTGGATTTGTTGCCAGTTGGTAAGCAAATTAATGCATCGAATAACACAGTGTTTAACTTGACTTCTTTCCCCCTTACAGCTGACATGTACTCTGTACTCAGAAAAGGCTTGAATTTTTGCCTTCCTGAAGAGTTCAACCTTACAGATTTTCATATAGACCTATATAAGGGTTGCAGGAAACTACACCTAAAAAAGTATTACAGCACTCAGAAAAAGAGTGTTCAATCAGGAGAAATAGGTGAGCAACAATGTAGGGTTGGCCCCCTTGGCTTCTTTGGAGGCCAGGGGAGCACACCCTCCCTGGAACAGGACGCACGCTTACTTCTTAGCCTAAATAACCCAGACCTTACCCCGACTGATTTAATGGACGACATTGACCCTGACTGTACTGTATCTACCCCTTTTAAAAAAGGTTTAAAGTCTACTTTTTTCCCTCCACTGACTCCAGGTAACAGTGTGGATTTATTCCAGGAATTAGTGACCAGAGACCTGGAAGCCCTTATATATATACCATCTGTAAAAAACTTGTCTAATAACGAATCTAAGGCGCTTAGGTTGTTGCAGAATAATCGGGATTTAATAATCAGAAGGGCTGATAAGGGCGGTGCGGTGGTTCTGCTGTCAAAAAAATCCTATCAAGTGGAGTCTGAAAGACAGCTAAATAATGCCAGTTTGTATAGGAAATTACCCAGTGATCCTACTTGGACTTATGTGAAGCAATTAAGAAGCTTCCTATTCAAATGGGTGAATAACAATATTTTAACAAAAAATACTGCTGAAAAGCTTTTGCCAATTTTTCCACAAAAAGCACACTGGTATTATTTACCTAAAATACATAACAGCTTGTCTTCCCCCCCCCCCCGTCCGCCCCATAGTCTCGGGGATGGGATCCCTGACTGAACCCCTTTCCCAGTATCTTGAATGGTTGCTGAAGCCTGTGTCTAAAATGATTCCCTCTTACATAAGAGATACGGGTGATTTTATGAAAATGTTAAATAATTTTCAATGGCAGGACGGGTTCCAGTTGTTTTCGCTGGACATTGAGAGTCTGTACACCCGGATCCCTCAAGATCTGGGTGTGCAGACTGTCAAAGAAGTCCTGATAAAATTTGGGCAGGATCCTTCCCTGGTGGCATTTGTGGCAGAAGCATTTGACTTCGTATTCAGTCATAATGCTTTTACCTTTGGAGAACAATGGTATTTGCAGTGCGGGGGTACCGCAATGGGTACCCCCGCAGCTTGCATTTTCGCAAACCTTTACCTAGCAGCTTTAGAGGATAAACTAATATATAGTCTTGGTAATCCATTCCTTAGACATATAAAGATGTACGCAAGATATGTGGATGATGTATTTCTGGTATGGGATGGTACAGAATCAGAGTTTGAGCGGTTTGTCACTTATCTGAATACCACTAATGCTTTTAATATGCTATTCACTAGTCAGTTTGGCGGCCAGGAACTTGTTTTACTGGACGTTAAACTGACAGTGAATGACGGGACCATCCTTAGGGAGGTCCACAGAAAACCTACAGCCGTTAATAATTTGCTGCATTTTAATAGCGCTCATCCTTCCCATACCAGAACCTCTCTCCCATATAGTCAGTTCTTGCGTTTAAAACGTATTAATAATGATCCTCGCAAATTTGAAGAGCAAGCCTCTGATTTAAAGGCACGCTTACTTGAACGAGGTTATCCCTCTAGGATCATAGAAGCTGCTTTAGACAGGACTGCGATGGCGACGAATGATCATGATAGACCTCACAAAATTTTTTTAAAAAAATAATACCAGGAAAAATGCCGCATAATGTCGCCGGGGATAGATGCACCTTCAATTTCAAATACAATTCTATATTTGATATTGTGAGATCCAGCATAAAGAGACACTGGCATTTGTTGAAAAACGATAAAGACCTTAGAGACCTGGTTCAAGAGGGTCCCTTGGTATCTTACAGAAGAGGCCATAATTTAGGCGACCTTTTGGTAAAAAATAGATTCGTGCCCACAAAGGAAAAGACATGGTTAGACAAGAAAAAAATTAAGGGTAATTTTAGATGTGGGAATTGTATTTTCTGTTCGGCCCATAAAACGGGGGATGTAATAAAAGTGGGGTGTGAGTACCTCAGGGTTAATGATTTCATATCGTGCAAGTCCACTTATATAGTGTATGCATTATTCTGCCCCTGCAATTTTTATTACATTGGAAAAACTATACGGCCCCTTTACGTCCGTTTTAGGGAACATTGCAAATCCTTAATATCAGGGATAGGTTCAGCAAGACTTAATAAACACATGCAGGAATGCCATAATAGTAATTCCAATCTACTTTCTTTTGCTGGTCTGTTTAAAGTCAATCCTAGCAGCAGAGGCGGAGACACGCACCGTATGCTGTTACAAAAAGAATCCAGATTGATTATGGATCTAAACGCAATGGGACCGCTAGGTTTGAATGACAGAAACGACTTGTCAGTTTTTCTTTAAAGACCTTTTTTTTTTTTTTTTTTTTTATTTGACATGTCGACTATATGACATCCTGACTGTGACACCCTTGTTTTGCTAGCACTATCTGATCATGGCGTTGATTAATAGCTACTGTTTTGCATTTTAACATTATTGCATACATTGTCTCTGGAAAAAAAAAATTTCACTAATTTAAAAAAAAATTTTTTCACTAATTTAAAATAATTTCTACTGTTTTTGTGCTCGCTGTACTGTACATCAGAATTTTGTTCTGTTCTTGTAGGGATTGTGATTCTGTCCGCCTTTTGTATATTATTGTATTTTGAGAGATATGTGTATTAGACTGTGATATGTTAATACCCTTGAAGTCTTCACCTGTTTTTTGCGGCTACTAATTGTATACTTGCATTTGCATTTTAAATCACTCTGCTAATGCAGTACCCGCACCATTTGTGTTAAAAGGGCGGTGCTGCATGGCAGTTTGCACTGGACCCGTAGAAGCTAAGTTCTAGCGAAACGGCACGCCGTCGTCCGGCGTTGTATGGCTTGTCTCACCCTCCCCACCGCTTGTACCTTTATGTTTCTCCTGCAATAAAGACGGAGTGATATGGTGATCATCTGGAGTGCGACTTTCTTTCTCCTTTGGATATATATATATTATATACATATACATACACACACACACCAGAAGGCCCCCAGGATGTGACATCTATACCAGGAGAAAGACATATACACCATGACTGGCCTGGGAAGGGGTCATGTATACCAGAAAGACATATATGTGTGTGTGTATATATATATATATATATATATATATATATATATATATATATATTACATGTTTTTCCAAGAGTAGCAGTGAGACTGTAGGAGGTTTGATGGGTGGGGGCAGAGCTGGGGTGGAGCCTGGGCGGAGTCCCAAGGGGCCCCAAAAATTTTGGCAGTATGGGGCCCTGAAATTCCTAGTTGGCAGCCCTGGCCCCTGATGTGCCTAAGCAGTGGAAAACGCTCACATGTGACCACATTTTGGAAACTAGACCCACCATGGTGTCACACTCCCCGGGTCCCCTGCTCTGCCCCCCGGCTCACCTGCCACGCTCCCCGGCTTCCCTGCGTCGCTCCCCGGTTCTTCTGTCCGGCGTCCGCCGCTCCCCGGTCTCCAGCCTCCATTGCCTGCGGTCCCCAGGCGTCCTGGTCCTCGCTCCCGGCGCCCGTCGGCTACTCAGCCCCAGCCCGGCTCTCCTGCTTCCTGCTCACCGCTCCCTGCCCTGGCTTCTGGCACCCGGGCCTCGCGCATGCGCATTAGGGCGCGCGCGCGGTCATTGACCCTCTCTTAAAGGGCCAGCGTCCACTGACAGGAAATTGAACACACAGGTACAGGGTATAAAGGGGTTTAGTGTCCAAGTGGGCGGGGCCTGTTCTTCGTGTTTCCTAAGCTAGGAGTCAGGTCCCCTTGTGCTTCTGTGATATACTCACCTATCTCTCTTCTAGAGCCGCTCCTGCCTCGCCATCCGGTCCTGCCGACTCCCGAACCCCGAACGCTGACTATCTGCCATCCCGTCAGTCCGTTCCATCTCTGATCCCTGTGGTGACCCGTCCTCTCGCTCCATCGGTTCCGGATTCTGCCTGACATCACCTCGGCCTCCGAACCTGAGCTCCGTCACCCGGACTACCATCAGTGACTCCGTGGTCCCAGGGACTTCACCATTCTACTCTGTTGTACGGACTGTCCTGCTACCTGTAGTGCTCCGGCTACCGGACTCCTTGCCTTCAGGAAGGTGTTCGGCCCAGTGGATCCACCTTCTGGGTCTGCCCGTCCATCTGGCCCTAACAGTAAGAACAGGCCATGGATCCCGCCGAAGCACTAGCGGCCTTGCAGGAAGAACTCCAACGCCAGCGTGAGACCCAGACCCGCATGCTGAACTTTATGTCTTCTGTGGACGCCCGCCTGAACACGCTACAAGCGTCGGTTACGTCTTCGGCATCTCGAGCTTCCACTGGACGATCCACGGCCCCAGCTCCCGTGGCAGCCTCCTCGGATGCTTCCAAGCTTCGTTTGGCCTCACCACCCCGGTACGCCGGAGATCCCAAGACCTGCAGGGGATTCATAAACCAATGCTCCCTCCATTTCACGCAACTGCCGCATTTGTTTGCCTCCGACCAAGCCAAGGTCGCGTTCATGATGTCCCATCTAGAGGGTGAGGCACTGGCGTGGATGAACCCCTTGTGGGAGAAGGAGGACCCTGTGACCACTAACATCCAGGAGTTCCTGCAGGCATTTCGTGGCACCTTTGACGAGCCCGGACGCGCCGCCGCGTCTGCCTCATCTCTCCTCCGGTTACGTCAGGGGACTCTGACGGTGGGCCAATATGCCATCCGTTTTCGCACCTTGGCTTCGGAACTTGGGTGGAACAATGAGGCTCTAACCGCCGCCTTCTGGGAAGGACTCTCGGGTCGTATCAAAGATGAGCTGGCTGGTCGTGACGTGCCGTCCACCCTGGATGCCCTGATTGCCCTAGCAACTCGAGTGGACATTCGCTTTCAGGAACGATCCAAGGAAGTGTCCCGTGAGAGACGTCCGATACGGCATTCCTCTCCTCCGCAGAAGCCCGCCGTTCTTCAGTCAACGGCATCTGGTGTCCCCGTCCACGAGCCCATGCAGATCGACCGTTTGAGGCAGTCTGAACAACGCCGAGCAGAACGGCTCGCTAAGGGCCTCTGCTTCTACTGCGGAGAGGGCACACACCTTCTACGCTCCTGTCCAGAGAGGCCGGGAAACTACAAAGCCTAGGGTTGGTAGGAGAGGCCACCCTAGGTGCTGGGACTCTCTCAGACCCGGTTACGTGGACTGTTCAAGTGGCAACGGGAGAGACGTGGTTCACGGCTGAGGCGTACCTCGACTCCGGGGCAGCAGGCAATTTCATCCAGCAGGCCACGGTGGACAAGTACCAGGTGCCTGTCACTCCACTCGACAAACCTCTCGTGATTGCCTCTGTGGATGGTAGACCCCTCTCTGACGCCATCTCGTGGATCACCAAGCCGGTGGAACTGCGTATCTGTGCCCTGCACACCGAGAACATCGCTCTCTACGTCCTCCCACACATGTCCCATCAAATCCTGCTGGTACTCCCCTGGCTACGGACACACGAACCGTCCGTCAGCTGGGGTACTGGTGAAATCACCCGATGGGGCTCCTCTTGCCACGAGAACTGTCTGAAGACCATACAACCCATCCGACGACCTCCGGTTCCAGAGTCCCTACCGGGACTGCCCTCGGCCTATTGGTCCTTCGCGGACGTCTTTGACAAAAAGGAATCAGAGGTACTTCCGCCACATCGTCCTTATGATTGTGCCATCGACCTGCTCCCGGGAACTACACCACCTCGAGGACGGATATATCTGCTGTCTCCTGCCGAAACAAGGGCCATGTCTACCTACATCACAGAGAACCTGGCAAGGGGATTCATTCGGAGATCCTCCTCTCCTGCTGGAGCAGGCTTCTTCTTCGTCAAGAAGAAAGAGGGCGACCTACGCCCATGCATAGACTACCGGGGATTGAACCAAATCACCGTGAAAAATAAGTACCCCCTGCCGCTCATTCCCGAATTGTTTGACCGGCTTAGAGGAGCTCGTGTGTTCACCAAGTTGGATCTTCGGGGTGCATACAACCTGGTCCGCATCCGCTCAGGGGACGAATGGAAGACCGCGTTCAATACTCGCGATGGGCACTATGAATACTGTGTGATGCCCTTCGGCCTGTGTAACGCACCAGCAGTCTTTCAAGAATTGGTGAACGACGTGTTCCGAGACCTTCTATACATCTGTGTGGTGGTGTATCTTGATGACATCCTGGTCTTTTCTCCGGACCTCCAAACCCACAGAGAGAACGTGCAGCTGGTACTACAACGACTGAGGGAGAATCGTCTGTACGCCAAGTACGAGAAGTGTGTCTTCGAGCAGTCTTCTCTGCCCTTCCTGGGTTACGTAATCTCCGATACCGGATTGCAGACGGATCCGCAGAAGGTCTCTTCCATTCTCAACTGGCCCCCTCCTTCTGGACTGAAGGCAATCCAACGCTTTCTGGGATTCGCAAACTATTACCATCAGTTCATCCCTCACTTCTCGGCCCTGACTGCTCCTCTCTCCGCCTTGACCAAGAAGGGAGCTAATCCAAAGTACTGGTCACCTGCGGCCGACGCCGCGTTTGGCTCTCTGAAGCGGGCATTTGCCTCCTCAGCTGTGCTCCACCGTCCGGAGTTAAACCGACAGTTCACCTTGGAGGTGGATGCCTCCTCCTCGGGAGCCGGAGCAGTGCTCATGCAGAAGTCCTCCTCCGGGAAGATGGTGACTTGCGGTTTCTTCTCCAAGAGCTTCTCAGCGCCTGAACGCAACTACACCATCGGTGACCGAGAGCTATTGGCAGTCAAACTGGCCCTGGAGGAATGGCGCTACCTTCTGGAAGGAGCAGTGTACCCCGTTATTATTTACACGGACCTCAAGAACCTGGAATACCTGCGGTCTGCTCAGCGACTGAACCCACGGCAAGCCAGGTGGTCCTTGTTCTTTGCCAGATTCGATTTCCAGCTCCATTTCCGACCCGCGGACAAGAATGTACGCGCAGATGCCTTGTCCAGGTCATTCATGCCCATGGAGCAGGAGGAGGAGACATCCCAGCCCATCATATGCCCTAGTAAAATCATTCCGGTGGCTCCTGTCACCCTGGCCCAGATACCGCCCGGGAAGACCTATGTCTCTGAGACTGACAGGCAAAAAGTGTTACACTGGGGCCATACCTCGAAAATAGCCGGTCATGCTGGTCAGAAGAGAACATGGAGTGCGATTGTACGTCATTACTGGTGGCCATCCCTTCGGACGGATGTCGCTTCTTTTGTCTCAGCCTGCTCCTCTTGTGCCAGGAACAAGACGCCCAAACATCTGCCATATGGCCGTCTTCTGCCTCTGCCTATACCCTCAGTTCCGTGGCAACACATTGCGATGGACTTTATTACGGACTTGCCCCTGTCCTCCGGACACACAGTCATATGGGTCGTGGTGGATCGGTTCTCCAAAATGGCTCATGCCCTCTGCCCAGGAACACGCTGACGCCTATATACAACACATCTTCCGCTTGCATGGCTTTCCATCACACATTGTGTCCGACAGAGGAACTCAGTTCACCTCCCGCTTCTGGAGGGCTCTCTGCAAACATCTGGGAGTGACTCTGGACTTTTCTTCTGCCTACCATCCTCAGTCGAATGGCCAAGTAGAACGGGTCAATCAGATCTTGACCTCCTTCTTACGTCACTACGTCAACGCCCATCATGACGACTGGTCCACGCTTCTTCCTTGGGCTGAATTCTCCCATAACCACCACGTCAGTGAGTCCTCCTCCAGCTCTCCCTTCCATGTCGTTTACGGACTTCAGCCTTCCGTCCCATTACCTGTATCCTCTTCCTCGGATGTTCCTGCTGCTGATGCTGTAGCCCGTGACTTTGCAACAATTTGGGACTCTGTCAAGGCGTCCCTTGGACGTGCTTCCCTGCGGATGAAGAGACACGCAGACAAGAGGCGTCTGGATCCTCCGTGTTTTTCTCCAGGAGATCTGGTCTGGCTTGCTTCCAAGTACGTCCGATTGAAGCTGCCGTCCTACAAGCTGGGTCCTCGCTACATCGGGCCGTTTAAGGTCCTCAGCAAGATCAATGAGGTCTCCTACAAGCTGCAGCTCCCGGCCACGATGAGGATACCCAACTCCTTCCACGTCTCCCTGCTCAAGCCGGTTGTCCTTGGTCCCTTCTCCGCTGCTGCCAGTTCGGCTCCTCCTCCTATTGCTGATGATGACATCTATGCGGTAAGGGATATCGTGGCCATGAAAACCGTACGGGGCCGACAGTTCTTCCTGGTGGACTGGGCAGGGTATGGTCCTGAGGATAGGTCCTGGGAACCCCGGGAGAATGTGGGTACTCCCCTGATACGTGCCTTCCTGTCCCGGTTGCGGGGAGGGGGGCGTGGGGGGGGATACTGTCACGCTCCCTGGGTCTCCTGCTCTGCCCCCCGGCTCACCTGCCACGCTCCCCGGCTTCCCTGCGTCGCTCCCCGGTTCCTCTGTCCGGCGTCCGCCGCTCCCCGGTCTCCAGCCTCCATTGCCTGCGGTCCCCAGGCGTCCTGGTCCTCGCTCCCGGCGCCCGTCGGCTACTCAGCCCCAGCCCGGCTCTCCTGCTTCCTGCTCACCGCTCCCTGCCCTGGCTTCTGGCACCCGGGCCTCGCGCATGCGCATTAGGGCGCGCGCGCGGTCATTGACCCTCTCTTAAAGGGCCAGCGTCCACTGACAGGAAATTGAACACACAGGTACAGGGTATAAAGGGGTTTAGTGTCCAAGTGGGCGGGGCCTGTTCTTCGTGTTTCCTAAGCTAGGAGTCAGGTCCCCTTGTGCTTCTGTGATATACTCACCTATCTCTCTTCTAGAGCCGCTCCTGCCTCGCCATCCGGTCCTGCCGACTCCCGAACCCCGAACGCTGACTATCTGCCATCCCGTCAGTCCGTTCCATCTCTGATCCCTGTGGTGACCCGTCCTCTCACTCCATCGGTTCCGGATTCTGCCTGACATCACCTCGGCCTCCGAACCTGAGCTCCGTCACCCGGACTACCATCAGTGACTCCGTGGTCCCAGGGACTTCACCATTCTACTCTGTTGTACGGACTGTCCTGCTACCTGTAGTGCTCCGGCTACCGGACTCCTTGCCTTCAGGAAGGTGTTCGGCCCAGTGGATCCACCTTCTGGGTCTGCCCGTCCATCTGGCCCTAACACATGGAATCTTTCTAGATCTGTGGTGAGCACTTTGAACCCCATGTTGCCTCAGAGAATTTTATAAAGTAGAATTGTGAAAATTAAAAAAATGAGATTTTTCCCACAAAAATATTGTTTTAGCACCAAATATTTTCATTTTCACAATACCAGGAGAATTTGAACCCAAAATTTGCTGTGTAATTTCTCCCGAGTACGCTAATACTCCATATGTGGTGGAAAACTACTGTTTTGGGCACAAGATAGGGCTTGGGAGGGAAGGAGAGACATTTTGGCACGTAGATTTTGATGGAATAACCTGTGGGTATCATATCGCATTTGGAGATCCCTTGATGTGCTATCTTGAACGGTCTTCCCACCTCTCCTCCTGCTCCTGCTTTGACCAGTTACAATCTGGCTTCTGACTACATCACTCCACTGAATTTGCCCTAACTGCCAAATCCAAGCGAACCTACTATGACCTCCTCCTCCTGAACCTGTCCTCTACCTTCGACACAGTGGACCATTTTCTCCTATTACAGATCTTATCTCTGGGCATCACAGACTTGGCCCTATTTTGGAGCTCTTCATACCTAACCGAACTTTCAGCATCTCCCACTCTCACACCACTTCCTCATCTCGCCCCTTATCTGTCGGTGTCCTCCAAGGTTCCGTTCTTGGACCCCTCCTCCTTTCCATCTACACCTGAGGCCTTGGACAGCTCATAGAGTCCCACGGCTTTCAGTGTCACCTCTACGCTGATGATATGCAGATCTACCTCTCTGGACCTGATATCTCCCTACTTACCAAAATCCCTGCTATTTCATCCCCCTTCTCTGCGTGATTTCTAAAGCTTAAGGCTGGTTCTCACATCAGCATTTTTCTGCCGCACTGCCGGATCCTAGCACAAGTGCAGTACAGTTCAATACAGTTCACTGGCAAGCTCTGGTCACATGCGGTCATATGACCAGAGCATGTGATAGCATTTGACCGGGGCTTGCCGCGATGCCTGTGAACTGTTTTTAACTGTACTGTACTTGTGCCGGATCCAGCAGTGCAGCAGAAAAACACTGATGTGAAACCAGCGTAACATGGACAAAACTGAATTCTTCATCTTTCCTCCTCCTCTTTCAACCCCTGCCAACAAGCCTATCCATCAAAGTTGATGGCTGCTCACTTTCCCCATTCTCTCAAGCTCGTTGCCTCGGAGTAACCCTCGACTCTGCTCTATTTTTCAAGGCGCACATCCAAGCCTTCTTCACCTTCTGCCGACTACAACTCAAAAATACCTCCCAGATTCGTGCATTCCTTAACCAAGAATCAGCAAAAACACTAGTGCATGCCCTCATTATCTCCCGTCTCGACTACTGCAACCTCCTGCTCTGTGGCCTCCCTTTTAATACTCTTGCACCCCTCCAATCTATCCTAAACTCTGCTCCACGATTAATCCACCTCCCCCCCCCCGCTATTCCCTGGCCTTACCACTCTGTCAATCTCTTCACTGGCTTCCCATTGCCCAAAGACAGCACTTCAAAACACTAACCATGACATACAAATCTATCCACAACCTGTCTCCTCCATACATCTGTGACCTAGTCTCCTAGTACTTACCTGCACACAACCTCAGATCCTCACAAGAACTCCTCTACTACTCTATTATCTCCTCTTCCAAAAATCCATACAAGATTTCTCCCACGCTTCCCCCGTACTGTGAAATGCTCTGCCCCAGCATATCAGACTCTCAGCTACCGTGGAAAGCTTCAAAAGGAACCTGAAGACCCACCTCTTCTGACAAGCCTACAACCTGCCGTGACCCTCTGACCAGTGCACCACTGTGCAATCAGCTCTGTCCTCACCTACTATCCCCTCACCCATCACCTGTCTGTAGATTGTGAGCCCTCGCGAACAGGGTCCTCTCTCCTCCTGCACCTGTCTGTGCCTTGTATTGTTCATGACTATTGTTCTTGTTTTTATGTATACCCTTTTCACTTGTAAAGAGCCATGGAATAAATGGCGCTATAATAATAAATAATAACAACAGTAGAAACCCCCCACAAGTGACACTATATTGTAATTGATGTAGTGTTTTCCTGGTATGTGAATTTAATAGTGTGTTGTATGGGAGTGTGTAGATTGCACAGGTGAGATGTGTAGAGGACATCAGACTAGCATGTGTGACCTGTGAAGAGTCCGTCAGATTGGCATATGTGAATTTAGTAGTTCATGGATGTGTGGCAGAGTTTGAAGCATTCTGTCATACAAAGGCCAGGCTTGTTGGGGCAGGTGTTACATTGCCAAACGGTTTCCTTCTCTATCACTCTATTGTAGCACATCCAGCATTTGTTTTGTGATCTTCCTTTTCTGGCTATTTGAGGGACCTCACTTGGGAAATGTTGTCCTGGTACAATACGAGCACCTTCACTTCCAGAATTCCTGTGACCTGCTCCTTCATCACTTCCAAATACCAGGGCCTTGATTACTACCTTCTCGAAATAAAGGAAGGTGTCGGTACGGCCTGCACATTGTGATAGCACGAATGCGTTGTACAGTGCCTTCTTTACGATGTGCACGACCAGCTTCTTGTACCACATCTTATCATTAGTGGTGGGCAAACTTCCCCCCCATGTTTGGGATCGGGAGCCTCACCCAAACATTTTGTAAAGTCCGTGTTCGGGGTCGGAGATAACGCGAACTGGCGTCCGAACCCCGAGTTTGCACTTTACAGTTATAGCATGGGGCGGGGGGCTGTATTAAAAGAATATAGTTAATAATAAACATTGTCATTATGCTTACAAATCCCGCAACGCGTCCTGCAGACTCTGTCTCCCAGCCACTTCTGCTTCTGGGTCCAATCATTAACTTCCGGAGGTATTCACTGCACTGCTCATCACTCAGCAGTATTCGGCTGTGTTCGTCGTGACGTCAGGGTTCACTTTAGTCCACGGCTTAGCCATGAACTTGATTGACTATCACTGTCAGTGTGAGCCTGCTTCTCGCTCTGTAGAGATGTTTGTCTGTACAGAGCGATGAAGCAGAGCTGACATTTCTCTCCCTGCTTCTTACTCTTCCAGGTTACTCCAACAGCCAATCACAGACGCCCATTCTGCTTGACAGCATCTGTGATTGGCTGTTGGGTCCCTCACACATCATCTACAGAAACCAAATAAAAAATGCGTTCAAAGCCCAATTTATGAATTTTAAAAAAACTTTATTTAGACAGGTAAATTGGTGACATATGGCACAAACCAACAAGGTAGGACGAATATTCCAGGGGCAATCCAAGGTAGAAAAAACAAAGTTTTTTGATCTGGCAGGGCACAGATTCTGAGTTACATGATTTCATGGGGACTCTTAATGCCAACAATAAAAATATACGCATCACTTATGCCCATCATCCAACATCCATCGACTTTCTTGATGTCACCATTAAGAAGGATTCTTCTAATACCATCCAAATGGATATCTTCTGTAAGGAGACATCAACTAAGATGCTTTTGCATGCATCCTCCTCCCATCCGGACTATATGATCCGGTCTATTCCTGTGGGTCAGTTCCTGTGTCTCCGCAGAATCTGTTCTACAAACTCTGATTATGAGAAGAGAGCTCTGGATTTGAAACAGATTTTATGCTTGCGGCTACAGTAAACGCTGTGTAAAAAAAGGAATATAATAGCGCGAAACATTCTTTCCGACATTCTTTACTGTATACCTCAAAGGAGTCACGGCCACAAGAGCCGGTTAGATTTATCACCAATTTTCATGGTCAATTTTCTGCTATGAGATCATGTTTGGAGAAATTTTGACCAGTGTTACAGGTGGACCCTGTTCTAGGAAGATTGTCCCAGATAGACCTATGATTACCATCCTCAGGTCTAAAAATTTACGGGATCTTCTAGTGACCAGTCATTATGAGGATATTACCCGATCGTCTCCTTTTGGTCCTGTGACTTCAAGAGTTGGCTGTGTTACCTTGTGGCTAGTGTGTCGCTTGCCCAAATGTTGATCGGGCTGATTCATTTACTGATTCGGTGGGATCTCGGACCTTCAAAATCAGTAAATTCATCACTTGCACAACGACTGCGGTGATCTATTATGCCATCTGCCCTTGCCCTAAGATTTACGTCGAGTTAACAACTAGACAATTGAAAGTTCGCATCAGAGAACATATCAATGGGATAATTGCGTCAGTTGACTGCACTGATGCGTCCATGTTAAAAACTATCCCACGTCATTTTAAGACACATCATCAGTCTAACCCCGTGTTACTTAGAGAGAGGGGCATTGATCGCATGGATTCCAACCTTCGTGGTGGCAAAATCAGCCAGAGACTATCTATGATGGAGACGAGGTGGATCTGGACCGTGAAGACCCTCTGCCGAATGGGTCTCAATGAAAATATTTCATATGCCTCATTTTTGTGATCTTTGTTGTCATGGTTTTTTTTTTTTTTGCTTTTATCATTTCCTCACTAATTTCTATTTTACGTATTTTTATTCAGACATCGCCCTCCGTTTTAGTACTCGGAACCATATGTCATTGAACTAGTCTGGCATGGACATTCCTTCACATATAAGATGCGGCTACAAAGAAAAGGAAAAAAAGAAAAAAAACAAAGACATTTTTTTTCCACTTGTTTATCCACTTTATTCATAAAACATCAGTATAATGTTTATATACATGTATTTTCTGTGAATGGCTGTTACCTGTCTGTACACTTTACGTATGCCATGCACTTTAGCATTAATATATGATATTATATGTTTACAGGTATTTTTCTTATGTAATTTTATATTTACATTTATATATATCTGTGTATGGATAGTATGTGATATAGATAGGTGTAATTACTATAGGTACATCGCATATATATGTATGTATCTAATATATAAAGCTGAATGTGTGTATTTCTGTCTGGGATTGGCATCTGCACCGTCGCAGCTACAGCCACAAAATTTTGCATACTCACACGTCTGGACCCCAAGAGCGTCATAGGCTATGTTGTGAGGTGAAATTTTAACCCCGTGTGTCCCAATTTACCAATCAATTTTGCCCCTATCTACATAATGGGGAAAAAGTGAAACGAAAAGTGTAATCCGTACCGTCGCATTTACAATCACGAAATTTTGCACAGACATCTCATCTGACCAAGGGAACATCGTAGACTATGTTTTGACAGGAAAATTTAACCCCGCATTTTATAGTTACGCTCCAAAAAACATGCCTCCATTAAGGTAAATGGAGCCTGGAACTACAGGTTATTAGTAAGAGCTGTGATTGGTTGCTATAGGAACAAAAGACATTCATAGTATAAGAAGCTTCTATGTGAGGTAATAAGATATCGGTGGGGAGACGGATAGAGACAGACAGAGACAGACAGGAAAGAGACAGACAGAGACAGAAAGGAATAGAGACAGACAGACACAAACGGTGAAAGAGACAGACCTGGAAAGAGTCAGACCTGGAAAGAGACAGATGGGGAAAGAGACAGACAGACATGCAGACAGAGACAGGCAGACAGCCAGAGAGACAGACAAAGATAGATGGGGAAAGACACAGACCTTGACAGAGAAAGACGGGGAAAGAGACAGAGAAATAGAGACAGACAAGGAAAGAGACAGGCAGATGGTGAAAGAGACAGACAAGGAAAGAGACAGGCAGATGGGGAAAGAGACAGACGGGGAAAGGGACAGACGGGGAAAGAGACAGATGGGGAAAAAGACAGAGAGATAGAGACAGACAAGGAAAGAGACAGACAGAGACAGGCAAACGGGGGAAAGAGACAGACGGGGGAAAGAGACAGACGGGGGAAAGAGGCAGACAGAGACAGACGGAGAAAGAGACAGACGAGGAAAGAGGCAGACCTGGAAAGAGACAGACCTGGAAAGAGACAGATGGGGAAAGAGACAGAGACAGACCTGGAAAGAGACAGACGGAGCACATTACTTGGCTAATTTAGGTAAATCTGTGTGGAATATCTGGGGTGTTGAAATATGTTGTGAAATGCTTCTGTCGCGGGCGGGGGGTGCGCCGCTGCTCGCCCGCGCTCGCGGCTCGGGTCCGGCTGCTGCTGCTGCTCGGTGGCTCGAGCGGTGGGTCAGATCCGGGGACTCGAGCGGCGCTCCTCGCCCGTGAGTGAAAGGGGTGGTTTGGTTTGGGGATGTAGTCCGTGACGCCACCCACGGTGTGTGGTGATAATGGGACACCACCGCTGCTCTGGACAGGGATCCCGGGAGCGATGACAGGGAGCAGCTGAGATGTTTCTCTCCCCTCCGTGGGTAGGGGGATTTGGTGGTCCCGGGGCCCGGTGATGTTGACTGGAAGGTGGATGGCGGGAGTTGGGGAGGTGCAGGGTCGCAGGGGCAGCGCAGTGCCAGACGGCACAGTGGTACTCACTCAGCCAATAACGTACACGGAGTCTCTGGTCAAACAAACGGCTGGATGGACGGGTCCCACAGATGGCTGCGGTGGTCACTCCCGGTAGGTTGGCGGTGACTGTCTCTCCCTGCACCTTGGATGTGTTGTTGGCTCCGATGGCTTCCCACCGGTAGCCCGCTCCCCAGTGGTGTGGTTGCTAGAGGAGCCCCTCTTTGCCCGCAGGTTCTGGCCCTGGGAACTCGAGCTGTGGCGGTAGTTGTATTTCCCTTCACGGTTGAGCGGTTGCCTTCAGTCGGGTCTTTGGTTGCTGAGGAACCCCGGAGGTTCCCGTCGCTGACGGATTTGACCGGTTTAACGGCGACTCCAAGCCTGGTCGGGGTCTGTAGGCCCTGCCGAATGGTGCTGGTGTTTCTTCGCTCCACGATCCGGTACCGGCGGGCCACCGCCCGACCCCGGTCCTTACGGTTGTGCGTCAATCGGCCTCACCTGCAGACGGTCACCACTGTCTGCCAACCTTGCTGTATGTGTCCGGGCCACGTACCCGGACACGGTCAGTCAGCTCCTCAACTACCACTTTCCTCAACTGTCAAACTAAACTCTAAACTGAACTGGTTCCTTTTCCCGCCTCCAGGACTGTGAACTCCTCGGTGGGCAGGGCCAACCGCCTGGCTCCGCCCCATTTGGTGTGGACATCAGCCCCTGGAGGGAGGCAACAAGGATTTTTGTGTGACTGGTGTGCCTAACCGGGGTGTGGGGTGTGTTGTTGCAGTACCTGTGACGTCCTGGCTTGTCCCGGGCGCCACACTTCTATTAGCTTAGTTTTTGCCTTTTAATAATTACATTTCTATTTGTTTTGTGGTTTTTGTGTGCAGAATAAATTTTTGTTAATACATTCTTTTTTGTTAACAGCAGTTATTAACCCGTGCGAAGCCGGGTAGTACAGCTAATATTTCATAATTTACATATAATTCTTTAATATTGATACTATCTTTTGTGATATTCATACATATAAACAATGACATATCTTTTAATCATACTTTCTTCCTTGAGGCTAATATCGCTGATCCTTTGGTCCCATTTGACCCAGGTATGCGTGTACGCATGCATGCTCCTGGTGCACGGACGTCATCGTATCGCTGTATAGCCCTGTGTGGCGCCTGCTCGCGTGACTACTGTGTAACCTTAATCACATGGTAGTCTTGTGACCGGATGGTCATGTGGGGCGTGATGCGGCGGGCAAATGACGTCCCTGATCACTGGGACAACGCATGCGTCATAGATTTGCCTACCGAGTGTGATTGGGTGATAGTTTCTTTTTAAACTCCTACTTCCCCTTCTGACACCGTACCCTGAAGAAGGCTCCTAAGCTGAAACGGCTGTCGGGGTGGACTCTATTCCACGTGGCTTCCTTGACCCAGTCTCCCAGGTTTGTTATTTGACTCCACACCATCTACATTATACCTTGGTGTTTTGCCCTTAAGGGGCAATATATACACTGACTGGTGTCCCCTTGTGATTACATACATTGGATGTACAGTGTGGGTTACTGATATCATTGTTTATCAAAATATATGATATGGTGTCTGCCCAGTATAACAATATAGTGTGGTTTATTGTAACCCTATGTTAGACTTTTACATTGCAGGCCTAATGATTTTGTATATCATATATGCCCAGCTAGTATGTACAGTGATTACTAATACTTTACATTGTGTACCAATTACCATGTCATCCATATGGTGGTTATATCTGTTTACTATGTAAATATTTATCTAGTGACATCAATTGGTTATACAATGATACATAGTAAAAAAAAAGAAAAAAAAAGAAAAAAAAGAGAAAAAAAGGAGCCAGCACGATCTGAAATTGGCATGCATCATATAAAAAGTGAAAATTCACAGATTTATTCCAACTGTACTATAATAAAAAAAAATGAGATTTTTAGCAAATAATTGATCAATTTTTTGAGCCACCCCTGCCAACGTCACGGCAAATCTCAATAGGGGGGTCCTACTCTATATTCTGTATTTCATGTGTCATGCGGCCTCCTAGATAAAGCTAAAAGCAGAACCATAATGGAGCACACATACCTGTAACCTATATATAGCCGCTTCCATGTTGCAAAAAAGGCAATTGTGGATAGAGACCAGCCCAGGTCCCAGCATGTGGAGCAAGCTCTACACATACCAGGACTATATCAGAACTGATCCTCCCAGTGCCAAACAGCAACCATTGATAAAGGCGGACTAGATCCAAGAATGGTGCTTAATTAGCATTGCCTGTGGAAAGGGGTGAGGTAACTGAATCTGAACAGCCACCAACAGGAGGAATACATTGCAAACCAAAATCAGGCGTGCATGGTATGGTTATGGTCAGTCACCAGAAATTGTAGCATAACTACAGTCATAACAGAGAAAAAAAGGAGCCAGCACGATCTGAAATTGGCATGCATCATATAAAAAGTGAAAATTCACAGATTTATTCCAACTGTACTATAATAAAAAAAAAAAAAACCACCATGCTACGCACGCCTGATCTTGGTTTGCAATATATTCCTCCTGTTGGTAGCTGTTCACATTCAGTTGCCTCACCCTTTCCACAGGCATTGCTAATTAAGCACCATACTTGGATCTGGTCCACCTTTATCAATGGTTGCTGTCTGGCACTGGGAGGGTCAGTTCTGATATAGTCCTGGTATGTGTAGAGCTTGCTCCACATGCTGGGACCTGGGCTAGCCTCTTTCCATTATTGCCTCTTTTGCAACATAGAAGCGGTTATATATACAGGTTACAGGTATGTGTGCTCTATTATGGTTCTGCTTTTAACTTTATCTAGGAGGCCGCATGGCACATGAAATACAGAATATAGTGTAGGACCCCCCTATTGAGATTTGCCGTGACGTTGGCAGGGGGGGCTCAAAGAATTGATCAATTATTTGCTAAAAATCTCATTTATATTACAGTACAGTTGGAATAAATCTGTGAATTTGCACTTTTTATATGATGCATGCCATTTTCAGATTGTGCTGGCTCCCCTCTCTCTCTGTTAGGTTGTAGTTATGCTACAAATGTCTGGTGGCTGGTCACCACCATGCTATGCACGCCTGATCTTGGTTTGCAATATATTCCTCCTGTTGGTAGCTGTTCACATTCAGTTGCCTCACCCTTTCCACAGGCATTGCTAATTAAGCACCATACTTGGATCTGGTCCGCCTTTATCAATGGTTGCTGTCTGGCACTGGGAGGGTCAGTTCTGTCAGTTCTGATATAGTCCTGGTATGTGTAGAGCTTGCTCCACATGCTGGGACCTGGGCTGGCCTCTATCCACTATTGCCTCTTTTGCAACATAGAAGCGGTTATATATACAGGTTACAGGTATGTGTGCTCTATTATGGTTCTGCTTTTAACTTTATCTAGGAGGCCGCATGGCACATGAAATACAGAATATAGTGTAGGACCCCCCCTATTGAGATTTGCCGTGACGTTGGCAGGGGGGCTCAAAGAATTGATCAATTATTTGCTAAAAATCTCATTTATATTACAGTACAGTTGGAATAAATCTGTGAATTTGCACTTTTTATATGATGCATGCCATTTTCAGATCGTGCTGGCTCCTCTCTCTCTCTGTTAGGTTGTAGTTATGCTACAAATGTCTGGTGGCTGGTCACCACCATGCTATGCACGCCTGATCTTGGTTTGCAATATATTCCTCCTGTTGGTAGCTGTTCACATTCAGTTGCCTCACCCTTTCCACAGGCATTGCTAATTAAGCACCATACTTGGATCTGGTCCGCCTTTATCAATGGTTGCTGTCTGGCACTGTGAGGGTCAGTTCTGATATAGTCCTGGTATGTGTAGAGCTTGCTCCACATGCTGGGACCTGGGCTGGCCTCTATCCACTATTGCCTCTTTTGCAACATAGAAGCGGTTATATATATACAGGTTACAGGTATGTGTGCTCTATTATGGTTCTGCTTTTAACTTTATCTAGGAGGCCGCATGGCACATGAAATACAGAATATAGTGTAGGACCCCCCTATTGAGATTTGCCGTGACGTTGGCAGGGGGGGCTCAAAGAATTGATCAATTATTTGCTAAAAATCTCATTTATATTACAGTACAGTTGGAATAAATCTGTGAATTTGCACTTTTTATATGATGCATGCCATTTTCAGATCGTGCTGGCTCCCCTCTCTCTCTGTTAGGTTGTAGTTATGCTACAAATGTCTGGTGGCTGGTCACCACCATGCTATGCACGCCTGATCTTGGTTTGCAATATATTCCTCCTGTTGGTAGCTGTTCACATTCAGTTGCCTCACCCTTTCCACAGGCATTGCTAATTAAGCACCATACTTGGATCTGGTCCGCCTTTATCAATGGTTGCTGTCTGGCACTGGGAGGGTCAGTTCTGATATAGTCCTGGTATGTGTAGAGCTTGCTCCACATGCTGGGACCTGGGCTAGCCTCTATCCACTATTGCCTCTTTTGCAACATAGAAGCGGTTATATATACAGGTTACAGGTATGTGTGCTCTATTATGGTTCTGCTTTTAACTTTATCTAGGAGGCCGCATGGCACATGAAATACAGAATATAGTGTAGGACCCCCCTATTGAGATTTGCCGTGACGTTGGCAGGGGGGGCTCAAAGAATTGATCAATTATTTGCTAAAAATCTCATTTATATTACAGTACAGTTGGAATAAATCTGTGAATTTGCACTTTTTATATGATGCATGCCATTTTCAGATCGTGCTGGCTCCCCTCTCTCAATGATACATAGTAAGTAACACTTTGTTTTTTTTCTAACTTAGGTTCCCCCTGGAATATGCGTCCTACCTTGTTGGTTTGTGACACGTCACCAATTTACCTGTCTAAATAAAGTTTTTACACATTCATAAATTGGGCTTTGATCGCATTTTTTCTTTGATTTCTGTTCATCTTGTAGCAATTTGCCCCGGTCCAATTCATATACAATTTTGTATTTATATAGCATTTAACATTTATTGCCATGTTAAAATTATGGATTCGCTGTTGAATTTTTGTGCCACCCACATCTGCCTGGGTTGACCTTTGCAGCCGTAGGTCTTCAGGGCTCTAGTTTTGCAGCCGTAGGTCTGCAGACCTCTAGTTTTGCAGCCGTAGCACTGTAAGGCTATGTGTCCACGGTAGAATGTACCTGCGGATTTTTCTGCATGAAAATCCGCGACTTTCGCGGCAAATCCGCACCTTTTTTTTGCCGCGGATTTACCGCGGATTTTGGTGCAGATTTTTTTTTTTTTCCCCAATTCTATAGCCAAAATCCGCCCCAAAATCCGCAACAATAATTGACATGCTGCAAATTTTTCCGGATCAAAATCCGCGGCAAATCCGCCGCGGAAAAATCCACAGCATGGACACAGCATTTCCAAAATGCCATAGAAATGGCTGGGAAGTGCCGCTGCTGCAGATTTTCGGAAAATCCGCAGCAAAATCCGCGCAAAATCCGCAGCGTGGGCACATAGCCTAAGTCTCTGTTTTGCAGCCGTGGGTCTTCACAATGTAAAATCTTGTTGAAGCCCTACGGCTGCACAATGTAACTCTATGGCAAATCTGTGTGTGACATATATTTATCTTTCCCTGTCTTTGAACACAAGTTATGAGACACATGAATGTTTTTGGGGGCAGGTCATATGTAAGTTGAGGAGTTACTTGTCCCCTTCCAGCTTTGGGGGGCTTCAAGGGGATGGGGGCTTTTACTTTTGTCAGCCATAGGGCTGCACAATGGAAAAATCTAATATTGAGACACCTGAATGTTTTTTGGGTTTAAATGCAAGTTGAGGAGTTACTTGTCTCCCTCCAGTTTTAGGGGGCCTGAAGAAGATTGCTTTAGAGAAGGCTTCTTCTTTTGTCAGCTTTTATTTTTGTCAGCCGTTGGGCTGCATAATGTAACTCTATGACAAAATCTGTGTATGACAGATATACAAGTCACAAAATTTATTAGCTAAAGTACAGATGTATTTCAATCTTGTGTTCATTTGACAGAATGTGTAGTTTCAAAAAGGAAGATACGTTATTGGTCCCTAAAAAGAATATACAGAAAATGCAAATTACAATTAAAAGTGTTATCATATTTATTTATATATAATACTAGCTGTACTACCCGGCTTTGCCCGGGTTAATAACTGCTGTTAACAAAATAGAATGTATTAACAAAAATGTATTCTGCACACAAGAACCACAAAACAAATAGATATAAATGTAATTATAATGTCTGTCTCCCCCTCTGTATATATCTCTCTGTCTCTCTCTCTCTATCTCTTTGTCTTTCTGTCTCTTTCCCTGTCTGTCTCAATCTCTTTCCCTGTCTGTCTATCTATCTCTTTCCCTGTCTGTCTATCTATCCCTGTCACTTTCCTTGTCTGTCTCTTACCCTGTCTGTCTCTTTCCCTTTCTTTCCCTGTCTGTCTGTTTCCCTGTGTCTGTCTCTTTGTCTGTGTCTGTCTCTTTCCCAGTAAGTCTGTCTCTTTGTCTGTGTCTGTCTCTGTGTCTGTCTCTTACCCGGTCTATGTCTGTTTCTTACCCTGTCTGTGTCTGCCTCTTTCCCTGTCTATCTCTGTCTTTCCCTGGCTGCATTGTGACACGCCAACATTCCATATAAGGGCGTGGCTGCACATTCTTCTGAAGTTCTGGCTGCACTGTGGCTCCCAGCTCCATTCGCTTTAATGGAGGCAGGATTTTTGGCAAATAAATGTAAAGCGCGGGGTTAAAATTTCCCTTCAAAACATATCCTATGACGCTCTCGGGGTCCATACGTGTGAGTGTACAAAATTTTGTGGCTGTAGCTGCGACGGTGCAGATGCCAATCCCGGACATACACACATACATACACACATTCAGCTTTATATATTATATTAACACACACAGTTCTCTACTTCTACCAGCCAGTCCCCAGTTCTTTTATCTAGCATATACACAACTAACAGTTTATTATTTTCACTTAATTTCTGTATTTGTTCTGTCACTGGCAGACACAGACAGAAAAGGGTGCCTGTTCAAGAACAGTATATGGGCCCTTTATAGTCCAAGCGCTCTTCAAAATGCACAATTCCACCTACCTTGGAGGAGATAATGGGCCCCTGTTAGGCTGCACAAGTTGCACCAATAATATATCCGCCCCTGTGTTCTGTATATTCTACAGTGAACCAAAGGTGCTGTGGAAATAAATCTGTAAATTTTGTATTTTTAAAAATGAACAGCAGATGACATAGTCTCTCAGTTCAATGCTGTGTGTGGGGGAAGGGGCTAATAGTTTGTGTATTTAGGTTTGTGTTTGTGAGAAAACATTGAATGTTAATTAGGTGCTTGTTAAGGGGTAAGCACTTTGCATGAAAGCACTTTTTTTTATAAAAGCCAAAAAACAATTAGATTGTGAGCAGTGAATAGTGAGCTTTTGGTTATGTTGACCTCCTGCATACAGACTCTCAGATCAGATCCCCTTTATACAGACCCCGGTATGTTTGAGCCCCTATATTCAGACTCCGTTTTATACAGATGTGACGTCTTGGCAAAACCTGGTTGTCACAGGAGACTGCATCCATCCTACAGATGCAGGACTCACTCCTCCTTGCCTACCAACACAACCCACACACAAGTACAAACACTAGCCACAAAGCCTAGTCACCCCCCCAAAGACAATAGGGACACACCAGTGGGCGAGGCCAGGCAGATAGTGATGCCCACCTAGGGGTCCTGAGGTGTCAGGGGAGGGAATACAACAGAGAAGTGCTGACAGGGGAAGTGAGAGGAGTGAAGTGGTAGTCGGGGGTTGTAACTACCGGACTACTGAAGCTGACTAGGTGGCAGATGGCAGAGCAGGGCCACAGGTGGCGGCGATCCGGTCACGGGAGACTTTAAGTGGACTCGGTCAGGGTTGTAGCCCGCTGGTGCCGACAGCAGGAATCCGGTCCGGAGGCCGTGCACAGTCGGGGTGCCTGGACCCTAGGGTGAGGACAGCTTCAAGCCCCTTGTCAATTAGCCAGCCGGGGACAAGATTCAACGTCTTGTCCCAGCAGTAAACCCAGATTGAACGAGACGGAAGCCCAACGCGAGGGATAGGGCATCTGCAAGTGCCTGCAAAAATCCCAAGGGTCAGATCTCGTGGGCAACAGCTCCCACAGCAAAGACACCGGGATCGGACTTTTCCCGTTTCATGCAGACTAGTGAACACACAAGACAAAACACTGAAGTGCAGGAGGAAGGGCCCTTGTCCTGTCAACCGGTGTGTGGGACCTGAGCACACCCCTCTGGAGGCTACCGGTATCCGGCACTTGGTTTACTACTTGGACTTTGTGTGGTTTATTCAACAACAGTGAGTACACCGGTGTCATCCGGTCCAGCCTGCAGACGGCGCCCCAGCACTGCACTCCATCTACACCCGGGCCCCGGGACAACACCTTGTCTACCCGTGGTGGGGATACCATCTTGCTGCCCCGCTCCATCAGCCCCGGGCGCCCCATACCAAGGCAGCGGCGGTGTCACCAATAATCACCGCAACCCACGGGTGGCGTCACTGACACTCTCCCCTGTAAATACCCCCCTTTATTACGTTGTGGGCGACGGGCTGCTGCGTGAGCCCCGGATCCGGCTGCCACTCGAGCCACAGCCACGACCCCGGATCCGAGCAACTCGAGTAGCTCCACACTGGCCGTGGCCTGCGCCCCCGCCCGCGACACTGACCCCAAACCAGAACTCCTGTATGTAGACCTCCTATACACAGACCCCAGACCAGACCTCCTGTACACAGACCCCAGACTAGACCTCCTGTACACAGGCCCTAGATCAGACCTCCCTGTATATAGATCCAAGACCCCATGTACACAGACCCCCAGACTAAACCTCTTGTATACAGACTCCAGGCCAGACCTCCTGTATACACACTCCAGCCCAAACCCCCTGTGTACAGACCCCAGACCTGGCAAACTGTATATCGACCCCAGACCTCCTGTTTACAGAAAGAAACAACAACCCTACCAGGATAATGATTAGGTATGAAGTGAAAGCGTATACATATGTTTTTATAAAAGTGGAAACTTTATTAATATTAATTCAAAACAGTAAAAACAGGAAGAACCCACAGAGAAGAACACCTGATCCCAGGATAATATCCACAACAATCATACGTAATATCTGTTACAATGATCTATAGATTTATTAGCCTCGATAAATATCACATATATATTCCCATATGGTTAACAAAGCCACATGCAAATGCCTATGGAGCTTAATATGCTGTTTGCCTGCCGGTAACAAGGACAGTGTAAATTTGTTTATAATTTATTTAATAGATGCTCAATTCAAACACCATTATTCCCTGTACCAAAAGGCAGACAACAAAAGGCTCCCATATCAACAATCACCCCGCAGATCAAATGGAGTCAAATAATAGAAAATAGACTAGGTTGTAATTATTAAATTACTGCTGAAACAATGCAAAAATCCTGTTGGGATGATATATTCTCATGTGGTTAAAAAACCCACATGCAATTGCCTATGGGGCTTAGTATGCTGTCTGCCCGCCAGTAAAAAGGACAATGTAGATTTATTTATAATTCATGTAATAGATGCTCAATTCAAATACCATTAGTCCTTGTACCAAGAGGCAGACAACAGAAAGCTCCTATACAGACAATCACCCCACAAATGAGATGGAATCAGATAATAGTAGATAAACTAGGCTATAGTTATCTGGTTTCTGCTGGGAAATACAATGCAAAGCCTATTAAGGTGATAGCAAGGACTCACATGTCCCTGCTGCTAGAGCAAGTTAAAGTGGGTAAGAGGGATATTTACCTTGTGGAAGGAGGATCACCTGGCCATGCGCTCCACCACCCCTGACACCGTTTCGCCTCACTTCTTCAAAAGGGGCGTGTCAGGGTGGGGAGATGTCCGGGTTTTTAAGCAAGATGAGCAGCCGATGGCGGAGGCGGGCTGGACGTGCCTCCAAACCGCCCCCGTCACATGACATTGCTATTGTCGGCGCATGAGGCAGTCCCAGCCTACCTTCATGTAAGTAACTTCCATGGCTGCGCGCGCTGAGCCGCAGCGTGGAACGCATCAGCTCATATGAGTCGCGCACCAGGAAGTGTGAGGAGCGGGGACCGGCGCATGCGCACTACCAACGGGCTGAGACTCAGTGCATTAGTGTGATTAGTACATAGTAAAAGGCCCATAATAAATAATCAATTTTGCCCATTGCATATGAATAATCAAAAATTCATCACTAACAAACTGAACATTAATGAGGACAGTTTGTACATAGTTATACTTATGCAAAAAGGTGATTGATATACATACAAACATATTATCCATGAAAATCACATTTTATTTATTACTATCACTTAAATGTGGGACCAAAGAAAGGCCACACAGAGATCGGGACAGGAAACACTGCCTCATACCACTATATACAGTTAGGTCCAGAAATATTTGGACAGTGACACAAGTTTTGTTATTTTAGCTGTTTACAAAAACATGTTCAGAAATACAATTATATATATAATATGGGCTGAAAGTGCACACTCCCAGCTGCAATATGAGAGTTTTCACATTCAAATCGGAGAAAGGGTTTAGGATTCATAGCTCTGTAATGCATAGCCTCCTCTTTTTCAAGGGACCAAAAGTAATTGGACAAGAGACTCTAAGGGCTGCAATTAACTCTGAAGGCGTCTCCCTCGTTAATGAATAATTACAATGAAGTAATTAAAAGGTCTGGGGTTGATTACAGGTGTGTGGTTTTGCATTTGGAAGCTGTTGCTGTGACCAGACAACATGCGGTCTAAGGAACTCTCAATTGAGGTGAAGCAGAACATCCTGAGGCTGAAAAAAAAGAAAAAATCCATCAGAGAGATAGCAGACATGCTTGGAGTAGCAAAATCAACAGTCGGGTACATTCTGAGAAAAAAGGAATTGACTGGTGAGCTTGGGAACTCAAAAAGGCCTGGACGTCCACGGATGACAACAGTGGTGGATAATCGCCGCATACTTTCTTTGGTGAAGAAGAACCCGTTCACAACATCAACTGAAGTCCAGAACACTCTCAGTGAAGTAGGTGTATCTGTCTCTAAATCAACTGTAAAGAGAAGACTCCATGAAAGTAAATACAAAGGGTTCACATCTAGATGCAAACCAGTCATCAATTCCAAAAATAGACAGGCCAGAGTTAAATTTGCTGAAAAACACCTCATGAAGCCAGCTCAGTTCTGGAAAAGTATTCTATGGACAGATGAGACAAAGATCAACCTGTACCAGAATGATGGGAAGAAAAAAGTTTGGAGAAGAAAGGGAACGGCACATGATCCAAGGCACACCACATCCTCTGTAAAACATGGTGGAGGCAACGTGATGGCATGGGCATGCATGGCTTTCAATGGCACTGGGTCACTTGTGTTTATTGATGACATAACAGCAGACAAGAGTAGCCGGATGAATTCTGAAGTGTACCGGGATATACTTTCAGCCCAAATTCAGCCAAATGCCGCAAAGTTGATCGGACGGCGCTTCATAGTACAGATGGACAATGACCCCAAGCATACAGCCAAAGCTACCCAGGAATTTAAGGGTGCAAAAAAGTGGAACATTCTGCAATGGCCAAGTCAATCACCAGATCTTAACCCAATTGAGCATGCATTTCACTTGCTCAAATCCAGACTTAAGACGGAAAGACCCACAAACAAGCAAGACCTGAAGGCTGCGGCTGTAAAGGCCTGGCAAAGCATTAAGAAGGAGGAAACCCAGCGTTTGGTGATGTCCATGGGTTCAAGACTTAAGGCAGTGATTGCCTCCAAAGGATTCGCAACAAAATATTGAAAATAAAAATATTTTGTTTGGGTTTGGTTTATTTGTCCAATTACTTTTGACCTCCTAAAATGTGGAGTGTTTGTAAAGAAATGTGTACAATTCCTACAATTTCTATCAGATATTTTTGTTCAAACCTTCAAATTAAACGTTACAATCTGCACTTGAATACTGTTGTAGAGGTTTCATTTCAAATCCAAAGTGGTGGCATGCAGAGCCCAACTCGCGAAAATTGTGTCACTGTCCAAATATTTCTGGACCTAACTGTATATAATCACACCAGGACATCAATTTAAATTTTGGCATGTTGCTGCATCGATCTCAGTGTAGCACCCCCATTATCTTATGGGACATAAAGTCCTGCAGATTAACACATTAAAGGACAAGAAATCACAGCAAAATTAGTGGTACTGATCCAATATTATATTAAAATAGTTTATTTAATTTTTATCCAAAATTCATAAAACATCATTAAAATTCAAGCAAGAAGTTCACAGTATATGGAGTCGCTCCTACAACAGAACTCAGATCACACAATCACATGCGGTTTCAATAACCTAACCAGTAAGTGCAGTATAGAAAAAAGGAGAGAGGTTTATGTTTTTAGATAAATATATACATATGCATTAACATTGCCAAAAAGAAATTTTCTCCAAAAAGTATATCTACAATGAACGCATATGTATATTGAACCCCCAACAGCGGTATAAAGGTTTACACAGCGGACAGCAATAAACTTTAGTTCTGACACTGTTTTAACATATAATACAGATCAGTAGTTCCTGTCTGCAAATGTGCACTGCAACCTTCTACATCGATGTATAGGTTTCCATAGCCATTAATAAACATTAATTCTAACACTGCGTTAGCATGTGATACTGACCAATAGTATATGTCTGCCTGTGCGACCCCCAAAACTTCCCGACGCGCGTTTCACCATCAGGGAACGTGTACAGAACTGAATCAAAAGCGGGGTTTAAATAGTATGGGAAATAGTGACGTGCGGCTAGTGGGCGTGTATTTAAATGTACCCGGAACACTGCTTTACTTCCTGTGTTTGAGCCGCATATTGCGGCTCAAAGAGTGCTCGTTCCGGCTGTTTTAGACCACGTGGGCAGTGACGTTTGGATGGTTGGCGTGTAATTATTACAACCCTTTACGACTCTACATTACTTCCTGTGTTTGAGCCGCATATTGCGGCTCAAACAGAGCTCAGTCCAGCTGCCGTGGGCCACGTGGGCAGTGTCGTTTAGAAGATGGGCGTGTAATAATTTCGGCCCGGAGCTATACATTATTTCCACGTTTGAGCCGCTTATTGCTGCTCATATAGTGCTTATTCCGGCTACCCAGACCATGTGCGCCCCACACAAAATTACATGGTATATAAGCATTCTGTTAACTATAAAGCTGTGTGGGTGCCTCACAAAATTACATAACATGTAGTCATTTCCATGAATGCAACCACGTAAAATATCACGTGTTTACCTAATGTCACCACCTAAAAAACAAGCTGTTGTCACTATAACCACGCAGATTTAATACATACTGGGTAAGTCCATATATAAAATACAATTCAAACAATTATTAAATATATAGAATATAATTCAAATAATTGTTAGATTAGATATAAATTTTGTTCCCATTAAATCAAAGCCTCCCTTTCTGCCCATTATTACAATTACATATATGATGCTAAGTTGAATAATAACTGCCAACTACCGGCTTATTGCAATTCCTTACTTTATCACCACTATTAAATATTTCTCCTCCACCGCCTCCCACCTCAACTCCGCCACCCACCCACCCCCTCAAAAAAATAATTTTTTTAATATTTTTATATTTTTTATAATGCACATAGCTATTATGTAATGGCGCATGTGCGGCCGTCCTCCCGGTTACTGCCAGTTCACCGCTCCGGTTGGCCCCCATGGCAGAGGTAGCCGGTCTCGATGGCACATTAGTGCCTCCGAGACGAGGGACCCATGACACGAGGCCGTTACCACAGCAGGGGAACAGACACCAAGGATTCTGACCAGACATGCGCTCAATAGCTGTTGCCTATTACCAATACATAATTTTTTATTTATTTTTTTTTTTTTATAATTCTTTATTTAACCGAAAAACATGGAGATACATCAATCCAAAACAGTAGCATGACATTTTACAACCATTGTACATTGACACCCCTCAGACAAACTGTAACATCTGAAAGCCTCCACACTTTGACACCTCCATGTATACCCGGGAATTTTCAAGTATAGAGATTCTGTAGTGAATTAAGGAAAGAAAGAGAGAGAAGCAGGTGAGCAGAAGAAAGTAGATCATAGACGAAGAGGGGGGAACACACAAAGGGTGGAGGAAGGGGGGGTAAAGGGAAAAACATAAGGGAACATACAGCCACTAGCCAAAGATCCAATATCTCGATACACCTCTGTCTAACGGCAGAAGTAGGCCCCCTCAGTCAGGGGGGATCCAGGTACCATATTCCGTGGAGAATTTAAACTCGATCCAGGGAAACCAAATCTTGTGAAAAACCTCCTGTCTGTCATGGAGAGACGCCGTCAGGTCCTCCATATACAACAATTCATTCACCCTGTTCGCCCACATTGACAGTGTCGGCGGAATGAGTGGATCTCCATCTCAGGGGGACGCACGTCCTAGCAGCCATCACCAGGAAGCTTAAGAGAGACCCCTTATAGGCACGGGCAGAGGAATCGGGCAACTGAAGGAAGAAGAGCTCAGGGCCCAGGGTCTGCGCATTTCCAACCACATGCCCGATCACACC
Organism: Anomaloglossus baeobatrachus; assembly: GCF_048569485.1. Lineage (NCBI taxonomy): Eukaryota > Metazoa > Chordata > Amphibia > Anura > Aromobatidae > Anomaloglossus > Anomaloglossus baeobatrachus. Next base: position 438,282,871 of record NC_134353.1, read on the forward strand.
CCGTACCCCCTCCCAAAACCGCTGCAACTCCGGGCATTCCCAGAATATGTGCAGGAAATTACCTTCCCCAATCCCACATCTCCAACAACTGGAGTCTACACCTGGGAACATCCTGTGGAGTTTTGTCGGGACCCTATACCAGCGAGATATACATTTATAGTTGGCCTCTTGAAGTTTAGAGCTAACTGATGTTTTGTGGGCAAGTAACAGCACCTTATTTCTTTGCGAGGTCGAGAGGGTGAGGCCCAGGTCTGCCTCCCAGTGCAAGAGGAACCCAGGAGGGGACAGGTTTGTAACGTTGCATAACATGGAGTGTGAGATAGCCAGGGAGTGTCGGAGCGACCCCTTTTCCATACACAGCTTCTCAAAGTCGGTGAGGGGTCTGACAAACTGACTACGGACCAGTAGAGTGCAGAGAAAGTGTTGGAGCTGTAGGGATCGCCACAGGCCCCCAATACATAAATTTAATTTCTACAAAGTTCAAAATATTGTATTTATCTTTGATTTATCATACAACTACGGCGGAATAGCACTTCGATAAAAGTTCTTATACATCTTCACTGTATGACAGCGTTGTCAGATTTGTCGAAATTAGTTTTATCCACATCGTTCTTATTGCTGGATGTTAAGACCACTGCTTCAATCACAGATCTTAAAAGTGATCTCTTATGCAAAAGATTAAAAACATACTGCATTAGTAACAAATAAAGATAAAGAAAAAAAGGAAAATTGAAAAAGTGAACAGGGAGGGGGGAAGGAGGAAAGGGGGGGGAGACAATCAAATCAAATAAGCTTTATTGGCAGGACCAAATACAAATTAGTTTTGCCAAAGCAAGTGTACAATAGGGACTGGGACTGTGGGGATGGTGGGTAGGGACCATAGTAAGGATGGATGGGATAGGACGAGTGATGGCCCAGTAAACTGGTCTGGGACCGGGATAGCCGTCGGAGACCTCTGATGTGTGTGTTTTGTTCTATTTGTGTTACTAGTTGTTCCTCCTGCACAACGGGATGGTTGCTATACTGCAGTTGGAGGGTATTCTAAGTGTGTACTAAATGGGATGTAGTATCGGGGAGAAGTGTTGCTGCCGGGGTGGGGGAGGGGGGCGGGAGGGGGAGTTAAAGGGGTAATAGATGTGATAATCTTAATTTGGATGCCGATTTGTTATTCTGTTGTATGTATTCTGTTTTAATAAAAAAGTATCTGATTTAAAAAAATTAAAAAAAAAAAGGATGGATGGGGCACACCCAGGGTGGGGACTGTAGGTAGGATGGGTGGGGGACGTCCAGGGTGGGGTCTATTCAAGTGACTATTTGGAACATTCAATCAAAGCCACAGAAGGCGTTAAGCCACTCTCTAATACATTAATTCTTGTTTTATCCTCCCGCTCTGATTCGTCTAAATTTACTATGAAACATTTTAACAAGTTAAAACCATTTAAAAATTAACCCAGAAGGGGTACTCCCCACCTTATATTACATATTCTAGAATCCCCTAGATTTATAAGAATGAACTGAATCCAAAGTGCTCATTAAGGCCCATAGGTGTGACTGTGTTAAGCATATATATCCATTTGCTCTCCAGCCTACCCAGCATCGTATTTATATCACCTCCTCTTGAGTCAATTTGAATTTGATCGATGGCTTTGATTTGGAGGGATGCAGGGCTGGAGTTATGGTATTGTTTATAATGCCTAGGTAATGTTTTAAGATGTTCACCTTCTCGTGCTTCTTTTGATTTTTCAATATCGCGTACGTGCTCACGTACGCGAATTTTTAATTCTCTCTTAGTATTTATCACAGCCACATCTGGCTTGATAAATAACATTTTTTGATGAATACGTAAGGTGCATTCTGATGTCATACTCCTTGGAATTTCTATTGCCTGTAAAATTTTTTGAGCGTATCATGTTTAAACAGCCCTTACATATATCACACGGGTAAAAGCCCGGGGATAACTTAAATTTGGATTCTTTTTTAGAACCTGTGTAGTAACATCGCACCAGTAGATCCTTTAGATTTTTAGAACGTTTGGCAGTTACTAATGGCCGGTCTGGAAGGCATTTTTTGAGTATTGGCTCAACCAATAAAACACTCCAGTGTCTCCTAAGAATGGATAAAAAATCTTTCCATCTGTTGTATGTGGTCACCAATCGGACTGGCTGTTGCATAGTCTCCTTGTCACGACCAGAGTATAATAGATGATTTCTAAGGGTATTAACGGCTCTCCTAAACCCCTTACGTATGCATTTTTTGCTGTACCCTCTGTCTATAAAGCGTTTGGATAGTTCATCCGCTTGTTTCTGAAAACCCTCCATGAATGATCAGATTCTTTTTGCTCGTAAGAACTGTGAGACCGGAATACTTTTAATTGTGGCCGGGAGGTGGCAAGAAGTTGCATGCAACAATGTGTTTATGGAGGTTTTTTCCAGAATATATCAGTACTTAAATCTCCACTGGAAGAAGCCTGGATTGCAATGTCTAAAAATTCCACCGTACGGCCATATTTGCATGCGCATGCGCACTACCAACAGACATAGACTCAGTGCATTAGTGTGATTAGTACATAGTAAAATGCCCATAATAAATAATCAATTTTGCCCATTGCATATGAATAATCAAAAAATCATCACTAACGGGCTGAATATTAATGAGGACAGTTTGTATATAGTTGTACTTATGCAAAAAGGTCATTGATATACATACAAATATATTATCCATAAGAATCACATTTTATTTATTACTATCACTTAAATGTGGGACCAAAGAAAGGCTACACAGAGATCGGGACAGGAAACACTGCCTCATACCACTATATATATAATCACACCAGGACATCAATTTAAATTTTGGCATGTTGCTGCATTGATCTCAGTGTAGCACCCCCATTATCCTATGAGACATAAAGTCCTGCAGATTAACACATTAAAGGACAAGCCCAAAGGATTAAAATCCCAACAAAATAGCATTATGAAAAAGTGACATTAAATTACATTATATAGCATGTATATTAAATCCAGATCTCCATCCTTTTTCTCAATAAATGTATTATTGTCACATATCCAGACTCAGCTCTTATTGCTTGTAGAAAGTGAGTGCAGGCTGGTTAATGCACATATGGTCCAGTCATGAAAACAGATTAGGACTGCTCATTTAGAACTGAAACAACAGAAATGTTAAAATCAAAAAACTACCGGACTAAAACATACCCACCCATAAAAAAAACCCTATTGAGACAATTTCAGAGGACTCAGTTAGTCAGATGTTTCCTAGAGCACTACAAAAAAGAGCCAAAGCCATCACTTTCATTTAGTCCTTGCGGGAGCAACGAACCTAACCTGTAGATCCATCTACACTCCAATCTAGCCAAGGCCTGACTTAGATCGCCTCCCCTTGGTCCAAGATATATATGATCTATGACCCGAAATTTCTGGCCATTTGGATTACAATTGTGGTACCTTTTAAAATGCCTTGGTATAGTTTTTAATAGAGATGGATCTTCTATGGTACGGGCATTTCTGATGTCTTTTAGGTGTTCTAAAGCTCTCACTTTGAACTCCCGTGTTAGGCCAATATATATTTTGGCACAAGGGCATTCAGCCTGATATAGAACTCCACTTGAGGACCAGTTAGTATTTTCCAAATACCAAACGTACGTGTTCCGTCATGATTTTTAAAGGATTTTGTTTTAACACAATTACCGCAGGCCTTACTCAGGCCACACGGGTAAAAGCCATTCAGAGAATTTGAAACTTCTTTACTCCTGATCTTTTGATGGACCTCATAGTGGCTATGCACGAGAATATCCCGCAAATTGCAGAAACGTCTTGCCACCATAGAAGAGATATAGTTTTTTAAGATAGGGTCCGTTTGTAAAACGTTCCAATGTTTCTCTAATATGGCCTTTAGATTTTTCCACTGTGAGTTACAGGTTGTAATTACCCTTGTTACATCAGATTTCGCTTTCTGTCCATTTCTAAAAGCAAAGAGGAGATTATTTCTATCACTGTTTTTGGCTCGTTTATATCCATTTCTAACGCTCCTGTACTATAGCCGCGTTCAGTGAATCTACTAGCAATATCCTTAGATTGTGACTCAAAGCTCACCTCGCTGGAACAAATTCTTTTGGCCCTTAAAAATTGGCCAATCGGGATCTCACGTAGTAGTGAGGGCAGATGAGATGAGGTAGCATGCAACAAAGAGTTTGTTGCAGTTGGCTTGCGGAACATGTCTGTCTGGATAAAGCGGTCGTCAGATACCTCAATTTTAAGGTCAAGAAACTCCAGTCTTCTGCCATACTTATACGTTAATTTGATATTCATCCTGCACTCACTTTCTACAAGCAATAAGAGCTGAGTCTGGATATGTGACAATAATTCATTTATTGAGAAAAAGGATGGAGATCTGGATTTAATATACATGCTATATAATGTCATTTAATGTCACTTTTTGATAATGCTATTTGTTGGGATTTTAATCCTTTGGGCTTGTCCTTTAATGTGCTAATCTGCAGGACTTTATGTCCCATAAGATAATGGGGGTGCTACACTGAGATTGATGCAGCAACATGCCAAAATTTAAATTGATGTCCTGGTGTGATTATATATATAGTGGTATGAGGCAGTGTTTCCTGTCCCGATCTCTGTGTGGCCTTTCTTTGGTCCCACATTTAAGTGATCGTAATAAATAAAATGTGATTCTTATGGATAATATGTTTGTATGTATATCAATGACCGTTTTGCATAAGTACAACTATGTACAGCCCGTTAGTGATGATTTTTTGATTATTCATATGCAATGGGCAAAATTGATTATTTATTATGGGCCTTTTACTATGTACTAATCACACTAATGCACTGAGTCTCAGCCCGTTGGTAGTGCGCATGCGCCGGTCCCCGCTCCTCACACTTCCTGGTGCGCGACTCATATGAGCTGATGCGTTCCACGCTGCGGCTCAGCGCGCGCAGCCATGGAAGTTACTTACATGAAGGTATGCTGGGACTGCCTCATGCGCCGACAATAGCAATGTCATGTGACGGGGGCGGTTTGGAGGCACGTCCAGCCCGCCTCCGCCATCGGCTGCTCATCTTGCTTAAAAACCCGGACATCCCTCCACCCTGACACGCCATTTTGAACAAGCGAGGCAAAACGGGGTCAGGGGTGGTGGACGCATGGCCAGGTGATCCTCCTTCCACGAGGTAAATATCCTTCTTACCCACTTTAACTTGCTCTACCAGCAACATGTGAGTCCTTGCTATCACCTTAATAGTAGTGTTGAGCGAGTATGCTTGTCACTACTCGGTACTCGCACGAGTATCACTGTACTCGGGCTACTCGGCGGGTACCGAGTAATCTCGCTATACTCGTGCTGTACTCGTGGTCTTCATCCCTGCATGTTGGCGCTCTTTTGAGAGCTAGCCCTCATGCAGGGATTGGCTGGCAGACCACTGCAATGCCACAGCCCTGTTAGTTGTGGAATTGCAGTGATTGGCCGGCCCTCACAGCATGACCGTGCCTTTAGCCCGACACTTCCCCGCTCGGCTACGCCCCCTCCCGCACTCCACTCCGCATGTATATATATATACACGCATACACACACGCACATTTTTTTTTTACTTTACATTTTTATGGTTTCTACATGCTGCCGGGGGTCATTTCAGAATAATACTCGGGTCTCCCATAGGATAACATTGGGCTCGGTGCTCGGGCCGAGTACACGAGTATCTTGGGATGCTCGGCCTGAGCCTCGAGCACCCGAGCTTTTTGGTACTCGCTCATCACTACTTAATAGGCTTTGCATTGTATTTCCCAGCAGGAACCAGATAACTATAGCCTAGTTTATCTACTATTATCTGATTCAATCTGATTTGTGGGGTGATTGCCTGTATAGGAGCTTTCTATTGTCTGCCTCTTGGTACAAGGACTAAAGGTGGTGTCACACACAGTGACAACGATGTCGCTGCTACGTCACCATTTTCTGTGACGTAGCAGCGACGTCCCGTCACTGTCGCTGTGTGTGACATGCAGCAACGAGCTGGCCCCTGCTGTGAGGTCGCCGCTTGTTGATGAATGTCCAGCTTCATTTTTTGGTCGTCGCTCTCCCGCTGTGACGCACAGATCGCTGTGTGTGACAGCGAGAGAGCGACGAAATGAAGGGAGCAGGAGCCGGCATCTGGCAGCTGCGGTAAGCTGTAACCAGGGTAAACATCGAGTAACCAAGGTGGTTACCCAATATTTACCTTCGTTACCAGCCTCCGTCGCTCTCACGCTGCCAGTGCCGGCTCCTGCTCTCTGCACATGTAGCTGCAGTACACATCGGGTAATTAACCCGATGTGTACTGTAGCTAGGAGAGCAGGTGTCGCGGACGTAGGAGGGGACGCTGCACTCTCCCACTGCTCGGGTCCGGCCGCTGCTGCTGCGGCTGCGGCTGCTGCTGCTTGGTGGTGGCTTGAGCGGTGGGCCGGATTCCGGGGACTCGAGCGGCGCTCCTCGCCCGTGAGTGAAAAGGGTGGGGATTTGATTGTGGGGATTTGGTTATTGTCCGTGATGCCACCCACGGTTGTGGTGATATTGGTGACACCACCGCTGCTCTGGACGGGGATCCCGGGAGCCATGACAGGGAGCAGCCTGGATGTTAGTTCTCCCCTCCGTGGGTAGGGGGTAGGTTGTCCCGGGGCCCGGTGATGGGGTAGGGATGGATGGCAGGCGGGCTACGGGGCCTGGTGAGGTGCAGGGTTGCGGCGCTGTGCCGCACGGTGGTACTCACTCAATATAGGCCCCAGACAGGATCCCCTTTATACAGACCCCAGACAAGACCTCCCTTTAAACAGACCTCTGTACAAAGACCCCAGACCAGACCAGTAAAAGCAAGATAGGAAAATCCAATTAATTATGAATGCTGCTGCCTCATTCTGGGGGGTCACAAATTTCAGACTCCATACCAAAGCCCCTGTATACAGAACTCATACAAGACCTTCTGTATACAGACCCCATATCAGACCTCGTGTATACAGGCTGAGAGCTTTTTGGAGGAGACTCTCAGCTTTTAATATGAGACATAAACTGAGTTTCAAGTACATTTATTAAAAAATCTGTGACCTCCTGTATACAGATCCCTGGATTCGGGGTAGGTCATTTTTCAATGTGAGACCGCGAGAGTGATAGCCTTTTATGGTACTTACTATCAAAGTCTCACATTACAAATCAGCAGTCAAATCAGCTGGTACTTAAGGGCCTTTATAATGTGGGACCTCTCACTCCTCCAGTGTGGGTTAGGCTGCTTTCACACATCAGTTTTTTTGCATCAGGCACAATCTGGCTAAAAAACCTATGCAACAGATGTGGCGAAAAAACGCATCCTTTGCATTAGTTTTTCCATGCGGTCCCTTCGTTTTTTGACACATCCATTGTGATACTGAGCATGCGCAGTTCAAAAAAACGGATCTGTCTTTGGAATCTGTCATATGCCGGATCCAGCTCCCAAAGGCTTCAATTATAAAACACGCTGTACGACGCCGGATCTGACGCGATGCGATTTTTCGCCGCAGACAAAAATCGCTGCATGCAACGTTTCATCCAGCCGCCGCATCAGCTAATTACGCCGCATCTGCCATAAAACGGACGCAACGCAAGGCCCTTCGGCGCTAAAGCAAGTTTATGAGGAAAACACGCATCTGGCGGCAAAAAAAAAATGGATGCGTTTTTTTCTGCAAAGCGCCGGATTGTGCCTGATTGCAAAAAAACTGATGTGTGAAAGCAGCCTTATACTATTCACTTGGAGGAGTTGCTGCTCAGAAGTGCATGTGGCTTCAGACTGTTGCTGTATATTCTGAAGACTCTCTCAAGATAAGTTGTTTTGTTTTTTTACCCTTTTGATGTTTATTTTTGTGTCTATTTTTCCCTCTGTGGATCAGTGGGTGGTGGGATTTAGTCCTAGGGTTTTGCTAGGAGACAGGGGCACGTTGGTGGGCCACACCTCCTTACCCTTATAGGTACCTGTGGCTTGAGGGCTAGCACAGGGCCCCCCAGTGTCAGGGTCAGCCCAGGAGCCCCCTGGTTAACCCCCCCCCCTTGTGTTTCAGCCCCCTTTATTTCCAGAAGTACACTTGCTGGGTGTCTCTCCCCACAACCAATGTGACACCTAACTGAGTTTCTAGTATATTTATTCAGAAATCTGTGACCTCCTGTATACAGATCCCTGGATTCGGGGTAGGTCATTTTTCAATGTGGGACTGCTAGAGTGATAGCCTTATATGGAACTTACTCTCAAAGTCTCACATTACAAATCAGCAGTCACTGTGGTTGCCTAATTTTGGGGTCACATCTCATATGAAAGCTGAGGGTCTCCTCCAAAAAGCTCTCTGTCTGTATACAGGGGTTCTGGTCTGAGGTCTATATACAATAGTTCTGCTATGGGGTCTGTATGCAGGGGCTTTGGTGTGGAGTCTGATATTTGTGACCTTCAAAATCAGGCAGATGCTAGGACATTTCATTCATAATGAATAGGATTTACCTATCTCGCGTGTGCCAGAATTTCTCCAGAACCAAGGGTCCAATCAAAAATCCAACAACGTTATAATAATAAGAATTAATAATAATAATGTTTATTTTTATAGCGCCAACATATTCCGCAGAACTTTCCAATCAAGTGGGGGCTTGTACAGAAAAAAAACCAAAATAGTACAAAGTTCAGATACAGTAGGAATGAGGGCCCTTCTCGACAGCTTACAATCTATGGGGAAATAGGGGGACACACAAGGCAAGGCGTGCTTGTAGTATCCGGTCCGGCCATCGTTATGATAGATTGATTTCATATATAGTTGAATGATTCCGTCCTAAGACAGTAAACTTTTTAGGTGCAGTTACATGCCATTTGTTGTATGGAGGATGTGATGACAGAGATAGGAGGGAGAAAGTTATGGATAGCATTTTAAAGGAGGGACAGGAGAAAGTTAGGTTATTAAGTTACGGTGATAAGCTTGTCTGAAGAGATGTGTTTTTAATGTACGCTTAAAAACATGGGTGCTGGATATTAGTCGCATTCTTGCGGTAGTGCATTCCAGAAAACTGGCACGGCACGAGAGAAGTCTTGGAGATGGGAGTGTGTGGTTCGTATTATGGAGGATGTTAGTCTAAGATCATTAGGGATGAGATATAGGGTGGTGCAGAGCTGTGGAGAGCTTTTTGGGTGAGAGATAAAAGTTTGTGTTGTATTCTATTGCTTATAGGTAGCCAGTGTAGAGACTGGCACAAGGTAGAGGTATCAGAGAAGAGGCTGGACAGGAATACGACCCTGGCTGCTGTGTTCAGGATGGATTGGAGAGGAGAAAGTTTGGTCAGAGGGAGACCGATCAGTAAAGAGTTGCAATAGTCCAGACGAAAATGAATAAGAGCGACAGTAAGGGTTGTGCAGTTTCAAAAGTGAGAAACGGTTGGAGTTTGGAGTTGTTTTTAAGATGCAGATGACATGTGCGAGTGAGTGATTGTATATGGGGAATGAAGGAAAGTTCTGTGTCAAATATAACCCCATGAAAGCGAGCATGCCGCTGTGGAGTAATGATTGAACCATCAAGGCAATTGATATGTCGGGTATAGGTTGGTTAGTAGAGGGAGGAAATACAAGAATCTCAGTTGTGGAGAGATTCAGTTTCAGATAGAGGGAGGACATACTTTGAGAGATAGCAGACAGACAATCCCTGGTATTTTGTAATAATGCAGGGGTGATATTAGGAGATGATGTGTACAGTTGGGTGTCATCAACATAGAGATGGTACTGGAAACCAAATCTGCTGATAGTTTGTCCAATAGGGGCGGTGTATAGAGAAAGAGGAGGGGGCCCAAGACTGAGCTTTGAGAAACCACAAGAGTGAGGGGGAGAGGAGAGGAGTAAGATCCAGCAAAGGAAACCGTGAAGGAGCGGTCAGAGAGGAGGAGAAGCAGGCGAGGGCAGTGTCCTTGAGGCTAATAGAGCGGAGCATGGTGAGCTGGAGTTGGGGATCCACAGTATCAAAAGCAGCTGAGAGATTCAAGAGAAACAATAGGGAGCAATGGCCATTTGATTTTGCTGTTAATAGATCATTGGAGACTTTGGTCAGGGCCATTTTGGTGGAGTGTAAGGAGCGGAAACCGGATTGAAAGGGATCAAGAAGCGAGTTTTCAGAGACGTAGCTGATTAACCGAGATGGCATGCTTAAATGATGAAGGAAAGGTACCTGATGAGAGTAAGAGCGAGAGATGTGTTAAACATTTTGGTTAGCTAGGTAGTGACAGCTGGGGAGAGAGTCTGAAGGAGATGTGAGGGAATAGGTTCACTGGTGCAGGTTGTCGGGCGGGAAGATGCAAGGAGCTTGGTCACTTCTTCTTCTGTGACAGGCTCGAAGATGGAAAGTGAGCTTGAGGTGTGGGAGGGGAGCGGATCAAGGCTCTGAGGAGATTTTTGAGAAATATCCTAACGGATGTGGTTGATCTTTTGTAAGAAGAATGTGGCCAGATCATCAGAGCTGAGACTGGTGACCCGGGGTCTGTTTCAAAGAGTCGTTTAGGATTGTTGGCTAGTGATGTGATGAGGGTGGTAAAGTATGCATGTTTTCCAGATGAAGAGCAGCGTTATAGGTTTTGAACATAAACTTATAGTGGATGAAGTCTTCTGCTGAAAGTGATTTTCTCCACAGACGCTCTGCACACCTTGAACAGCGCTGGAAGAAGCAAGTTTGAAGTGTGTGCCAGGGCTGCCGCTGCCTGTGTGTTTTTTTCTGTGTGTAGCTGGTGCAGCTTCATCCAGGGCACTCTGTAATGTCTTACTATAGTGTGCCACTACAGAGTCTTCACAGGAAAGGGAGGAGGTGTGATCCAAGGATAACTGAATATTGTTCATAAGCAGCTGAGTATTGATGGTGCTTAGACTTCTGTATGAGTATGTCCTGGGTATTGTGGAGACAGTTCATGACAGTGAAGGAGAGAAGGTTGTGGTCAGAGCGTGGAAGAGGGCAATTTGTAAAGTCATGAAGAGTGCAAAGGAAAGAGAAGACCAGATCCAGCGTATTCCCGCTCTCATGCGTAGGAGAGTTAGTGAGCTGAGTGAGGCCTAAAGAGGAGGTTAGAGAAAGAAACTGGGTGGCCGATGGGGTGAGCGGGTCATTGATAGGGATGTTAAAGTCTCCCATGATGACAGTGGGAATGTCACAGGATAGAAAGTGAGGAAGCCAGGTGGAGAAGTGATCGAGGAACTGATAGGAGGAGCCTAGAGGGCGATACTCCACTGCCACTCGCAGGGAGAATGGTTTGAAGAGTCTCATGGTGTGAACTTTAAAGGAAGGAAACATGAGTGAGGGTACTGAGGGATGACCTAGAATGCACACTGGGGAGAAAGGAGCAGACCAACACCTCCACCTGGTCTGTTCTCATGTCTGGGGGATGTGAGAATTGTAGCCCCCCTTACGAGAGAGCAGCGGTAGTGTCAGAGTGCTGGATCCAGGTTTCTGTGAGAGCAAGAAGATTAAGGGAGTTGGAGAGGAAGAAGTCTTAAATGTAGGAGAGTTTGTTGCACACAGACCATGAATTCCAGAGTGCACAATAAGATAAGAAGATTGGCAGGGTTTCTATGTGTTGCAGGATTAGGCTGCTTTCACACATCCGGTTTGAGCAGTGTGGCTCAATCCGGCTGTGCAAGCTATGCAACGGATGCGGTGAAAAAAACGCATCCTTTGCATAAGTTTTTCCCATGTGGCCCGTCCGGTTTTTGACGCTTGCGGCATGCTACTGAGCATGCACAGTGGCAAAAACCGCATGCGGCGGCCGGATGCGGTTTTTGCCGCATCGCGCCGCGTCTGGCCGCCATAGGCATGCATTGAAAAATGTGCCGCATCGGCCGAATGCGGCGCGATGCAGTTTTTTTTGCCGCACGAAAAAACGTGCCAGGCAACGTTCCATCCGGCCGCCGCATCGGCTAAATCTGCCGCATGCGGCAAAAACCGGACCGAACGCGAGCCCATGCGGCACAATGCGGCACTAATTAAAGTCTATGCAGAAAAAACGCAACCGGCAGCAAAAAAAAAACGGTTGCGATTTTCCTGCAAAGTGCCGGTTTGTGCCGCATTGCAGAAACCGGAGGTGTGAAAGCAGCCTTAGAGTTATATGTACTAAAGGACGGGGGGCCGGGGTTAGGAGAGATGTCCCCAGCGGCTAGGAGGAGGAGGAAAACGAGGGAGAGCAGGTGGTTGTGATTTCTGTGAGAGTTTTGTGTTCTGTGGGGTAGTAGTGGATTGTGTGGAGTGATTGATAAATGTCAGTTGGGCCTCAATGTTGTACATGGGAGAGGAAAGGAGAGAGGGGCTGATATAGAGAGAAAACACAGAATGTGTAAGAGGAGGGTATAGGTGAGGGAGGGCAGAAACTGATACATATAAGAAACAAAGATATAACAACTGAGTATTGTAGTAGAGCAGAATCAGAATCATGCTTGTGAGAGTGTTTGGCCTGGTGTCCCTGTCCACACGCCATGATTAACAAGAGAGACACTGCAAACGAAATATACAACATACATGTTATCCCTAGGCAGATGACAGAGGAATCGCTGTACAAGATAACAGACATCCAGACTAGGCAGGGAAAGACCAGAAAAGCAAGTGGGAGTCAATGTGATACAAAGTTAATAATTTATTAATTTATATAGCACTATTAATTCCATAGCGCTTTACATACATTTGCAACACTGTCCCCATTAGGGCTCACAATCTAAACATCCTATCAGTATGTTTTTGGAGTGTGGGAGGAAAGCAGAGTGCCTGGAGGAAACCCACGCAAACATGGGGAGAAGATACAAACTCCTTGCAGATAATGTCCTTGGTGAGATTTGAACCCAGGAGCTCAGCGCTGCAAGACTGCAGTGCTAACACTGAGCCACCGTGCCACCCCAGTTTTCAGCAGTGACAAGGGGTCTGGTCTGGAGCCTGCATACAAGGGCTCTGCTCTGGGGCCTGTACACAGGGGAAAGTCTGATCTGGGATTTGTATACAGGGTTTCTGGTCTGGGGTCTGTATGCAGGAGGTCTAATCTGGGGTCTGTATACAAGGGGTCTGGCCTGGGGTCTGTATACAGTAGCTAATTTCTGGGGTATGCATACAAGGGGTCTGTTCTGTGGTCTGTATACAGGAGGTCTGGTCTGGGGCCTGTATACAAAGAGTCATATGGGGTTTTCCAATTCTCTTTTTACCAGGATTTTACCAGGATTTCTCCAGAACCAAGGGTGCAATTAAAGATCCAACAGAGAGATTTTGGAGGAGACCCTCAGCTTTCACATGAGACGTAAACTGAGTTTCTAGCACGTTTATTCAGAAATCTGTGACCTGTATACAGATCCCTGGATTCGGGTTAGGTCATTTTTCAATCTGAGACTGCGAGAGTGATAGCCTTATATGGTACTTACTATCAAAGTCTCACATTACAAATCAGCAGTCACTGTGGTCGCCTCATTGGGGGTCACAGATTTCTGAATAAACGTCTTACAAACTCAGTTTAGGTTTTATATGAAAGCTGAGGTTCTCCCTCCCCCCCAACCTCTCTGTCGGATCTTTGATTAGACCTTTGGTTCTGGAAAAAGCCTGATAAAGGCGAGATAGAAAAATACCAAATGACTAGAGATGAGCGAACCGGTCGTGGTTCGGCTCGAGGTCGGTTCGCCGAACGGAGCTCCCGTTCGAGTTCGGTTCGTCGAACGTTCGACGAACCGAACTCGAACTGCATAGGAAACAATGGCAGGCAATCACAAACACATAAAAACACCTAGAAAACACCCTCAAAAGGTGTCCAAAAGGTGATAAACAACTCACAACACAACACAAACACATGGGAAAGTGACAAGGACATATACTCATGCGAAAACAAAACAGCTGGACAAGGAAAAAGAGGAGGACACACAGATATAGGCATGGCACGCCCTTCTAAAATCATGTAAAACACCGCAAGGTGACTCCAAGCAGAGTCTCCCTTTTTTCCAAAAATTGTGCCCCACACACACCCACCCATTCAGTGGCAGCACTTGTGCCCTAGTTGTACACTTCACAGCTAGATTTGCATCAAGCACATTCAAAAATACGCTATTCTTAACCGTCCCCAGGATGACACCGGGGTAGGTAGCAAAGTCTTTCCTGATCCCAGCTCTGTACATCTTGGATCATTTTAAAAACACAGCAAGCAAGGGTTACTCCAAGCGGAGTCTCCCTTTTTTCCAAAAATTGGGCCCCACACACACCCACCCATTCAGTGGCAGCAGTTGTGCCCCAGTTGTACACTTCACAGCTAGATTTGCATCAAGCACATTCAAAAATACGCCATAATTAACCATCCCCAGGATGACACCGGGGTAGGTAGCAAAGTCTTTCCTGATCCCAGCTCTGTTCATCTTGGCTCTTTTAAAAACAATGTAAGTAAGGGTTACTCCAAGCGGAGTCTCCCTTTTTTCAAAAAATTGGGCCACACAGACACCTTATCAGTGGCAGCACTTGTGCCCTAGTTGCAAACAGGATGTTTTGATTTGCATCAAGCACATTCAAAAATACGCTATTCTTAACCGTCCCCAGGATGACACCGGGATAGGTAGCAAAGTCTTTCCTGATCCCAGCTCTGTTCATCTTGGATCATTTTAAAAAACACAGCAAGCAAGGGTTACTCCAAGCGGAGTCTCCCTTTTTTCCAAAAATTGGGCCCCACACACACCCACCCATTCAGTGGCAGCAGTTGTGCCCCAGTTGTACACTTCACACCTAGATTTGCATCAAGCACATTCAAAAATACGCTATTCTTAACCGTCCCCAGGATGACACCGGGGTAGTTACTCCAAGCGGAGTCTCCCTTTTTTCCAAAAATTGGGCCCCACACACACCCACCCATTCAGTGGCAGCAGTTGTGCCCCAGTTGTACACTTCACAGCTAGATTTGCATAAAGCACATTCAAAAATACGCCATAATTAACCATCCCCAGGATGACACCGGGGTAGGTAGCAAAGTCTTTCCTGATCCCAGCTCTGTTCATCTTGGCTCCTTTTAAAAACAATGTAAGTAAGGGTTACTCCAAGCGGAGTCTCCCTTTTTTCAAAAAATTGGGCCACACAGACACCTTATCAGTGGCAGCACTTGTGCCCTAGTTGCAAACAGGATGTTTTAATTTGCATCAAGCACATTCAAAAATACGCTATTCTTAACCGTCCCCAGGATGACACCGGGGTAGGTAGCAAAGTCTTTCCTGATCCCAGCTCTGTTCATCTTGGATCATTTTAAAAAAACACAGCAATCAAGGGTTACTCCAAGCGGAGTCTCCCTTTTTTCAAAAAATTGGGCCCCACACACACCCACCCATTCAGTGGCAGCAGTTGTGCCCCAGTTGTACACTTCACAGCTAGATTTGCATCAAGCACATTCAAAAATACGCTATTCTTAACCGTCCCCAGGATGACACCGCGGTAGGTAGCAAAGTCTTTCCTGATCCCAGCTCTGTTCATCTTGGATCATTTTAAAAAACACAGCAAGCAAGGGGTACTCCAAGCGGAGTCTCCCTTTTTTCCAAAAATTGGGCCCCACACACACCCACCCATTCAGTGGCAGCAGTTGTGCCCCAGTTGTACACTTCACAGCTAGATTTGCATCAAGCACATTCAAAAATACGCTATTCTTAACCGTCCCCAGGATGACACCGCGGTAGGTAGCAAAGTCTTTCCTGATCCCAGCTCTGTTCATCTTGGATCATTTTAAAAAACACAGCAAGCAAGGGTTACTCCAAGCGGAGTCTCCCTTTTTTCCAAAAATTGGGCCCCACACACACCCACCCATTCAGTGGCAGCAGTTGTGCCCCAGTTGTACACTTCACAGCTAGATTTGCATCAAGCACATTCAAAAATACGCCATAATTAACCGTCCCCAGGATGACACCGGGGTAGGTAGCAAAGTCTTTCCTGATCCCAGCTCTGTTCATCTTGGCTCCTTTTAAAAACAATGTAAGTAAGGGTTACTCCAAGCGGAGTCTCCCTTTTTTCAAAAAATTGGGCCACACAGACACCTTATCAGTGGCAGCACTTGTGCCCTAGTTGCAAACAGGATGTTTTGATTTGCATCAAGCACATTCAAAAATACGCTATTCTTAACCGTCCCCAGGATGACACCGGGATAGGTAGCAAAGTCTTTCCTGATCCCAGCTCTGTTCATCTTGGATCATTTTAAAAAACACAGCAAGCAAGGGTTACTCCAAGCGGAGTCTCCCTTTTTTCCAAAAATTGGGCCCCACACACACCCACCCATTCAGTGGCAGCAGTTGTGCCCCAGTTGTACACTTCACACCTAGATTTGCATCAAGCACATTCAAAAATACGCTATTCTTAACCGTCCCCAGGATGACACCGGGGTAGTTACTCCAAGCGGAGTCTCCCTTTTTTCCAAAAATTGGGCCCCACACACACCCACCCATTCAGTGGCAGCAGTTGTGCCCCAGTTGTACACTTCACAGCTAGATTTGCATCAAGCACATTCAAAAATACGCCATAATTAACCATCCCCAGGATGACACCGGGGTAGGTAGCAAAGTCTTTCCTGATCCTAGCTCTGTTCATCTTGGATCATTTTAAAAAACACAGCAATCAAGGGTTACTCCAAGCGGAGTCTCCCTTTTTTACAAAAATTGTGCCCCACAGCCACCCATTCAGTGGCAGCACTTGTGCCCTAGTTGTACACTTCACAGCTAGATTTGCATCAAGCACATTCCAAATCCACAAGCATTTACTCTCCCCAGGATGACACAGGGGTAGTAAATTCATGGTGGATCCATGACTTGTTCATTTTAATGAACGTTAGTCTGTCCACATTGTCACTGGACAGACACGTGCGCTTATCTGTCAGCACACACCCAGCAGCACTGAAGACACGTTCAGAGACAACGCTGGCAGCTGGACACGACAAAATCTCCACGGCGTAACTGGAGAGCTCTGGCCATTTTTCTAGATTTGAAGCCCAAAATGAGCAAGGCTCCATTTGCAAAGTCATGGCATCGATGTTCATTTGGAGATACTCCTGTATCATCCTCTCCAGCCGTTGACTATGTGTCAGACTTGTTGTCTCTGGTGGCCTTGCAAAGGAGGGTCTAAAAAAATTATGAAAAGATTCCATAAAATTGCTGTTACCAGCACCAGATACAGTCCTACTGGTACGGGTAGACTGTTGAAGATGACGAGACCGTCCCATGTTTGTCAAGTTACAACTGGGAGAATCACTCACTGCACCTGCACGGTTGTTTGGTGGAAAAGCCGAGCTAAGATTGAGTAACAGCTTCTGCTGATACTCCTGCATACGTACGTCCCTTTCTATGGCTGGAATTATGTCACAAAATTTGGACTTGTACCGGGGATCTAATAGTGTGGCAATCCAGTAGTCATCATCACTTCTAATTTTGACAATACGAGGGTCATGTTGGAGGTAGTGCAACAAGAAGGCACTCATGTGTCTTGCGCAGCCATGCGGACCAAGTCCACGCTGTGTTTGTGGCATAGAGGTGCTACCCGTTCTTTCTTCCTCTGAGTCTGACATCTCCCCCCAACCTCTTTCAACTGAAATTTGACCAAGGTCTCCCTCATCTGCTGAGTCTTCCATGTCCATGGACAGGTCGTCCTCCATTTCTTCATGTTCTCCTGCACCTTCCTCAACATTTCGCCTGCTACTATGCGCCCTTGTTGATCCCTGTCCCCCATGGTCCCATGCCTGCTGCGTTGGTGATGATGAACGTCTGGACCTTGGTGATGTTGTTGTCCCTTGCGCATATGAATCCTCCTGTAGTTCCTCCCCTTCAGTTGTCCCACCCCCTGACTCCGAATAGTGTTTAGCGTGTGCTCCAGCATGTAAATGACTGGAATTGTCATGCTGATAATGGCATTGTCAGCGCTAAACATATTCGTCGCCATGTCGAAACTGTGCAGAAGGGTGCATAGGTCCTTGATTTGAGACCACTCTATCAGGGTGATCTGCCCCACCTCTGCATCTCGTTGGCCCAGGCTATACGTCATGACGTATTGCACCAGGGCTCGGCGGTGCTGCCACAGTCGCTGTAACATGTGGAGAGTCGAATTCCAGCATGTCGCCACATCGCATTTCAGGTGATGAACCGGCAGGCCGAAAGACTTCTGGAGAGATGCAAGTCGCTCAGCTGCGGCGGTTGAACGACGGAAGTGAGCAGACAGTTTTCGTGCCCTGGTCAGAAGGCCATCTAGGCCGGGATAGTGTGTTAAGAATTGCTGGACAACAAGGTTCAACACGTGAGCCATACAAGGCACGTGTGTCACCTTGCCCAGGCGAAGGGCCGCACCCAGGTTTGCAGCATTGTCGCACACGGCCTTACCAGGCTGCAGGTTGAGTGGAGACAACCATTTATTAAACTCGGACCGCGGAGCTGACCACAACTCCTCAGCTGTGTGACTCCCATTCCCAAGACATGTCAAGCTAAAGACCGCCTGATGCCGTTGCGCTCTGCTGCCAGCATAGTAATGAGGGGTGCGTGATTCCTTTTGCGCAGTGAGAACGCTGGTGGCCTGACCAGGCAGGCTTGGGGCGGAGGTGGAGGACCCAGATGAGGTGGAGGAGGCAGAAGCAGTGGCGGAACTTAGACAGACAGAGGATTGACACACAAGTCGTGGGGACGGCAAGACTTGTGCAGCAGACCCTTCACCATCTATCACCATAGTTACCCAGTGCCCAGTCAGCGACATGTAACGTCCCTGTCCATGCTTACTGGTCCAAGTATCGGTGGTGAAATGCACCCGTTCACACACAGAGTTTCTCAAGGAAGCGGTGATGTTGTGTGCGACATGCTGGTGTAGCGCGGGCACACCTTTCTTAGAGAAGTAGTGGCGACTAGGCATCTGGTACTGGGGCACAGCGACAGACATAAGGTCTCTAAAATCCTGTGTGTCCACTAGGCGGAAAGGCAGCATTTCGGTAGCCAAGAGCTTACAGAGGGATAGAGTCAACCTCTTAGCTTTGTCATGGGTCGCAGGAAATGGCCTTTTATTTGACCACATCTGAGGGACAGAGATCTGGCTGCTGTGTGTAGACGGTGTTGATTAGGGTGTCCCTGTAAAAATGCAGGTTTGTGAGGAAAGTGCAGGCGGAGACATGATGTTGCCTTCATCCAACGTTGGTGCTATCGATGTCTGAGAGAGCTGTACACACTCACTTGTTTCCCCTTCCAAACCAACTGATGACCTACCAAGCAAACTGCCTGTTGCGGTTACAGTGGTGGAAGTTGTGCGTGGAAAACAGGGTGTGACAGCTGTCCCCACAGTCCTAGAAGATGAAGAGTGCGCGGATGCACTGGAAGGGGCAGGCCGTGGATGGTTCGCTCCGCTAGGCCGCATTGCAGAACAGTGAGCTTCCCATCGGGACCTATGATATTTATTCATGTGACGATTCATGGAAGAAGTTGTCAAACTGCTGAGGTTTTGACCTCTACTAACAGAATCACGACAAATTTTACACATCACATAATTTGGGCGATCTTTTTCGATGTCAAAAAAGGACCAGGCTAGGCAAGGCTTAGAGGGCATGCGACCTGCTGAGCCCCCCCGACTAGTGCTCAGAGGCAGAGTGGTGGCTGATGATGCAGTTGTAGACGTGCTACCAGTGCTCCGACTCTGTCCAGGAAGGCGCAAGGTAACTTCGTCGTTGGTTGCATCCTCCTCCACCGCCTCTGTTGACCTCCTCAAGTGCCTGACTGGGGGTTGACAGTAGGTGGGATCTAGAACTACATCATCAATTGTTGTGTTTGCACTCCCCTCCCCCTCAGACCAAGCCTCTTCTTGCCCTGACCGAATATTTAAGTTGTCATCCCAATCTGGTATCTGGGTCTCATCGTCATCAGTATGTTCCTCATTGTCTATAACCACAGGTGTTACAGTTTGTGACAAAGGGTCAACATTACGCTCAGAAACTTGGTCCTCACGGCCTGAATCAGAGTCACAAAGGTTCTGGGCATCACTGCAGACCATTTCCTGGTCTGTACTCACTGTAGCTTGGGAGCAGACCTCTGATTCCCAGGCTATAGTGTGACTGAACAGCTCTGCAGACTCAGCCATCTCAGTTCCACCATACTGTGCAGGGCTGATGGAGACTTCAGAGCTGGGAGAAAGCAAGTTTGATTGGGATGACAACTCAGAGGACTGGTGTTTTTTGGATGCGGTACTTGAAGTGGCTGAGAGGGCACTTGTTGGACCACTTAAGATCCATTCAAGCATTTTCCTTTTTTGGCCATCATCTAGCTTTGTACCTGTTGTTCGTGTCCGTAAAAAAGGGAGCACATCGGATTGTCCACGGTAAGTAGTAGACATCTTACTTTTGCTGGTAGATGGTCTATCTTCAGCAGATGATAATGGAGCTTTGCCACCTTCCCCACGGACAAACCCTTTTTTTCCTTTTCCACCACGCCTCTTCCCCTTTCCACCAGCATCTGTCATTTTGCCACTCATGTTGATTGCGACAAGATTGTGCACTGAAAATGTGGTAGTAAAAATTGAGAGGTGGTGTAGATTGCAGCGGTGGTCTAGCTTTATTAACAGCAGAATAATAAAGAATAAATATCCCTGACAATGCAACTACGGCCCTTAAACTGGCAGCATAAATTGCTAGTATAATGGCTTAGTAACAATGAGTTGGAGTGTGCAATGCAGGCAGACGTGCTGCAAATATCTGTGCACTAGTGGGACTATACAGAAGTCCAATAGCCACGTTTAGGATGCCACTAGGTACACTCAGTGTTTGCTAGTATAATGGCTTAGTTATAATGAGTTGGAGTGTGCAATGCAGGCAGACATGCTGCAAATATCTGTGCACTAGTGGGACTATACAGAAGTCCAATAGCCACGTTTAGGATGCCACTAGGTACACTCAGTGTTTGCTAGTATAATGGCTTAGTTATAATGAGTTGGAGTGTGCAATGCAGGCAGACGTGCTGCAAATATCTGTGCACTAGTGGGACTATACAGAAGTCCAATAGCCACGTTTAGGATGCCACTAGGTACACTCAGTGTTTGCTAGTATAATGGCTTAGTAACAATGAGTTGGAGTGTGCAATGCAGGCAGACGTGCTGCAAATATCTGTGCACTACTGGGACTATACAGAAGTCCAATAGCCATGTTTAGGATGCCACTAGGTACACTCAGTGTTTGCTAGTATAATGGCTTAGTTATAATGAGTTGGAGTGTGCAATGCAGGCAGACGTGCTGCAAATATCTGTGCACTAGTGGGACTATACAGAAGTCCAATAGCCACGTTTAGGATGCCACTAGGTACACTCAGTGTTTGCTAGTATAATGGCTTAGTTATAATGAGTTGGAGTGTGCAATGCAGGCACACGTGCTGCAAATATCTGTGCACTACTGGGACTATACAGAAGTCCAATAGCCACGTTTAGGATGCCACTAGGTACACTCAGTGTTTGCTAGTATAATGGCTTAGTAACAATGAGTTGGTGTGTAAAGGACAGGAGGGTACAGTGCCAGGGTTGTGGGTCTCTGGGTAGAGGAATGGAAGCCTGCCTTTCTATCCCTCCTAATGGGGAAATGCAGCGAGGAAATCCCTGACCTTAGCTACACAGATGCTGTCATCTTGTGTAGCTGTTAAACTCTGTTTTCAGGACCTGTCACCTATGGCTCTGACCCTGCCCGTATGAGCCCTTAAAAGCACTGATAGAAAGTGCTATCCCTAAGCTGTCCAGCGCTGTGTATGGAGCGCATACGGCAGTATCGGCGATAGGACTCAGAGTCAGGACGGAGCTGCGCCAGTGATGTCTGACACCAAGGACGCAGAAGAGATAATGGCGTCTGGACGGGCAGATACTCGTTTTTATAATGCAGGGACATGTGACATGGACATCCTATCACACATGCCGTTGCTTCTCTGGCTAAAAGTCCACTTAGCTGTGTGTGTGTCTGGGATTGGCTGACATGCTGGCCCTCCCCACTACACGCGCGCGCTTAGGGAAGGAAGACAAGGAAAAAAAAAAAAATGGCGATCGCCATTATCCATACAGCAGTGATCTGAATGCGCTGTTCCCGCACACTATACACTGAAATTTCATAATAGTGTAAGTCACAGAGTGACTTACACTATTACAGCGGAAAGCCAGCTAGGAATTAGCTGGGTTTTTTGCTGCTAGAACCGTTCTCGAACGTATCTAGAACTATCGAGCTTTTGCAAAAAAGCTCGAGTTCTAGTTCGATCTAGAACAGCCCCCAAAATCACTCGAGCCGCGAACTGGAGAACCACGAACCTAGAACCGCGCTCAACTCTACAAATAACTCCCTGTATACAGACTCCAGACCATACCTCCTATATACAGACCCAATACCAGACTTCCTGTGTACATATCGCAGACCAGACACCCTTTATACAGACTCAAGACTAGATCTCCTATATAAGGATCCCACATCAGTCTTCCTGTATTCAGACCCCAGACTAGACCCCCTTTATACAGACCCTAAACCAGTCCTCTCTGTATACAGGCCCCCTGTACACAGACCCCAGACCAGACCCCTTGTACACAGACTTCTGACCAAACCCCCTGTATACAGACCTCAGACCAGGCCTCCTGTATACAGACCCCCTGTACACAGACCCCAGACCAGACCTCCTGTATACATACGCCAGACCCCCTGTACACAGAAGTCAGACCAGACCTCCTGTATACAGAAACCAGACCAAACTCACTGTATACAGATCCAAGACCCCCTGTACACATGTGACGTGCTGGGCAAGCCAGGGGTCACAGGTAATGACATCACCACACCCTACACCCCGGATAGGTACACCAAAGCTAAACCTTAAATCCTTGTTGCCTTCCTCCAGGGGCTGATGTCCACACCAGGGGGTGGGCCAGGCGGTTGGCTCCGCCCACCGAGGAGTTCACAGTCCTGGAGGCGGGAAACCAGGCAGAGATGAGTTTGGAGTTAAAAGTGAGAGGAGAGGAAAGGAGTACAGGGAGAGTAGGGACAGTTTGAAAGCCTAAAGTTGGTCCGGGTGTGTGCCCCGGACTAAGACAGCAAGGTTAGCAGACGGCGGTGACCGTCTGCAGTGGAGGCTGATCAGAGTTGCCGAAAGGACCGCGGACGGGTAGTGGCCCGGCGGTACCGGACCGGTACACAAGGAGAAGCCAGCACCATTGGCAGGGGCCTTTCGGATCCCAGCAAGGCTTGGAGTCGCCGTGAATTTGCCAAATCCGGAAGTGAAGGGGACCTCCGGGTCTCCAAACAACTAAGTCCCGATTGAAGGCAACAGTCCAACCCTATGCGAGAGACACCGCCCCCGCCAAGGCACCAGTTTCTCAGGGCCAGCGCCTGCGGGCAAAGAGGGGCTCCTCCGGCCCATATCCAAGTCGGGGAGCGGGTTACCGGTGGGAATCCATCGCTACCAACAGTGAACTTAGGTGCAGGAAAAGTGACAGTCACCGTTAACTACCGGGGAAAAGCAACAGCAGCCATCCGTGGGAACCGTCTTTCCAGCCGTGTGTTTTACCAAGAACTGTGTCATCGTCTCAGGCTGAGTGAGTACCACCGTGCCGTGAGGCACAGCGCTGCCCCCGCGTCTCTGCACCTGACCAAGCCCTGCACCGGCCCTGCCATCCCTCATCCTACACCTCATCGCTGGGCCCCGGGACAACCACCCCCTACCCACGGAGGGGAGAACTAACAACTTTGCTGCTCCCTGTCACCGCTCCCAGGATCCCCATACAGAGCAGCGGTGGTGTCCACACAATCACCACAACCGTGGGTGGCGTCATGGACAATAAACAATCCCAAAAACCAATCCCCTTTCACTCACGGGCGAGGAGCGCCGCTCGAGTCCCCGGGATCCGGCCTGTCGCTCGAGCCACCGAGCAGCAGCAGGCCGCAGCGGCAGCGGCGGCCGGACCCGAGTAGTAGGGAGAGCGCTGCGTCCCCTCCTTCGCCCGCGACAACTTGGCGTCACGAACAGGATCTTACCGCTCTGCCGTTGGGTAGAGGTGCGCCTTGTTATAGCCGGAGGTATCCGGCCAGAAAATTTCAGAAGCCACCATCTTTGGCGCGAAGAGTTCCCGCTCGAGCGTCTCCTCGAGTAGTGGAGGCACGAAGGCCAAAACCCCGCCCCGATAGGGGAGGAGGCGGAAAGAGGCTAAGGGGGACAAAATGACGACTGAGTGCATGTAGCCGCGGCTATAGAGGCAGGGACGCCAGGACTCTGCAGCAATACTGGGTTCATGGAAGGCTCGATTGCCGAGATGCACAGTCCGACCGCCAACTAGGACGCTCCCGCACCCGGCACGGCGATGTGGTTGAGAGACCGGACTGCCCCGTTAAATAACCACCTGCAAGCCCATATGCAGCTCCTCCTAGAGGAGTGGGAGACCGACATGGCGAACGTAGTGGCTGCTATGCGGAGACGCGAGGTGGAAGAGGATTTGGAGGAGCGGGTAAGAGACCCACGCCCCTGTATTCCCGAGGGATCGGCCATTGAAGCTGAGGAGCCCGGCCTGCCTCCGCTCACCCTGCCTCTCTCCCCGCTACCCGTGTTAGCTGCTGCCGCTCCGCCACTAGGCCCGCTACCTGCCCAACCGGTAGCGATACCCTGCCAGTCCGCCCCGGCGGACCAACCGGCTGCAGACGCCCAGGACATCCCGGAATTACTACCGGGGGAACCGCTAGGATCGCGGCCCCTTAATAAAAATTTGCCAGAAGTCCCGGCAGTGATTGCGCCAGACCCCGAGCCCGGGACCGTAGCATGGATGAAGGCCCGGGTGATTGCGTTCCACCAACGTCAACAGGATCAGATCTTCCGGATGATGGAGCAGTCGACCAACGAGGTGGAGATGCTGATTACAACTGCCCCGATGTACGGGAGGGGAACAGATGTGACAGAGTCGACTGGTGACCCACGTCCCTATGTCCAATCAGGACCGGCCGCTGCGGCTGAGGGGCCCGGCCTAGTCTCGACCTATGCATCACCCTTGCCGATACTTATGGGGCGCCTCAGTGTAAACTCGCCTGACCTGCTGCCCCGTGCTACTGCAGAAGGATCTGATGTGCTGGATGCTGGAGGCCAGGAGGCTGCGGCAGCTGGCGGCAACCCGCCTGACGCAGATACGAGTGAAAGGGACTCCAGCGACTCCAGCTCTGGTGTTGAGCCCACCCCTGAAGGTGAGGAGGCAAGTGAGCGTCTCCGCTATGTGGGGGAACTGGTAGTTTATTACACCGCGCGTAATGGTGGGAATGGATACCGGGCGCCCATGTCAGAGCGAACCTGTCACTGCATGTTTGATATGCTGGTGGCAGAGGGTCCAGCAGACGCTGAGGACTCAGAGTAAGGGCAGCGGAGTACCGTTGCGCCGTCCCCGTTGGGACCACCAGTGTGTGTTTACAAGTTGAAAGTTATAAGAAAATAATAAGAGAAATGATTAACCGAAAAGTCATCTGATTGTCTGCACCTGATTGAAACTGGTCGTTGCCGGCACCGTTGTCCCCGTGGGGACCATCCACAGTTTATGCATAGGGAACTCTCTATGAACAGGCCCGAGAACTTGCAGGGCAACCACAAACGTTAAGTGGCATGTAAATAAAAATGTTTTGTTGCAGCTAACCGTTACCGCCTCCGGAGAGGCAGGTTGGAGGGAGGGCCCGCAGTGGAGCAGGCTGGGGCCCAGCCACCACCGGAACCGGTGGCTACCCTCTGGAGGGGAAGGACTGATCCCGCTCGGGTGACTTGGTTCAGGACTGGGGTCAAGGGGTGCTGCCTGTTTGTTAGGGGCAGCATCAGGGCCAGGTTACTTGGGTGGGAGAGAGCGGCAGCAGCAACCATTTGAAATGTTACCGTAACGTTTAAGCAAAGTGCCTCCCGCTGTGGGATGAAGTTATTATACTTGTATTATGATTTATCTTTTTTTTCAGAAAAATAAAACCGGTGTTGGACGGGCAGCCCACGGACGGTCTGCATTTTGCTAAGGGGGAATGTGACGCCCTGGGCAAGCCAGGGGTCACAGGTAATGACATCACCACACCCTACACCCCGGATAGGTACACCAAAGCTAAACCTTAAATCCTCGTTGCCTTCCTCCAGGGGCTGATGTCCACACCAGGGGGTGGGCCAGGCGGTTGGCTCCGCCCACCGAGGAGTTCACAGTCCTGAAGGCGGGAAACCAGGCAGAGATGAGTTTGGAGTTAAAAGTGAGAGGAGAGGAAAGGAGTACAGGGAGAGTAGGGACAGTTTGAAAGCCTGAAGTTGGTCCGGGTGTGTGCCCCGGACTGAGACAGCAAGGTTAGCAGACGGCGGTGACCGTCTGCAGTGGAGGCTGATCGGAGTTGCCGAAAGGACCGCGGACGGGTAGTGGCCCGGCGGTACCGGACCGGTACACAAGGAGAAGCCAGCACCATTGGCAGGGGCCTTTCGGATCCCAGCAAGGCTTGGAGTCGCCGTGAATTTGCCAAATCCGTCAGTGAAGGGGACCTCCGGGTCTCCAAACAACTAAGTCCCGATTGAAGGCAACAGTCCAACCCTATGCGAGAGACACTGCCACCGCCAAGGCACCAGTTTCTCAGGGCCAGCGCCTGCGGGCAAAGAGGGGCTCCTCCGGCCCATATCCAATTCGGGGAGCGGGTTACCGGTGGGAATCCATCGCTACCAACAGTGAACTTAGGTGCAGGAAAAGTGACAGTCACCGTTAACTACCGGGGAAAAGCAACAGCAGCCGTCCGTGGGAACCGTCTTTCCACCCGTGTGTTTTACCGAGAACTGTGTCATCGTCTCAGGCTGAGTGAGTACCACCGTGCCGTGAGGCACAGCGCTGCCCCCGCGTCCCTGCACCTGATCAAGCCCTGCACCGGCCCTGCCATCCCTCATCCTACACCTCATCGCTGGGCCCCGGGACAACCACCCCCTACCCATGGAGGGGAGAACTAACAACTTTGCTGCTCCCTGTCACCGCTCCCAGGATCCCCATACAGAGCAGCGGTGGTATCCACACAATCACCACAACCGTGGGTGGCGTCATGGACAATAAACAATCCCAAAAACCAATCCCCTTTCACTCACGGGCGAGGAGCGCCGCTCGAGTCCCCGGGATCCGGCCCGTCGCTCGAGCCACCGAGCAGCAGCAGGCCGCAGCGGCAGCGGCGGCCGGACCCGAGTAGTAGGGAGAGCGCTGCGTCCCCTCCTCCGCCCGTGACACACAGACCCCAGACCAGACCTACTGTATACATACGCCAAACCCCCTGTACACAGAAGTCAGACTAGACCTCCTGTATACAGACTCCAAACCAAAATTCCTGTATACAGACTCCAGACCAAATCACCTGTGTACAGACCTTAAACCAGACCTCTTGTATACATAACTCAGACCGGACCTCCTGTATACAGACCCCAGACCAGGTCTTCACCTCCTGTATACAGACCCCAGACCAGATCTTCTATATATAGACCCTAGACCAGGCCCCCTGTATACAGATCCCAGACCAGACCCCCTGTATACAATGTTTTTTCTTTGTCTGTCTTTCCTTCGCTTTTTTTTATATTAGTTTAGTGGTTGGACTAGTGCTCTCACCACCCAGCTCCCTAATGAGGGATAAGAGCAGAGCTAGTGAGGGACTAGGTATCCTGCTCTGCAGCGGGGTGAAAGAACCCATATAGGGGCGATAGGGAGGTCAGGGTACAGCCTCAGGTGAATGCAGGCAGTGTCCCTTCCCTCCATTATCTAAAGACAGGGCCCACCGTTGTTATAGTGTCCCTGGTCTTCCCCTGTGTGTACTATTGTGCGCCACTGTCATGTGGTGTGTTTGGACACATGCCAGTCCGTGTGTGGCAATTTGATTTTAGGCTTAAAGGGCTTGTCCGACATAACAAAAATGTTTGAGTTTAAGCTAATCTGTGCTGTATTGTCATATAAAACACCCCTACATTGTTATTTTTTGTTTTCTAACTTTTGTTCCTCTTGAATTATCCCTTTATTCTCTGCAGCTCTTTGCTTACATTCAGCACAAGCAAACTGACCACTTCCTGTGCAAAACCTCAGTCAGAGCTGGCACCGCCCGCCCTCACTGTCCAGCTCCACCCAGTGTCCAGCCTCGCCCCCTGCCAGCCCCCTGCACACACACATTCCATGTCAGTATTCTGCCCAGCACTGACCTCTCATCACTACAGCATTAGAAATAACAGCCCCACATCGGGCTCTGCACCGCACACACACATCAGGCTCTGCACCGCACACACACATCGGGCTCTGCACCGCACACACACATTGGGCTCTGCACCGCACACACACATTGGGCTCTGCACCGCACACACACATTGGGTTCTGCACCGCACACACACATCGGATTCTGCACCGCACACACACATCGGGCTCTGCAGCGCATACACACAACAGGCTCTGCACCGTACACAGACATCGGGCTCTGCACCGCACACACACATCGGGCTCTGCACCGCACACACACATCGGGCTCTGCACCGCACACACACATCGGGCTCTGCAAACGCACACACACATCGGCTCTGCAGCGCATACACACATCAGGCTCTGCACCGCATACACACATCGGGCTCTGCACTGCACACACACATCGGGCTCTTCACCGCACACACACATCAGGCTCTGCAGCACATACACACATCAGGCTCTGCACCGCATACACACATCGGGCTCTGCACCGCATACACACATCGGGCTCTGCACCACATACATACATCGGGCTCTGCACCACATACACACATCGGGCTCTGCACCGCATACACACATTGGGCTCTGCACCGCATACATACACACATACACATACACATACACACACACACGGCGCTCTGCACCGACCCCCCCTCACCCCCATAGGGAACACATGTAGGGAATACATACTCACCCGTCCTCGGTCCCCGCCGCTCCTGCACGTTCGCGCGCTGTGCTGAAGAGTGCACAGACAGCGGGACAGTGATGAGAAGCGCAGTGCTCCTTCTCATCAGCGCTTTCAAATATACCGGCATCTGTGATCTGTGATGCCGGTACATTTGAATGTGTGATCCAGAGCAGGGGCCCGGTGCTGGAGCCGACACCACGGCAGCCGCAGGCAGGCCCCTACCCCAGGTCATGGACCTCACAGCAGTGCAGGGGGAGGTTGTGGGGAAGAGTACGGGGTGCGAGGGAATGTGTGGGAGGGTGCAGGGAAGGGGGCGGGGACTCCACGCACTGTACAGCCCAGCAGGGAGGCAACATGCTGTTCCAGATTTGCATGTCAACATGGCCCTCCCCATGTTGACATGAAATGACCAGAAGCAGCAAAATCGCAGAAGGAGCGGTCACATGACCACTCTGTGCCGAGGGAGAGGGGCTTACAGCAGGGCAGGTAAGTGGTCTCTATCTACTTACCTGCCCCAATGTAGTCCAATAGGGAAATAATAAAAAAAATAAAAATAAGCCGGATAACCCCTTTAAGACTATTTTAATGAGTGCCAAATATGTGACATACTAACATTGTCACACCAGGTAATCCCCCATATGTCATTACAATTAATCTTGCATGAGTCTGGGTGCATTTTTCTCAATTTGAACATTACACGGGTGGCTTCATAAGTCTATGGGGAATCTCTGGATTAAATTTATTCCTTTTTCCTGTCTTGAAACACTGCTAGTGAGAAACCTGAATCTTTTGGGGGTGTAGAGGTGGCAGATAATAGAGGATACAAAAGGTTTTTTTTACATCTACATCTACCCCGAACATTTTATAACCAAAATGTACATTATTAGGCATTGGTTATATTTTATATGAACTATATTTTTGTTAAATACATGTTGCATATACTGTATATGCACTAATATCACATAAATGTGCTTCATAAAACTGTACAATATCATTTAGTAATATGAATTGTACAAGGGCAAACTATATACATTGTAATTCTAATAATTTGGGAGCATTTTTTTTATATCAGCACATAGATATGCAACATGTATTTAACATATAAAAAAATATGTACTGTAAGTCAATACCTGATAATGTACATTTTAGTTATAAAATATTGGGGTAGATGCAAGTGTGTGTGTGTGTGTGTGTGTGTGTGTGTGTGTGTGTGTTGTTGTTATCTAACTTTTTTTGGGAAGGTTTTACATTCTGTTACCTGCCACTATTTCTTGAAACACTGCTGGTGACACACCTGAATCTTTTTGGATGCACAGATGGTAGTTGAGGGGGTTACTTACACCTTCTAGTATTGAGGGCTTACAGGGATAGTAGTGTAAAATGCTCCTCAGGAGACTCCATAGGCTGAGTGTAATCTAATGTGTACATGGGCCATTTGTAATCCCCAGAGACTGCTTGTCCCAACTAGAAAGTGAGTTTATTCAATTCAAAGAGGAATTTCAAAGAAGCCAAGGTGAGATAAATGCAAATGATCATCTGAAGGAGGAAATATCAAGGCTGAAAGCAGACCAGTGTGAAATGCAAAAGTCACTTCAAATACTGCGGGAAGAAAACTCAGACCTCAAAGAAAAAATAATCCAGCTAAAATCAACAAACCTGCAAAAAAAGCCAGAGAGGGCACCTCAATGTAGAAGCAGTCCCCCAAAACCAATGCCTGCACCAACTACCTTGGTGTCTGACACATCACAGACCCACGACAACCCCAGCCAGACGGACTCTACACACAACCCCAACAATAAAAATACAGCCCCATCTGCACAGCAAACCAGGTCATCCAATACCCCTGGACCCAACACTACACAGGAAAATTTTACCTTCAATCCCAGCAACGAAAATACAGCTTCATTATCACAGCAAGCCAGGACAACCAACAGCCAAGTACACACAAAAAACAAACGGCCCAAATAAAACACCAGGTCCTGACATTGTCCTAGTAATAGACTCCAACGGGAAATACCTGAACACTAAGAGACTGTCCCTGGGGGCATGGGTCACAAAAATCTGCTGTTCAATGATCCCACGAGCAGAGAAGGTGATCAATACTGAGCCCACACACCTCATATTACACACCGGCACAAACGATATTCACCAAGAGACAGTCACCCAAGACCTATCAAAACTTGCAATAGCTGCCCAGAAAAAAATCCATAGATCCAAAATAATCCTGTCTGTCCTGCTTCCAAGGAAAGACATAGACCAACAAATAACCCAGCAAATCAACTCAGAGCTGTCCGCCAGTATCGCCCTAACATCAAACATACAACTGGCAAGACACTCCAAAATAACGCCATCACTTATAATAATATAATAATAATTTTTATATAGCGCCAACATATTCCGCAGCGCTTTACAATACAGAGGTTCATATACAGACAGCCATAAGTAACAGTAAAAAAAAATACAATAATTAAAGCAAATTAATGACGGCCCTGCTCATAAGAGCCTACAATCTACAATGAGGTGGGGGAGAACACAAAGTACAGGTGATTATTTACAGTGATGGTCTAGCCAACTTGAGGAAATCGGGTATAGATAAGAGCTGCATGGGCCAGTGACCAGCCATTATTTGTAATGCTTTTGAGTCTTGTGGATTGAATAGGCTATGTCTAAGTGACTTCGACTAGGTAGCATGATAGGCTGCCCAAAAAAGATGTGTTTTTAGGGAGCGCCTAAAACTATATAAGTTGTGGATAGTCCTAGTTTCTTGGGGTACAGCATTCCAGAGAATTGGTGCAGCTCGGGAGAAGTCCTAGAGTCGGAAGTGGGAGGTTCGGATTACTGCAGATGTTAGTCTAAGGTCACTTCCAGAGCACAGAGAATGGGTGGGGTGATAGACAGAGATGAGGGTAGAGAGGTAGGGAGGTGCTGCACTGTGAAGAGCTTTGTGGGTGAGAACAAGTACTTTGAATTGGATCCTATAGTGTATTGGCAGCCAGTGCAATGACTGGGACAGAGCGGAAGTATCCGAGTAACGATTAGCTAGATAGGTGACCCTGACTTCTGCATTAAGGATGGACTGGAGAGGTGAAAGTCTAGTGAGGGGGAGACCAATTAATAGAGAATTACCATAATCAAGGCGGGAATGGATCAGGGCCACAGTGAGGGTTTTTGTTGTTTCCATGGTGAGAAAGGGGCGGATTGTAGAGATGTTCTTCAGGTGCAAGCAGCAAGAGCGGGCAAGAGATTGTATATAGGGGGTGAAGGAAAGGTCAGTGTTAAACATAACACCCAGACAGCGAGCCTGCTGCTTAAGCGTTATCGTGGTGCCGCACACTTATACAATGACAAGCACCTCAATAAACAAGGGGTCAGCCATTTACCCAAAGAGCTAAAGGACATAGTTCTAAACAGACCTCCGAGACCACAAGCAAGATGCCTTCCAAACAGATGGCAACCCACAGCATTCTCCAATGAGAGTCAACAGAGAGGGCAGAAGTATTGGAGACCACATGCCCCACAATGGCAACACAAAACAAAAGAGGGCAGCAACATGGCAGAAATAAGGATACTGCTCAACACATTGTACAGCATGCTCATGGGACACCCCTAAACATGCCACCTAAATCCATCACTAGAACAGTTATGTCCAATGAAAATCTTTCTCCATTATAAGGTATATCGACTAAATATGACATCCTTAATTATCAGCAGCTGTAACATTCAAGGACTGAATGCTTCAGCCTTTGGGTCCAAGGCAAATGACTCAAACTTTAAACAAAGGCTAAAGAACATTGACATCCGGATCTTCCTGGAGACATTGGCCGGAGCAGAGGCAGAATCTCTGGCACCCATGAGATACAGGAAATTATCTGTCTCCGCCCAGAAAAACATGAACACCAAACAGGACTACTGCTCCTGGGGCATACTAGTATGGTACAAGGAGAAGATCAGAGACCACATCAAGGCAATAAAAAGAGGAGACAGCTATATCTGGTTGAGGATAAAGGCCCCGTCACACTAAGCAACATCGCTAGCAATATCGCTAGCAACATCGCTGCTAACGAACAACTTTTGTGACGTTGCTAGCGATGTTGCTGTGTGTGACATCCAGCAACAACCTGGCCCCTGCTGTGAGGTCGTTGGTTGTTGCTGAATGTCCTGGGCCATTTTTTAGTTGTTGCTGTCCCGCTGTGAAGCACAGATCGCTGTGTGTGACAGCGAGACAGCAACAACTAAATGTGCAGGCAGCAGGGAGCCGGCTTCTGTGGAGGCTGGTAACCAATGTAAACATCGGGTAACCAAGAAGCCCTGTCCTTGGTTACCCGATATTTACCTTTGATACCAGCCTCCGCCGCTCTCACTGCCTGTGCTGCCGGCTCCTGCTGTGTGCACATGTAGCTGCAGGACACATCGGGTTAATTAACCCGATGTGTGCTGTAACTAGGAGAGCAAGGAGCCAGCGCTAAGCAGTGTGCGCTGCTCCCTGCTCTGTGCACATTTAGCTGCAGCACACATCGGGAAATTAACCCCATGTGTGCTGTAACTAGGAGAGCAGGGAGCCAGTGCTCAGTGTGCGCTGCTCCCTGCTCTCTGCACATGTAGCTGCAGCACACATCGGGAAATTAACCCCATGTGTGCTGTAACTAGGAGAGCAGGGAGCCAGCGCTCAGTGTGCGCTGCTCCCTGCTCTCTGCACATGTAGCTGCAGCACACATCGGGAAATTAACCCCATGTGTGCTGTAACTAGGAGAGCAGGGAGCCAGCGCTCAGTGTGCGCTGCTCCCTGCTCTCTGCACATGTAGCTGCAGCACACATCGGGAAATTAACCCCATGTGTGCTGTAACTAGGAGAGCAAGGAGCCAGCGCTCAGTGTGCGCTGCTCCCTGCTCTCTGCACATGTAGCTACAGCACACATCGGGAAATTAACCCCATGTGTGCTGTAACTAGGAGAGCAAGGAGCCAGCGCTAAGCGGTGTGCACTGCTCCCTGCTCTGTGCACATGTAGCTGCAGCACACATCATGTAATTAACCTGATGTGTGCTGTAACTACGAGAGCAGGGAGCCAGCGCTCAGTGTGCGCTGCTCCCTGCTCTCTGCATGTGTAGCTCCGTGCGGTGGTAACCAAGGTAAATATCGGGTTGGTTACCCGATATTTACCTTAGTTACCAAGCGCAGCAGCTTCCACGCGGCGCTGGGGGCTTGTCACTGGTTGCTGGTGAGCTCACCAGCAACTTGTGTAGCCACGCTCCAGCGATCCCTGCCAGGTCAGGTTGCTGGTGGGATCGCTGGAGCGTTGCAGTGTGACATCTCACCAGCAACCTCCTAGCAACTTACCAGCGATCCCTATCGTTGTTGGGATCGCTGGTAAGTTGCTTAGTGTGACTGGACCTTAAGCAGCTCCATCCTTATCTCTCAGCAGGACATCTACCTGTGCAGCTTACATCCCTCATCAGAATCCCCACACTTTAAGCCAGACATCTTCGAGGTCCTACAGAGGGAGGCAGCCCAATTCAAGTCCAAGGGTAGGGTTCTCATCTGCGGAGACCTCAATGCCAGGAGGGGTACAGAAAAGGACTGTCACCAGACGGAAACTCATACGTCCTGGGAGATGAGCCCTATTACAGCGACTCCGTACAGACCGCTATGACAGAGTGGTGAACAAAAGTGGCAGAACACTGCTGAACCTGTGCCGGAGCCTGGGGCTGTATATACTGAACGGTCGCATCTGGGGGGACTCATTAGGGAAATTTACACTAAACACCCACACGGGCAGTAGTGTGGTGGATTATGCCAAAACAGACATGGACCCAGGAAATATAATGCCTTCATACTGTAGTCACCCCAAAAACCCACTTGTCAGACCACAACCAGACACTGCTGTACATGAGATCCACAGATAAGCCACCCACACAAAAGCCCCATCTGACCGGTCTCCACAATCTACCACCATCCTTCAAGTGGCCTAAACAGTTAGCCACTGAATACATCAAAATAAGCAACAGAACCGAGATCCAAGAGCTACTTGTACATTTAAACACAAGTAGCTACATATCAAACCAACAAGGGGTCAAATTGGCAGTGAGTGATTTTAACAAGATCCTATATACCATGGCAGAAATAGCAGGCCTCCGAAGAACCAACTCCAAGAGATGTACAAATAAAAAGTGCTAAAAATGGTTTGACAAAGAATGCAAGCCACTATGCAACTTTCTAAAGGTATCCTCAAACCAAAAACACAGAGACCCCAACAACAGAGACCTAAGAGCGGTCCATGACACCCTACAGAAGCAATACAAATCCATCCTCAAGGAGAAAAAACAGAGGCAAATCTCCCACTATGACAGCTTGAAGACTCCCTCCAGGACAACTCATTCTGGGAGACCTGGAATCATGTCAGCACAAAGCCCAAGCAAAGCACCCTCCACATCCAGAAAGGCAACATTTGGCACAGCTACTTTGAGGGCCTCTACAGGAACATACTAGAAGACCTAACCCCAGCACAGCAGCATCTAACTTACAAACTGAGGGACATGACATGTGTGTCGCCCTGGGCAAGCCAGGGGACACAGATAACAACACACACGCACCCCACATTCCCTGCAGGTACACCAGCTAACCCAAAAATCCTTGTTGCCTTCCTCCAGAGGTTGATGGTGCACACCAGGGGGTGGGCCAGGCGGTTGGCTCCGCCCACCGAGGAGCTCACAACTCTGGAGGCAGGAAGTAACCAGGCAGATAGCCCAGGTAGGGCAAGTGTGAGGAGCTAAGTGGAGGAGTTAAGAAAGTAAAAGTGAAAGTAGTAAAGGAGACAAGCAAGTAAAGTGACAGAAAGCCTGAAGTTGGTCTGTGGCTGTGTGCCCGGACGGAGTCAGCAAGGTCAGCAGACAGCGGTGAAGATCTGCAGTGGGACTGTCTGGAGGTTGCTGGAAGGGCCGCGGAGGCTGTGTGTATCCAGGGCCTGGAGCAGTATACAAAGGGCAGTCAGTACCAGAGCAGGGGCTTTCGGATCCCAGCAAGGCTTGGAGTCGCTGTAAATTGCTAAATCCGTTAGTGAAGGGGACGTAGATCTCCCAACAAGCAAGTCCTGATTGACGGCAAAGGTCCAACCACAACGGGGAAACACCGCCACCGCCAAGGCACCAGTTTCCCAGGGCCGGCGCCTGCGGGCAAAGTGTAGAGCTCCTCCGGCCCAGATTGCAGCCGGGGAGCGGGTAACCGGAGGGAATCCACCGATACCACAAGACATTTCAAAGGTGCAGGGAAGAGACCGTCACCGCTAACTGCAGGGAACCGCAGCACCGTGAACCGTCCGAGGGACCCGTCCAACCAGCCGTTTGTTTACCGAGAACTGTGTCGTGTTTACTGGCTGAGTGAGTACCTCAGTGCCGCAAGGCACAGCGCTGCCCCTGCGTCCCTGCACCCCACTGGGCCCCGGGATCACCAACCCCTACCCACGGAGGGGCAACACAACACCTGGCTGCTCCCATCACCATCCCCGGGATCCCCACCCAAAGCAGCGGTGGTGCAATCACCACAACCGTGGGTGGCGTCACGAACTATAACCCCAACAAACACCCCCTTTTCACTCACGGGCGAGGAGTGTCGCTCGAGACACCCCGGGATCCGGCCCACGGCTTGAGCCACCAGGAGCAACTGCCGGACCCGAGCAGAAGGGGTGAGCGCGGTGTGCTGACACCCTCCTCCCCGCCCGCGACAACTTGGCGTCACGAACAGGATCTTACCGCTCTGCCGTCAGGTAGAGGTGCGCCTTGTTACCGCCGGAGGCATCCGGCAGAAAAATTTCAGAAGCCGCCATCTTTGGCGCGAAAAGTTCCCGCTCGAGCGTCTTCTCGAGCAGTAGAGGCGCGAAGGCCAAAACCCCGCCCCGAGAGAGGAGGGGCCGGAAAGAGCTAAGGGAGACGCGATGGCGGCTGGCAGCATGTAGTCGCCGCTATAAAAGCAAGGACGCCAGGACCTTGCCAGAAAATCGTTCCTGGGAGCAAACAGAAAAGACACCATGTGGATGCCGTCCCGAAACACCATGGCCCCCGCACCGGGAACCGCAGCGTGGGTGGAGATCCGGACCGCGCAGCTCCACCTAAGGCTGCAGGTCAAGATGCAGCTCCTCTTGGAGGAGTGGGAGACCGACATGGCGGACGTTATAGCCACCGTGCGGAGACGCGAGGAGGAAGCGGAGGAAGGGAGGGTGAGTGACCCACGCCCCTATGTCCCGGAGGGACCGGTCGCTGCGGCTGAGGGACCCGGTCCAAGCCCTCTCCCCCCGTTGCCTCCCTCGCCACCCGTCTCGGGGGCCGTGACCCCGCCACTAGGCCCGCTACCACCGCAACCGGTAGCGATACCCAGCCCGTCCGCCCCAGCGGACCGACCTGTAGCCGGAGCCCGTAGTAAACCGGAGGCATTGCCTTGGAAGGCCCCAAAGATTGTGCCAGAGACAGTCCCCGAGCAGCTTCCCGAGCCGGAGCCGATGACCCGCTCCGAGCCGAAGGCCCGACTGCGGAAAGCCCCTGTGCCCATCCCCCACACCTCGGCTGAGGTGGCGCCGGGTTGTTGCTGCAAGGCAGCGCCCAAGGCCATGACACCGCGGGATACGCTACCCACCTTCCTGACAGTGGGTAACGTGCTGGATGTCCCGCGGGGCTCAACCCGTGCGCCGGAGCCATACTGGGACAGGGAGCCGACCAAGCTGGGCCTGGAGATCGCGGAGAGGGAGCGAAGGAAAGCCGAGCTGGTGGCCCGAGCCATTCGGGAAAAGGAGAACCTGCGGCAAGCGACCTTCCGTGTCCGGGGCCCGTTCTACGAGGGGCAGGTGAGGCGGTTTGATATCCGCCGGGGCTACGGGTTCATATACGAACCGGGCCTGGAGGCCGAGGTGTTTGTAGCCCGGCGGGATGTGCATGCTCACCTGCCCGAAGAGCATCCTGGCCGCAATCTCATACCGGGGGACATGGTGCGTTACACCCGGCACTGCGGAGAGAGGGGGTGGTTTGCCCTGGATGTAAAGTTGAAGGGCAGCCCGGAGAGCAAGGTGAGCTCTGCATCCCCTCCCTCGGATGAAGCAGCAAAAGGACCGGAGTAGGGCAGCGGATGCCCGTGTTGCACCGTCCCCGTTGGGACCATCACTGGAGTTGGTGTTTGTTTGAAAAAGTTGAAAACTTTAGAAAAATGGAAAAACACTGATTGAACCGGCAGGAGCTGGCACCGTTGTCCCCGTGGGGACCGTTTAAAATGCATGGGAACTATCCATGGACAAGCCCGTGAACTCTGCAGGGCAACCACAAACGTTAGTGGCATGTAAATATGTTGGGTACCGTTACCGTTTCCGCAATGCCGCCTCCGGAGAGGCAGGTTGGAGGGAGGGCCCTGAGCAGAGCAGGCTAGGGCCCAGCCACCAAAGGAACCGGTGGCTACCCTCTGGAGGGGAAGGACAGATCCCGCTCGGGTGACTTGTGCTGGACTGTGGGTCAAGGGGTGCTGCCTGGGTTTTAGGGGCAGCATCAGGGCCAGGTTGCTTGGGTGGGAGAGAGCGGAAACCGTGACCGTATACCGTTGCAACGTAAAAGTAAATGTGCCTCCCGTCTTGGGAAGAGTTGTTATTAAAAATGTATATTATTTACCGTTTATAATGTTATACCGTTTACCTTTCCAGAAAAACAAAAAGGAAAATAAAACCGGTGTTGGACGGGCAGCCCGAGGACGGTCTGCGTTTTGCTAAGGGGGAATGTGTCGCCCTGGGCAAGCCAGGGGACACAGATAACAACACACACGCACCCCACATTCCCTGCAGGTACACCAGCTAACCCAAAAATCCTTGTTGCCTTCCTCCAGAGGTTGATGGTGCACACCAGGGGGTGGGCCAGGCGGTTGGCTCCGCCCACCGAGGAGCTCACAACTCTGGAGGCAGGAAGTAACCAGGCAGATAGCCCAGGTAGGGCAAGTGTGAGGAGCTAAGTGGAGGAGTTAAGAAAGTAAAAGTGAAAGTAGTAAAGGAGACAAGCAAGTAAAGTGACAGAAAGCCTGAAGTTGGTCTGTGGCTGTGTGCCCGGACGGAGTCAGCAAGGTCAGCAGACAGCGGTGAAGATCTGCAGTGGGACTGTCTGGAGGTTGCTGGAAGGGCCGCGGAGGCTGTGTGTATCCAGGGCCTGGAGCAGTATACAAAGGGCAGTCAGTACCAGAGCAGGGGCTTTCGGATCCCAGCAAGGCTTGGAGTCGCTGTAAATTGCTAAATCCGTTAGTGAAGGGGACGTAGATCTCCCAACAAGCAAGTCCTGATTGACGGCAAAGGTCCAACCACAACGGGGAAACACCGCCACCGCCAAGGCACCAGTTTCCCAGGGCCGGCGCCTGCGGGCAAAGTGTAGAGCTCCTCCGGCCCAGATTGCAGCCGGGGAGCGGGTAACCGGAGGGAATCCACCGATACCACAAGACATTTCAAAGGTGCAGGGAAGAGACCGTCACCGCTAACTGCAGGGAACCGCAGCACCGTGAACCGTCCGAGGGACCCGTCCAACCAGCCGTTTGTTTACCGAGAACTGTGTCGTGTTTACTGGCTGAGTGAGTACCTCAGTGCCGCAAGGCACAGCGCTGCCCCTGCGTCCCTGCACCCCACTGGGCCCCGGGATCACCAACCCCTACCCACGGAGGGGCAACACAACACCTGGCTGCTCCCATCACCATCCCCGGGATCCCCACCCAAAGCAGCGGTGGTGCAATCACCACAACCGTGGGTGGCGTCACGAACTATAACCCCAACAAACACCCCCTTTTCACTCACGGGCGAGGAGTGTCGCTCGAGACACCCCGGGATCCGGCCCACGGCTCGAGCCACCAGGAGCAACTGCCGGACCCGAGCAGAAGGGGTGAGCGCGGTGTGCTGACACCCTCCTCCCCGCCCGCGACACATGGAGGAGACAATCAAGGACTTCCAAAATCCTCTGGACACACCAATCAGTGTGATGGAACTACAACACCGAATCAGACTGATGAATGCAAGAGGGCTGGGGGCAGTGATGGCATCCTGCCTGAGATGATCAAATACAGTTCCCCAGACATGCATGCAGCATTGGCAAAGCTTTTCGCCCACATCCTGAGCGCTGGCTACTTCACCCAATGCTGGAATCAAGGTCTCATAATGCCCATCTATAAGAAAGGAGACGATACGATCCAGCAAACTACAGAGGGATCTGTGTTAACAGCATTCTGGGAAAACTGTTTAACAGCATCATTAATAATAGGATCATCACCTTCCTCACCCAGCGTGACATCCTCAACAGAAGCCAAGCTGAGTTCATGCCAAACCACCGCACCACTGATCACATCTACACCCTGCACAGCCTCATCAAGACCCATGTACACAGCAAAAAACATTTGCATGCTTCGTGGACTTCAAGAAGGCCTTTGACTCAGTGTGGCACCCTGGCCTGCTTCTGAAACTACTGGAAAGCGGAATAGGTGGAAGAACCTATGACGTCATCAAGAGCTCATACATTTAGAACCGCTGCAGCGTGAAGGTGAATGGGAAGAGGACGTCTTTCTTCTGGCAGGGCCGCGGGGTCAGACAGGGCTGCAGCCTGAGCCAAACGCTATTCAACATCTACATAAATGGACTGGCAGCAGCTCTAGAATCCTTCTCCACCTCAGGCCTCAGTCTGCATGACCAAGAGGTGAAGTTCCTGCTGTACGCAGATGACCTCCTGCTGCTCTCCCCAACCAAGAGATGCCTTCAAGATAGCCTGGCAGTCCTGGAAACATTCAACACCATATGGGTGCTTCCCATCAACCAAAAGAAGACAAAAGTCATGGTGTTTCAGAAGAGGAACCAGAGTAAAACCCCCACTCCCTCTTTCACATTAAATGGTTCCACACTGGAGAAGACCAACAGCTACACCTACCTCGGTTTGAAGCTAAGCCAAACCGGGAGCTTCCAGCAAGCAGCAGAGGCCCTGAAAGGAAAAGCATATAGAACTTTCTATGTCGCGGGCAGGGGGTGCGCTGCTCGACCGCGCTTGCGGCTCGGGTCCGGCTGCTGCTGCTGCTCGATTGCTCGAGCGGTGGGCCGGATCCTGTGGACTCGAGCGGCGCTCCTCGTCCGTGAGTGAAAGGGGGTTGTTCGGTTTGGGGATGTCGGTTTGTGACGCCACCCACGGTGTGTGGTGAGGTTGGGGCACCACTGCTGCTCTATACGGGGATCCCGGGAGCGATGACAGGGAGCAGCTGGGATGTTTCCTTCCCCTCC
This sequence comes from Anomaloglossus baeobatrachus, assembly GCF_048569485.1. Classification (NCBI taxonomy): domain Eukaryota; kingdom Metazoa; phylum Chordata; class Amphibia; order Anura; family Aromobatidae; genus Anomaloglossus; species Anomaloglossus baeobatrachus. The sequence continues at coordinate 438,324,018 of NC_134353.1, forward strand.
GTGGGTAGGGGGATTTTGGTAGTCCCGGGGCCCGGAGTTATTGTCCGCTTGGTGGATTGCGGGGCTTGGCCAGGTGCAGGGTCGCGGGGGAAGCGCAGTTCCAGACGGCATGGTGGTAGTTACTCAGCCAGTAATGCACACGGAGTCTCTGGTAAAACAAACGGCTGGATGGACGAGTCCCACAGACGGCTGCGGCGGTCACTCCCAGTAGGTTGGCGGTAACTGTCTCTCCCTGCACCTGTGGTATGTTTTCGGCCCCTATGGCTTCCCACCGGTAACCCGCTCCCCAGCGGTGTATTTGCCAGAGGAGCCCCTTTTTGCCTGCAGGCGCTGGCCCTGGGAACTCTAGCTGTGGTGGTAGCTGTATTTCCCTTTACGGTTGAGCGGTTGCCTTCAGTCAGGTCTTTGCTGCTGGGAAACCCCGGAGGTTCCCGTCGCTGACTGATTTGACCGGTTTAACGGCGACTCCTAGCCTGGTCGGGGTCCGTAGGCCCTGCCGGATGGTGCTGGCTTCTCTTCACTCCCCGATCCGGTACCGGCGGGCCACCGCCCGTCCCCGGTCCTTTACGGTTTGCGTCAATCAGCCTCTCCTACAGACGGTCACCACCGTCTGCCAACCTTGCTGTAGGTGCCCGGGCCACGTACCCGGACACGGTCAGTCTGCTCCTCCACTACCACTTCCTCACTCTTACTCCTCCAAACTCTAACTTCAACTTTAACTAACTTCCTTTTCCCGCCTCCAGGACTGTGAACTCCTCGGTGGGTGGGGCCAACCGCCTGGCTCCACCCCACCTGGTGTGGACATCAGCCCCTGGAGGGAGGCAACAAGGATTTGTGTGTGCGGCTGATGTGCCTAACCGGGGTGTGGGGTGTGTTGTTGCAGTACCTGTGACGTCCTGGCTTGTCCAGGGCGCCACATCTATGCCATCAGAAGACAATTGTACTACCTCAAACCACCAGTGAGAGTTTGTTTTAAGATATTGCACAGCGTCTTCACTCCCATACTACTGTATGGTAGCGAGATCTGGGGCCCAGTGACTTACCCAGACCAGATCTTCCTCCTGGAGTTCTGCAAATACCTCTTCCAAGTACATCGCAGCACCTCCAACATAACATGTCAGGCAGAGCTGTGCCAATTCCCCTTATGGCTAACTATCCACAAGAGGGTGCTATCTCACCAGGCGCACATACAGAGCAGCAACCCCAGCTCCTACCACCATAAAGCACTGCTGAGCCAAAACCCAGAGCAAGCCAGGAATCCCGGCAGCCAGGCCAGCCAAAGTCAGCAACACACCTTGACAAAAGCCAAAATAAAAAAGATCTCAGAGAGCTGCAAGATTAAAAATATATAGAGGGTTGGCAGAGTGAAGTAGAGAACTCCCAGGAGCTTACCATCTTCCGGTCACTGCGTAGAGACTACACTCTGGCGCCATATCTGGAGAGGCTACACCACCCCAAAGACAGGCAGACCATGAATCTATACAGACTGAGTGCCCACAGCCTAAAGGTGGAAAAAGGGCGCCACCGACAGACATACAAGCCACGGGAGAACAGACTGTGCCAGTATGCTGCCCCTGCAGCGGATCGAACTGCTCGGATCCGGGTGTGGTGATCACTCCTGGCTCGATGGTCTCCGGACCCGGGGCTTAGGGGCCACACTCGAATGAAAAGGGAGTATTTACAGGGGATTTGGTATAGTTCGTGATGCCACCCGTGGTGTACGGTAATTTGGGAGTACCGCCGCTGCCGTTGGGAGTACCCGGGGTGATGGAGTGGGGCAGCTAGATGACGTCGCCCTCCACAGGTAGGGGTAGGCCCCAGGACTCTGGATGGAGATGCGGGGGTGCAGTGCAGGGGTCAGTCGGGTACTCACTCAGCAATGAAGCAGACGCTGATAACAGGGTAAACCAAGTCTCTGAATGCCGTTACCTCTCGAAGGGAGCTCGTCCGGGTCCCGTCCCCTACAGTATTGCCCCGGTGGTCCGTAACCTGCCTCCTGGCACAAAATTTACGGCCCGGTAGCTTGGAGCTGTCCAGGCCCCGCTAGCCACTCTGGCTAAGTGAGGAAGCGTGCTCTCAGGAGCTCATGCTTGGGATTTCAGTGGGCTGCTTGCTAGGAAAGCCCTATCCCCCTTGTTGTCCTAGTGCCCCCGATTTCTGACCTCATGGGAACAGTCAATAAAGGCCCTGGTCCTCCGCAGGTTAATTGCCGGGTTGCCTGAAGCTTCTCCCCGACCTAGGCTCCACGTACCCCGACGTGCCTTCGGTCCCAGACCGGTGATAGGACCATGTTGCTGGCCGTCCTCCTCTACGGGTTCCAGGCACCTAGCCTCAATCCCCTGCGACCGGGGTTCCGACTCCTCTAGGTCCAGACCACCGTCTGCAACCTAGTTTACTTCTCCCTTGGGAGCTACAACTCCCAGCTTCCTCAGCGCTCCTCACAGCTCGAGGGCTACCACTCAACTCACTTGACACCTCTCACCTCCCTGTCTGACCCCTAGGTGGGCGGCCCTATTCCCGCTTAAGCAGCCCACTGGTGTGCCTGACAGGTGTGCTGCAAGGTGTATCTAGGATTTGTGAATGCTGGTGGAGACAATACTGCAGGATAGAGACCAAGAATCATGGGGGGTTGAATACTGCACTGGGAGGGCAGTTTGTGCAGTACCCTGTGACGACCTGAATAGTCAAGGGGCGTCACACCAGCACTGCCAACAGGGGGCACTGGAGGACGATGCGCACTTCCTGCTACACTGCAACAAATACTTAGCAGTGAGGGCCTTCCACTTCCAGAGACTTTCCACCCACAACCCAGACTTCCCATCCATGGAGGAGGAGAGGAAACTGTGCATCTTACTAGGGAAAGAGGAATCAATGGTGGAGATGGTCGCTAATATGTCACCACATTGCCACATGTCATAAACTGAGAGGACATAAAACCCCCAAATGGACTGTTATTTCCCAACTTGTGCCCACAACACCCCATTCCTATAACTCCCGATCCTCTCCCCTGTCACACTTATTTTTCTTGCTTTGGATTACACTGGGAGACATTTTGGATAGACATGAGCTCAGCTTATAGTTAAAGAATTTTGTTCAATTAGGTCTAAGGGTCTTTCTTTTTTTTCTCTCAATCCATATTCTTTTTTATATCAGGCCACCCTGATATGACACCCCGAGGTGACCTCCATAATCATTGCCTAATATTTCTCATTCTCACACTAAATTTGTCAGGGAGACCCATGTCTACACGAAAATCCTATATCTGGAAGCCTTTATCTTTACATGAAGAACAGAAGTCGGGGATTGAGTGTAAAGAAATGGATATTCAATTATAGACTCACAATTGCCAGAAGAACTGTGGAGTGTGCCTTTAGACTACAAACTGCTAAATGGCAAATTTTGGGCACAGCCATTAATCTAAAAACTGACAGTGTGGATGAAGTTGTCAAAGCCTGTGTTGTTCTCCATAACTTCTTATTGAAGAAAGAAAGACTACCCTTTTAGCTCTTATTACATAGAGTGAACTCTCAGCAGACTGTTGCTGAATTTTAGTATTTAAAATATTTAATAAAGTTATGGAATTAAAAAAATATATGCTTCTTAAAAGGTTTTAGCTACAACATTCTCATAGTTTGCTATAGCTAACATTTGGAAGCTTTAAAATATAGTACTGTGTAACAGTTAGTTTAGTTAGAGGTGTGATAATGTTCTTAAGGTCCAGTCACACTAAGCAACTTACCAGCGATCCCAACAACGATAGGGATCGCTGGTAAGTTGCTAGGAGGTTGCTGGTGAGATGTCACACTGCGACGCTCCAGCGATCCCACCAGCAACCTGACCTGGCAGGGATCGCTGGAGCGTGGCTACACGAGTTGCTGGTGAGCTCACCAGCAACCAGTGACCAGCCCCCAGTCTCCTAGTTACAGCACACATCAGGTTAATTAACCCGATGTGTGCTGCAGCTAAATGTGCACAGAGCAGGGAGCAGCGCACAATGCTTAGCGCTGGCTCCATGCTCTCCTAGTTACAGCACACATCGGGTTAATTACCTGATGTGTGCTGCAGCTAAATGTGCACAGAGCAGGGAGCAGCGCACACTGCTTAGTGCTGGCTCCTTGCTCTCCTAGTTACAGCACACATCGGGTTAATTGCCTGATGTGTGCTGCAGCTGCATGTGCACAGAGCTGGAGCCGGCAGCACAGGCAGTGAGAGCGGAGGAGGCTGGTATCAAAGGTAAATATCGGGTAACCAAGGACAGGGCTTCTTGGTTACCCGATGTTTACATTGGTTACCAGCCTCCGCAGAAGCCGGCTCCTGCTGCCTGCACATTTAGTTGTTGCTGTCTCGCTGTCACACACAGCGATCTGTGCTTCACAGCAGGACAGCAACAACTAAAAAATGGCCCAGGACATTCAGCAACAACCAACGACCTCACAGCAGGGGCCAGGTTGTTGCTGGATGTCACACACAGCAACATCGCTAGCAACGTCACAAAAGTTGTTCGTTACCAGCGATGTTGCTAGCGATGTTGCTTAGTGTGACGGGGCCTTTAGATGGAGCTTGCTGCCCTGAGGTGTGAAAGCTCATTATGTTAATCAACCTATGTTGATGTAAACTGCCATCCTTTTGGTCACATTGCACTGTATGTATGTAAACAGCTTTTGGAAGCTAGGCCATCAGTTCACTTTTGCCAAGCTAGTGGAAGCAAGATCTCTTACTCCTTCTCTGCTAGGCATTGAATCCCCCTATTCGACTGAGACGTGACAGTATCCTCAACACTCTCTACGAGAAGCTTTCTATTTGTTTATTTACATCTTTCCTTGGACGTTCAACTCAAAGATGGCTGAGAGGAAGACAGAAAATTGCAAATGTCTGCTCTGCAAGTTCTGCAGGAAGATGCACTACAAGCTCTCAGGTCACCTGAAGAAAATTTGCATGAAAAATGCTTCCACAGAGGAGATCAATCGAGAGGTTGAAAAGGCGAAAATGAAGAGGCAAACAGTTACAAAATTATTGAGTGTCATTGATTTAGAAGATCTGGACTTTAAGGCTAGCCCCTTTTCTGATCCTCAAGAATTTTTTGCAGATTTTTTGAAGCGCAGAGGGTGCGTCATTAATGTCAGGTCATCTAGACATCAGCAACATGCTGAGGAGGCTAAAGTCGATGGAGAGGCCGTGGAATCTGAAGAGGCTGACAATATTAATGAGAGCCTTCAGAAACTCTCCTATGTCTCCCTATGGAAGAAGATGGCTCAGGAGGGCATGACGTTAAGAAGTTTTTGTATTTTGCCATGTCTGAATTTAACCTTGATGAGGAAACCAGAGAGGCCACAGAACAACTCGTGGGAGTGCTGAAAAACATGGCTGCTGAGATAACACAAGTGTCCGAGAAGATCCCACACAGGTCTGCCACTCCCAAAGATTGTCTCAGTGTTCTAACAGTGGCAAAAGCCCATGTTGTTAATGTATGCAGCAGGGTCCAGTCTGGTGATGATCCTGATCATGCAGAGCGGACCCTATGTTGTCATTATTTGGAGGCTTTGCTTGTTTTGAAGCATCTTTTAAACCGTCTTTCATTCAGACCCTGACTGTAAAAGATTGGCTGGAGAAGAATGACTACACTTACACGGAAAAAGGTTTCGAGGAATAGGTCACCATTTTGAAGACAAAAGGAGACATTGCTGTGCTGAGGAACGAGGAGGAGTTATTATTCGATTTCTATTTTAAGAATATGAGGCCCACTGTTCTAACCAAGGGCAAAAGTCCAGTGAACAGTTTTTTCCTTAATTTGAAAGGGAATGCCATTAAAAATCCCTCCATGGACATTAGAAGGGTACATGAAAAGTTCCAGATGCCGGTGACTACAGGAAAGGAGGCAAGAGATTCTTTTAACACGTGGGCTCTCTATCTGTCACATGAAGAAAGAGACAAGGTCAAAAGATTTATCAGCAACAAAGAATGTACTGAAGATGAGTTTGTCGAAGCCATGTTTATTTTGAGCAGCGTGGAAGGGAACAGGAGGAGAACTGAAGATGAAGACCATGAAGAGGAACCTGAAGTTATGGACTTAAAAGAGGAGGCCTTCAAACGGTTGCTCCAAAAATACCCCCTTTGCCTGGCCAGGTCTGTTCAGAGTCTCACTATTTGCAAAGCAGTCAGTCAAGTGAAAGCACAGTATTTAAAAGACAAATGGAGACGCAAGCAGCTAAAGATTCGTATTGCAGATGTAGTGGGACACTTTCGGAGCATGCCCAGGGAGGAACACATCTTAGCCTATATACATCAGCAGGACTGGGTGGACAATACTCCCTTTATCACAGACATTCTTAAAGCATGGCAACCACCTGCGACAAGACAGAAGACCGATAATTTTTCTCAGATTGAAGGTCATATCAGGACACAGGAGTGGCCAGGACTTGTCATTGTGAAGGACCTAAAAAAAAGGTGGCTCCGCTGTAAAGACCACCCAGTTTTTTAAAAGAGGGGACATTGTTTGCGACTACCACGGACAACTTATAGATGGCAAAGAAGGTGAAAAGTTATACAAACAAACTGTTGCCGAACGGTACTATTTCTACTTCTATAAAGCTAATGGAAAGAGATATTGTCTAAATGCCATGCAGGTTCCTTGTGACTGTCACCCTAACATATCCTCAACATTTAGAAGTGCCATGAACCATTCAGGAAAAAAAAAGCGAATCTTAAGCCGGCCCTCAAATATTTGCCTGGATTGAATCTGCATTGGATGTTATTTGTGGCAACAAAGGACATCTCCCCAGGCACAGACTTGCTATTTGATTATGGGGTCAGAAAAGGCAGATTCAATGAAGGAGCTGAACTGGAGTGGCTCAACTCTTGAGATGTGCTGATTTGAAGGACTTGGATGACTTCTTACTGTGTTTTTGGACTTTGTTTTATGTAGATTTTGTACAAATTTGCTGGACTCTAATTTTTTTTAAACTGTTGGTTATTTAAAGTGTTGTATTTTTAATTATTTCGTAAATGAGTGTTTATTAAGGCTGGTTTCACGCTACCCGATTTTGTAATCCGGGTGAATCCAGCTGAAACTGTATGCACCATCATCCGTTTTCTCCCCCATTGACTTTCAATGGGGATACAGGAACTTGCGAGTGAATTTTGTTGTATACAGTTACACCTGGATCCGTGTGTCAACGGTAGAGATGAACGAACCTCTAGAGGCTCGAGTTCATCTCGGTTCGTCGAACGGAGGCCGCGTTCGAGTTCGGATCGGCGAGCCGTTCGACGAACCTCTCGAACCCTATTGAAACCAATGGGAGGCAAACACAAAGACATAAAAACACATTATAAATGTACACATACAGTTAATAAACATTACCATAACACTTACCTGTCTCCGCGATGCGTCCTGCACTCTGTCTCCCGCCGCTTTTCTTTCCAATAATCGCTGCGTCCTCCCGGTAACCAGCACCAGCATAGGACCTATCGTGACGTCAAAATAGCCATGTGACCAGTCACGTGTCTATTATCTCATTGGCTACAGACTGGCCACATGGCTTTGACGTCATGCTAGGTCCTGTCAGTGCATCTCTCCAGTACGCGGTGATCGTTTGTGTATCTCCGTGTACCAGCGACATGCTCTGGCACACGGTCGACTCCCCGTTCTGCTTTCCCGTTCCGTTATTCACCGGCTGCCACAGCCGGTCAATAACGGAGATCACCGTTGCTATAGCAACGCGCCTGTCAGCGGTGACGTTCCCGCTTACAGGCAGCAGCTTCTGGTCACTCACGGAGTGAAAAGACTACACGGGAACAGCAGCGTCTTCCTCCCATGCAGCGCTGCTGATGTAGCAGAGCTGCATGGGTTGAAGGAGAAAGAAGACAGAAGAGCAGGATCGTCGAGGGCTGACAGGGAGTAATAAACATGGAGTCTCTAAGTGTGTCTGTGTATTTATTTCTATTAAAGTATTTTTTCTATCTGTGGTGTCTTTTTTCTTTTAACCCTTTATTGGAGATTCTTAATGGCTGGGTCAAACTTGCCTGACATTAAGAATCTCTGACTTAATACTAGCTAGTAAAACAAAGCTAGTATTAACTCATAATTACCGGCTCCAGGGCTGTTGGAAGAGTTGGATACAGCGCCAGATGATGGTGCTTCTATGAAAGCGCCATTTTCTGGGGCGGCTGCGGATTGCAATTCGCAGCAGAAAGGCCCAGAAAGCTCGGGCTAACCTGTGCTGCGGATTCCAATCCCCAGCTGCCTAGTTGTACCTGGCTGGACACAGAAATGGGGCGCAGCCCACGTCATTTGTTTTTTAATTATTTCATGAAATAATTAAAAAAAACGGGCTTCCCTATATTTTTTGCTCCCAGCCTGGTACAAATAGGCAGCTGGGTGTTGGGGGCAGCCATACCTGCCTGCTGTACCTGGCTAGCATACAAAAATATGGCGAAGCTCATGTCATTTTTTTGGTGGGCAAAAAACTCCTGCATACAGTCCTGGATGGAGTATGCTAAGCCTTGTAGTTCTGCAGCTGCTGTCTGCTCTCCTGCATACACTAGTGAATGTAGCATGCTGAGCCTTGTCGTTCTACAGCTGCTGTCTGCTCTCCTCCATACAGACAAACAGCATCTGCAGCAGTACAGCTCCTCCCCTCAGTGCATAATTAAATTATAAATATATTATAAATATAATTTAAAATAAAAAAAAAAATCTTTACCGGGACTAGAACATGCGACCTAATGCTTCTTATGCGAGCGCTCTATCCACTCAGCTACTGCTTCTAATGATAAAGATAGATTCACTGAACGCACGATTCACTTGATTGTTACGTGGAGCTGATACAGAGCACTCGTGTTCTGTAGCAGAGCTGACAGTGTCGTGTGGATTACGTCGGACCTGGAGGGGTATTTGAGGATTAATAAAGGGGTGAAACAGGGTGGTTTTTTGTCTTTTATTCCAAATAATGGATTTTTTGCGGTGTGTTTTTCTTTACTTTCACTTTCAGTTTAATCATAGAAGGTGTCTCGGGGAGACGCCTGGCATGATCAACCCGTTATTACCCCGATTGCCACCGCACCAGGGCAATTTGGGCTGAGCTGGGTAGAGTCCGGGACTGTCGTATCTAATGGATGCGGCTATTCCGGCCGGCTGCTGGGTGATATTGTTAGGCTGGATGGCTCCCCATACCATGGCGCTCTCCATCCTGACAATACCAGCCTCCAGCCGTGCGGCTTTATCCTGGCTGGTATCAAATATTGGGGAACCACATTTTTTTTTTATTATTTATTTATTTATTTTACTGCACGATATAGACTTGCTCGCTGGCGGCTGTGATTGGTTGCAGTGAGACAGCTGTCACTCAGCTTGAGGACATGTCTGACTGCAACCAATCATAGGCGCCGGTGGGTGGGGACAGCACGGAATAACTAATTGACTAATGAAGCGGCAGCCATTTTCTAAAGAGGAAAAGACACTGCAGATTTGTGACAGACGTGGAGCGAGACGCCCGTGATCGGTGAGTAGTAAAGGGAGAGGGATTGTGCTGGGGACGCAGGACGCATGCAGGTAGCAACATGTGCACATAGCCTTACTGTGAAAAGCCACGTTTATGGTGATCGAACCGTTCTCGAACGTAACTCGAACTGTCGAGCTTTTAACAAAAAGCTCGAGTTCGATCTCGAGCACCCCCCAAAATCACTCGAATATGAAATTGGTGAACCTCGAACATCGCTCATCTCTAGTCAACGGTTTTGAACCGATACAAAAAAACGCAACTTGTTGCGATTTTGTTGTCCATTTAAAACCTGAAAGCACCTAAATCCGTGGCTAACCGGCTGGAATTAAAATGGAGACCTATGGATCTGGATGCACGGATCCAGTTTTCCGGACTGACCACGCCCAGAAGCCAGGTTCAGCCACTCCCACCAACCATTTCATTAAAACTATATAGGCTGACATATTTGGACCTTTCACATTCATGCACAGCAGAAAGCCGCATACAGAGCCACCCTACTCGAGTACCATCCAGCCACAAGGTCCACCAGACTATTGTAAGTATATGTCCATCCCCACCATGTCCCTGACTGAAGACTGTCCCTACTAATCATTTTTTTTTTGTCTTTCAGCTAACCACCAACCTTCTGGGAATCTGCTCACGACTCATCACTCCCTTCAGCCATCCACGAGGGACAAGAGCCTATTGTAAGTATATGTCCAACCCCACTATGTTCCTGTCTGAAGACTGTCCCCAGTAATCTTTATTCTTTGTCTTTCAGCTAACCACCAATCTGCTGGGAATCTGCTGACTTATCACTCCAATCAGCCATCCACTAAGGAAGTGATGGGAACCCCTCAGAGACTCCCAACCACAATCCACGTCATGGATCCTCATTTTTGTGGGTCCCTACACTAATATATCATATATGCATACCTCCCAACTTTTAAAGAAGGGAAAGAGGGAGAAAGCAAAAGCGAAGCGCGCCGCGGCAATTTTTTTAGGCCACGCCCATGGCCACGCCTCTAACCACGCCCAGTCAGCAATGACTATCATTGTTTTAGAAACAATAATTAAAAAAATATAGATTTATTTCTAAGTAGTAACTTAAAATATAAATGCAAACTTTGCCGTGTTACTTTTAAACTAGAATATTTTAAACCACAAATTCTGTTTTAAAGCAGATTTTTCCCCTAAATCTGCCCCATGTACAAAACTGCAGACTTCATGACAGAACCGCTCTATTAGATAAAATATCTGTAATAATACTGTGCTTTTGGTTAAAGGGAGGAATTAGTGAATACGGGCGACTTACTGTTCCAATTGTGGAGACACGGGGGTCAGCGGGTGCTCTCCTGTGGAGACACGGGGGTCAGTGGGTGCTCTCGTACGCTGATCCGGCCGTCTTTAAAAAGACAGCAAGGCCCAGGGCTCATCCCAACTGACCACCGACCTCCTTAATCCCTCCCTCTCCTCCTCAACTGTGATCCGACGGCAGGATCAGATCAGTGTAATGGCTCACGCTCATAGCACAGCAGGAGCCGAGGGTCATTAGCATATCGCATCACATGTGATATGCCAGTGTGACCTGAGCTTGGTATGTGCGCATGTTGCGTTCTGTGCCGTGTGGAAAAGAACGCACCCTCTGGCAGACTGGACAAATGTAAATACTGTGTTTGTCAAAAAAAAATGCATACAAAACGCATGCATTTTGGATGCATTTTCCATGCATTTTGCATGCATTTTTGACAGTGCGTTCCCCCATCAATTCAGCTCTGCTACATGCACGATGACAGCAGACACAGAGTCGCGCGATGAGAATGAACTCGGATGAACTTCACCCGACTTCATTGTCACCCCACGGCTCTATCTGTGTGTCGCGTCCTGGTTAGTGGTCACCCGTGAAGGACTCACCGGTGACCGCAAATCCCCTGAGTGACTGAAGTGAGCAGCGCGATCAGCGGTGCCGTCACTCAGGTTACTTGCGGCCAGCTGGAGTCCTCCACCTGAGACCGCAACTCACCTGTGATGTCATCGCTGATCGCACAGCTCACTTCAGTCACTCGGGCAACTTGCTGTCACAGTTGGAGGATCCAGCGGTGGCCACGGGTAACCTGAGTGATGTCATCGGTGATCGTGCGGCTCACTTCAGTTGCTGCGTGGAGCTGACAGAGAGCAATCGTGGTCTGTGGCCGCTCCTGTCAGCTTCATGTAGCAGAGCTGGATGCGTCACGGGACCTCATGTGGATTACGTCGGACCTGGAGGGATATTTGGGGATTAATAAAGTGGTGAAAGAGGGTGGGTTTTTTTGTTTTTTATTCCAAATAAAGGATTTTTTTCGGGTGTATGTGTTTATTTTAACTTACAGGTTAATCATGGAAGGTATCTCGGGGAGACGCCTGCCATGATTAATCTAGGACTTAGTGGCAGCTATGGGCTGCCATTAATTCCTTATTACCCCGATTGCTACCGCACCAGGGCAATTCGTGATGAGTCGGGTAGAGTCCCGGGACAGTCGCATCTAATGGATGCGGCAATTCCGGGCAGCTGCTGGCTGATCTTGTTAGGCTGGGGGGCTCCCCATAACGTGGAGCTCCCCATCCTGAGAACACCAGCCTTCAGCCATGTGGCTTTACCCTGGCTGGTATCAAAATTGGCGGGGGACCGCATGTCGGTTTTTTTTTAATTATTTATTTATTTATTTTACTCCACAATATAGACCCGCCCACCGGCGGTTGTGATTGGTTTCAGTGAGACAGCTGTCACTCAGTGTGGAGGCGTGTCTGACTGCAACCAATCATAGGTACCGGTGGGCGGGGAAAGCAGGGAATATGAGATGGAAAAATGAGCGGCTGGCATTTTCAAAAGAGGACAAGCCGCCGGAGCAGTGTGACAGCTGTGCCGTGCCTTGCCCGTGATCGGTGAGTATGAGAGCGGGGGGAGAAATCGACCGATGGACAGAGAGAGAGACAGAGAGAGAGAGAGACAGAGAGAGAGAGAGACCGACCGACGGACAGAGAGAGAGACAGAGAGAGTGACAGACAGAGCGACCAACTGACAGACAAAGAGACCGACCGACAGACAGAGATTGACCGACATCAACAAAGAGAGACTGAAAAGACCTGGGTTTTGTTTGTCAAAAAAGCATGCGGAACGCAACAAAAATACAGTCCAAGTGCATTTGGTTGCGTTTTGACCCACATCATTGATTTCAATTGGTGGAGAACGCAGCTACAACGCACAAAAGAAGTAACATGCTGCTTTTTTTTCCGCAGCGATTTTTTGCATTGAATTTTCGGACTTCTTATAGACTTTGCTGGGGAAGCAGAACACATGCAATTTGGCACTGAAACGCTGCAGTTCAAAACGCAGCGTTAATGCGGGAAAAAACGCAACGTGTGCACATAGCCTTAAAGTCAAACTTTTGAATCCTCCCAGTACCAGCACTATGCGCTATGCCTGCTGGACATGTGACCACAATGGTGCGACACAATCAGGACTCTACAGTCTGCAGGCAGATAGTGACCTCAAGCCTGGACAACCCCTTTAACCCCCCTATAGCCGGGCTATTTTCCGTTTTTTTTCCTCCCTTTCTGCCAAGTACCATAACTTTTTTTATTTTTCCATCAATATAGGCATATGAGGGCTGTGCGGGACGAGTTGTACTTTAGAATAACATTTATTGTGCCCCATAATGTACTGGAAAATGGGGAAAAATTCAAAGTGAGTTAAAATTGCAAAAAAAATCGCAATTCCACAATGTTGGATTTTTTTTAATGTGCACTATATGGTAAAACTGAGCTTGCAGTATTATTCCCCACTTCAGTACGAGTACGCAGCTACTAATCCTACAGAAAAAAAGGAAATTTGTAGAGAAAAAGTTGCTTTTGTTGCTATTTTCTGTGACCCGTAACAGTTTCATTTTTGGGATCTGGGGCTCAGTGAGGGATTATTTATTGTGCCCAGAGCTGAACTGGGAGTGCAGCCATGACCCAGCAGCTCTGCCAGGCTGGACGCAGCATGTCCTCTCCTGTAGGGCTACGAGTGCTCTCCACAGGAGACCACAGCTGCCCATGCCCATGATGAGGGTCCTGGATGCAGCATGTCCCCTCCTGCAGGGCTACGAGTGTTCTCCACAGGAGACCGCAGCTGCCCGTGCCCATGATGAGGGTCCTGGACGCAGCATGTCCTCTCCTGCAGGGCTACGAGTGTTCTCCACAGGAGACCACAGCTGCCCGTGCCCATGATCAGGGTCCTGGATGCAGCATGTCCCCTCCTGCAGGGCAGTGAGTGTCCTCTACAGGAGACCGCAGCTGCCCGTGCCCATGATGAGGGTCCTGGATGCAGCATGTCCCCTCCTGCAGGGCTACGAGTGTTCTCCACAGGAGACCGCAGCTGCCCATGCCTATGATGAGGGTCCTGGATGCAGCATGTCCTCTCCTGCAGGGCAGAGTGTGTCCTCTACAGGAGACCGCAGCGGTCCGTGCCTATGATCCGGGTTTGGGCTGTTGTGGGACTTTTGCTCTTTTCTCTTCGCGGAGGACACTCGCATTTCTGCAGCATAAATTGACATCCTGCAGCTCAGAAAGCAGTGCCACATTTGTCAAATTATGCTGCGGAGAAAAGATGCACAGTCTGCATAGATTTCTATAAATCCATCCACTGTGCTCGTACTGTACGATGCAGTGAAAACATGCTGCATCCAAAACGCTGTTAACCCTGAGGGTGTGCACGGGTTCTTAGAAGCATCAGGCCATTTCTTCTACCCCTCTATGTCACTAACACCCAGCAGCAGGGCCGGCCCCAGGTTTTTGTGGGCCCCGGGCGAAAGAGTCTCAGTGGGCCCCAGCCATACACAGACGCACATACACAAATACGTACACATACAGGGGTATATATATATATATATATATATATATATATATACACATACACACACACACACATATATATATATATATATATATATATATATATATATATATATATATATATATATATATTTTTTTTTTAAGAAAAATTCACAAAATTCACATAAACAGACGTAAATCTATACACAGTCATACACTCATCATACATACAGACATTAGAGGTATTAATTTGGGGAAGCCGGCAGAAGCCTCACTCACCTCCCCCACTTGTCTTCGTCCAGCTCCTCCAGGGTATGTGGCTGTGCAGGCCGCTGTGATGGCTGGGGGCAAATACAGCACAGGGGGCATAGACAGCACTGGGTGGGGCATATATGTTACTGGGGTCACAAGGGGGTATACTCATTACGGGGGGTGTATATACATCACTGGGGGCATCCATGTTACTTGGGTGGCATAAACATTACTGGGGTCAGTGGGGGGGCATACACATTACTGAGGTCAGTAAGTGGCATAGACATTACTGGGGTCAGTAAGTGGCATAGACATTACTGGGGTCAGTAGGGGGCATAGACATTACTGGGGTCAGTAGGGGGCACACACATTACTAGGGCCTGTGGAGCCTACAAACTGACAGTGGTGGCCTGTGGGGCATACATACTGGCCCTAGGGATGCTTAGCGCACAGGCTGGCAGCGCTGGAAGACATTGAGGGCCCAAGCTGGTAGCACTGAAGGGTGCTGAGGGCATAAGCTGGCAGCACTGCGGGAAGACGCTGAGGGCATAGGCTGGCAGCACTGGGGGGCACTGAGGGCATAGGCTGGCAGCACTGGGGGGCACTGAGGGCACAGGCTGGCGGCACGGGGGGCACTGAGGGCACAGGCTGGCTGCACTGGGGGGGCACTGAGGGTACATTACAGGCTGGCGTGGTGCTGGGGGGCAATGAGGGCACAGGCTGGCAGCACTGGGGGGCACTAAGGGCACAGGCTGGCGGCACGGGGGGCGCTGAGGGACAAGGCTGGCTTCACTGGGGGGGCACTGAGGGTACATTACAGGCTGGCATGGTGCAGGGGAGCGCTGAGGGCACAGGCTGGCGGTGCACTGAGCACAGGCTGGCAGCACTGGGGGGCACTGAGAGCACAAGATGGCAGCACTGGGGTGCACAGGATGGCAGCACTGGGGTGCACAGGATGGCAGCACTGGGGGGCACAGGATGGCAGCACTGGGGGGCACAGGATGGCAGCACTGGGGGGCACTGAGGGCTCCTGTGGCTGCTTTCTCTGAGTCCCCTCTGTGTCTGCTTTTTCTATTGCAGGCACAGGGGGACATGAGAAGACACAAGTGCTGGACTCCCTCCTCCTCCCCCCTCCTGCACTCACACTGCTCTCTCCCTGCTGGTGCTGGCTCACATTACCTCAGTTGCAGAACAAACGTCTTGGAGCAGCCGCTGTGCAGATGAGCCGGTCACACGTGAGGATCCTGGGTAGAAGGGGCAGGCAGAGGGGATGTGGCCAGCATAGAGCGAGCAGCAGGAGGAGGGGACAAGGAAGGCATCCGAGGAGTATGTGTGTCCACATTGAGAGGGGGCGTGCACGACAGCAAAGGGGAGTGGCCAAGAGCATAGATGCCATGGAAGGCATCCAGAGAGTGTGGCAGGCATCTGGAGGGGGCGTGGTCAGCAGAGTGCAGGGGCGTGGCAGCTGCTTCTCACTGCACTGCGGGATACAGAGCTTCCCGGGCGTGAGAACGGGACTGACGTATAAAATCGGGGCTGTCCCGCTATATCCGGGACGGTTGGGAGGTATGTATATGTATATATATATATATATATATATATATAAAAACAACAACAAAAAGGAAAAAAAATCCTCCAAAAGCTAATCAAAAACTCACAGACTAATGGCAGAAGATATAAACTGCCGAAGGCCAAAAAGACTAATGCACTGCCAGAATGCAGCATATGTTAGGCCTTGCATATTATACTCACTGTCCCTGCATGGAGCATATATTTAGTACTGGTGCAGCCCGCTTGCATCTACTGTGATGGGCGTAACTAATAGGCTGCATACCAGATACTGTGTTCCTGCATGTGTGAACAGTGACCTATGCAAGCCACAAGTGTGCAATGTTACCATCTCCCTTTGCACCTGTGATGTCTCCATTTAATGGAGGTCTTGCTGCAGTTTACATCTTCTGCCATTAGTCTGTGAGTTTTTGCTTAGCTTTTCGAGGATTTTTATTCCTTTTTGTTGTTGTTTTTTATATAAGTAGCTCATGTCATACCGCCATTTCTGAATTTTCCTTTTTTTTTCAAAATAAATTTGTATTCTTCTATTTATGGAAACTTCTGTATCCAAGGCGGATCTGGATGCAAATGTGGCAGGCATGCAAGCTGGGGGATCGCAGAGTGTAAGTTTATGTCCCTAAAGAGTGCTTTACACGCTGCGACATCGCTAACGATATATCGTCGGGGTCAAGGTGTTTGTGACGCACATCCGGCGTCGTTAGCGACATCGCAGAGTGTGACAGCTAGGAGCGACGATCAACGATCGCAAAACCGGCAAAAATCGTTGATCGTTGACACGTCGCTCCTAATCATAATGTCGTTGTTGTTTCATTAGGCAGGTTGTTCGTCGTTCCTGCGGCATCACACATCGCTACGTGTGACACCACAGGAACGACGAACATCATCCTACCTGCGTCTACCGGAAAGGAGGAAGGAAGGAGGTGGGCGGCATGTTCCGGCCGCTCATCTCCTCCCCTCCTCTTCTATTGGGCGGCCGTTTAGTGACACCGCTGTGACGTCGCTGTGACGCCGAACGCACCTCTCCCTTGAAGGAGGGATTGTTCGGCGGCCACAGCGTCGTCGCTGAACAGGTATGTGCATGTGACGCTGCCGTAGCGATATTGCTCGCTTTGGCAGCGATCACCACATGTCGCACGAACAACGGGGGCGGATGCTATCGCTCGCGACATCGCTAGCAATCGCTAGCAATGTCGCAGCGTGTAAAGCACCCTTAACGCATCACACCAGGTAAAGAATTCTACATACTGTAATGTATGACAAAAGGTTTTTTTTTCATCAGGTACATGATGTATCTCAGGCAGCTACAGAATCATCCTCCCAGTGTCATTGGCATACAGTTCGTGATTGTCGGACACATGTACGTATTTGTAAGTGAATTACCCCAAAATATTTGTACTTTTAGGCATATATATATTTTTTTTTTAGGCTTTCCAAAAAAGAGAAGTTTTCTTATTTGGGAATAAGTTTGATTCTAATTGAGCTAAAACATTACAGAGCACTGATACTGTTTGTTAAAAGTACCTGAGAAAGCAATGAACATATAGAAAATTATATATATTACACTTTCAAACACTTTACTTAGAAAAAACCCTCAGATTTGCTTCCCCCTCACCCACAATTGGTCTGGTAACAAAGAATGATGGAGTGGGAAAAGCCATTATTTATCAAAATGTTCAATCACAAGCTTTACACCCACTACGTTAGGGTACCGTCACACTTTAGCGATGCTCCAGCGATCCCATCAGTGATCTGACCTGGTCATGATCGCTGGTGCGTCGCTACATGGTCGCTGGTGAGCTTTCAATCAGGCAGATCTCACCAGAGACCAGTGACCAGCCCCCAGCCAGCAGCGACGCGTGGAAGCGATGCTGCGCTTGCTAACTAAGGTAAATATTGGGTAACCAAGCGCTTGTTTACCCGATATTTACCTTGGTTACCAGCGCAAACCGCTTAGAACTGGCTCCCTGCACTCCTAGCCAGAGTACACATTGGGTTAATAAGCAAACCGCTTTGCTTATTTACCCGATGTGTACTCTGGCTACGTGTGCAGGGAGCCGGCACTAGCAGCCTGAGAGCGGCGGACGCTAGTAACCAAGGTAAATATTGGGTAACCAAGCAAAGGGCTTCGCTTGGTTACCCGATATTTACCTTGGTTATGTCGCGGGCGGAGGAGGTGACGCTGCGCTCTCCCACTGCTCGGGTCCGGCTGCTGCTGCTGCTCGGTGGTGGCTCGAGCGGTGGGCCGGATCCCGGGGACTCGAGCGGCATTCCTCGCCCGTGAGTGAAAAGGGGGTTGATTATGGGGATTGGATATTGTCCGTGACGCCACCCACGGTTGTGGTGAGATTGGTGACACCACCGCTGCTCTGGATGGGGATCCCGGGAGCGATGACAGGGAGCAGCCTGGATGTTAGTTCTCCCCTCCGTGGGTAGGGGGTTGGTTGTCCCGGGGCCCGGTGAGGGTTAGGTAGGGATGGATGGCAGGCGGGTTGCGGGGCCTAGTGAGGTGCAGGGTCACAGGGGCAGCACTGTGCCGCACGGCACGGTGGTACTCACTCAGCCAATGATGAAGACACAGTTCTCGGTAAAACACACTGCTGGATGGACGGGTCCCACAGACGGCTGCGGTGGTCTCTGCTCCCGGCAGGTTGATGGTGACTGCCTTTCCCTGCACCTGTGTAATGTTTGGTTCCGATGGGTTCCCACCGGTAACCCGCTCCCCAGCTTGGATATGGGCTGGAGGAGCCCCTTTTGCCCGCAGGCTCTGGCCCTGGGAACGGTGGCCTTGGCGGTGGCTGTGTTTCCCTCTCTTGGTTGGACTGTTGCCTTCTGTCGGGACTTGGCTGCTGGGAAACCCAGGAGGTTCCCTTCGCTAACGGATTCGACAAATTCACGGCGACTCCTAGCCTTGTCAGGGTCCGTAAACCCCTGCCGGGTGGTGCTGGCTTCTCTTTGCGTACCGGTCCGGTACCGCCGGGCCACCGCCCGTCCACGGTCCTTACGGTCTGCTCCAATCGGCCACTCCTGCAGACGGTCACCACCGTCTGCCAACCTTGCTGCTCCGTCCGGGCCACACACCCGGACCAACTTCAGTCTGCTCTGCTACCACTTTCCTTCCTCTCACTTTCACCTCCACAACTAACCTGACTGTTTTCCCGCCTCCAGGACTGTGAACTCCTCGGTGGGCAGAGACCAACCGCCTGGCTCCACCCCCTAGTGTGGACATCAGCCCCTGGAGGAAGGCAACAAGGGTTTTTGTCTGACTTCGGTGTGCCTGACCAGGAGTGTGGGGTGTGTTGGTGTTGTTCTGTGACGACCTGGCTTGTCCAGGGCGCCACATTCCCCCTTAGTAAACTGCAGACCGTCCGCGGGCTGCCCGTCCATCACCGGTTTTATTTTCACAACTGAAAAAGAGAAACGGTAAACATATTACAAGCATATTAACTTCTTCCCACATCGGGTGGTACTCTTACTTAAACATTGCAAAACGGTAACGGCTTCCGCTCTCTCCCACCCAAGCAACCTGGCCCTGATGCTGCCCCTAAGCAAATGGGCAGCACCCCTTGACCCCAGTCCTGCACCAAGTTGCCCGAGCGGGTTCTGTCCTTTTCAGGGGACCCACGTCCATGGGGAACTCCTGAACCTCTCCAGAGGATCGCCACCGGTTCCGGTGGTGGCTGGGCCCCAGCCTGCTCCACTGCGGGCCCTTCCTCCAATCTGCCTCTCCGGAGGCGGTCACGGTTAAGCCAACAAAAACATTTTTATTTACATGCCACAAGTTTGTGGTTGCCCTGCTAGTTCTCGGGCTTGCCCCTAGTAGTTTCTACGCATAATTTGAAAAGGGGGTCCCAACGGGGACCAGTTGCTGGCAACGACCGGTTTAAATCAGCAGTAAATCAGGTGAACTTCTTCTGGTAATTACATCTTATCATTCAAAGAAATTTTCTTAACGGTTCTGGTGGTCCCAACGGGGGACAATTGCAACGGGACTCTGCTGCCATCACTCCGATTCTTCGGCTGAGGCGGTCCCATCCTCCGCCACCAGCATATCAAACATGCAGTGACATGCCTGCTGTGACAGGGGTGCCCGGTATCCGTTCCCACCGGTGCGCGGGGTGTAGAAAACCACTGGGTCTCCTTCATAGCGGGGACACTCACTCGCCCTCTCGGACTCGGAGGTGGGCTTGGCGCTGGGGCCGGAGTCATTATCATTTGTTCCTGCGTCAGGCGGGTTGCCGCCAGCTGCCGCAGTCTCCGGGTCCCCGGCCCTCGGCACATCAGGCTCCACTGCTGTAGCACAGTGCAGCAGATCAGGTCGACCAACACTGGGGCGCCCCATAGGCAATGGCAGAGACGATGCAAGAGCCGAAACCGGACCGGGCCTCCCAGCCGCAGTGGCCGGTCCCTGAGGAACATGGAGGCGTGGGTCGCCCGTCGGCTCCATCACGCCGGCTCCCATCGCATACATCGGGACAGTCGCAACCAGCGCTTCCACCTCGTTGGTCCACTGCTCCATCATCCGGAATATCTGACTCTGTTGACGTTGGTTGAATTCAACTACTCTGGCCCTCATCTATGCCACGGTTCCGGGCCCGGAACCTGGCGCAACCACTGTCGGGGTCTCCAACACATTGTCGTTAAGGGGCCTCGGCTTCGGTGGCCCCTGGGGAAGCAGTTCAGGGTGGCCCCGGGCGTCTGCAGCCGGTCGGTCCGCTTGGGCGGACGGGCAGGGTACCGCTACCGGTTGTGGTGGTAGCGGGCCTAGTGGCGGGGCGGCAGCGACTAACGCGGGCAGCGGGGGAGGCAGCAGGGTGAGCGGGTGCAGGCCAGGCCCCTCAGCCGCAGTGGCCAATCCCTCGGGAATACAGGGGCGTGGGTCTCTTACCCGCTCCTCCAAATCTTCCTCCACCTCGCATCTTCGCATAGCAGCCACCACGTCCGCCATGTCGGCCTCCCACTCCTCCAGGAGGAGCTGCATGCGGGCTTGCAGATGGTGACTCAGCGGGGCGGTCCGGTCCTCCACCCACGCCGCTGTGCCGGGCGCGGGGGTTTCGCGGTCGTTAGTTGGATTAGACATCTCAGCAATGGTGCCTTCCAGGAACTCAGTACGGCTGCAGAGTCCTGGCGTCCCTGCTTTTATAGCCGCGCTCACATGCGACCAATCGCCATCTCGTCCCCCTTAATCTCTTTTTCGGCTCCTCCTCTACAGGGGCGGGGTTTCGGCTTTCGCGCCTCCACTGCTCGAGGAGACGTTCGAGCGGGAATTTTTCGCGCCCAAGATGGCGGCTTCTCAAAATTTTCAGCCGGACACCTCCGGCGATCACAAGGCGCACCTCTACCAGACGCCAAGTTGTCACGGGCGGAGGAGGTGACGCTGCGCTCTCCCACTGCTCGGGTCTGGCTGCTGCTCGGTGGTGGCTCGAGCGGTGGGCCGGATCCCGGGGACTCGATCGGCATTCCTCGCCCGTGAGTGAAAAGGGGGTTGATTATGGGGATTGGATATTGTCCGTGACGCCACCCACGGTTGTGGTGAGATTGGTAACACCACCGCTGCTCTGGACGGGGATCCCGGGAGCGATGACAGGGAGCAGCCTGGATGTTAGTTCTCCCCTCCGTGGGTAGGGGGTTGGTTGTCCCGGGGCCCGGTGAGGGTTAGGTAGGGATGGATGGCAGGCGGGTTGCGGGGCCTGGTGAGGTGCAGGGTTGCAGGGGCAGCGCTGTGCCGCACGGCACGGTGGTACTCACTCAGCCAATGATGAAGACACAGTTCTCGGTAAAACACACTGCTGGATGGACGGGTCCCACAGACGGCTGCGGTGGTCTCTGCTCCCGGCAGGTTGATGGTGACTGCCTTTCCCTGCACCTGTGTAATGTTTGGTTCCGATGGGTTCCCACCGGTAACCCGCTCCCCAGCTTGGATATGGGCTGGAGGAGCCCCTTTTGCCCGCAGGCTCTGGCCCTGGGAACGGTGGCCTTGGCGGTGGCTGTGTTTCCCTCTCTTGGTTGGACTGTTGCCTTCTGTCGGGACTTGGCTGCTGGGAAACCCAGGAGATTCCCTTCGCTAACGGATTCGACAAATTCACGGCGACTCCTAGCCTTGTCAGGGTCCGTAAACCCCTGCCGGGTGGTGCTGGCTTCTCTTTGCGTACCGGTCCAGTACCGCCGGGCCACCGCCCGTCCACGGTCCTTATGGTCTGCTCCACTCGGCCACTCCTGCAGACGGTCACCACCATCTGCCAACCTTGCTGCTCTTTCCGGGCCACACACCCGGACCAACTTCAGTCTGCTCTGCTACCACTTTCCTTCCTCTCACTTTCACCTCCACAACTAACCTGACTGTTTTCCCGCCTCCAGGACTGTGAACTCCTCGGTGGGCAGAGACCAACCGCCTGGCTCCACCCCCTAGTGTGGACATCAGCCCCTGGAGGAAGGCAACAAGGGTTTTTGTCTGACTTCGGTGTGCCTGACCAGGAGTGTGGGGTGTGTTGGTGTTGTTCTGTGACGACCTGGCTTGTCCAGGGCGCCACATTCCCCCTTAGTAAAATGCAGACCGTCCGCGGGCTGCCCGTCCATCACCGGTTTTATTTTCACAACTGAAAAAGAGAAACGGTAAACATATTACAAGCATATTAACTTCTTCCCACATCGGGAGGTACTGTTACTTAAACATTGCAAAACGGTAACGGCTTCCGCTCTCTCCCACCCAAGCAACCTGGCCCTGATGCTGCCCCTAAGCAAATGGGCAGCACCCCTTGACCCCAGTCCTGCACCAAGTTGCCCGAGCGGGTTCTGTCCTTTTCAGGGGACCCACGTCCATGGGGAACTCCTGAACCTCTCCAGAGGATCGCCACCGGTTCCGGTGGTGGCTGGGCCCCAGCCTGCTCCACTGCGGGCCCTTCCTCCAATCTGCCTCTCCGGAGGCGGTCACGGTTAAGCCAACAAAAACATTTTATTTACATGCCACAAGTTTGTGGTTGCCCTGCTAGTTCTCGGGCTTGCCCCTAGTAGTTTCTACGCATAATTTGAAAAGGGGGTCCCAACGGGGACCAGTTGCCGGCAACGACCGGTTTAAATCAGCAGTAAATCAGGTGAACTTCTTCTGGTAATTACATCTTATCATTCAAAGAAACTTTCTTAACGGTTCTGGTGGTCCCAACGGGGGACAATTGCAACGGGACTCTGCTGCCATCACTCCGATTCTTCGGCTGAGGCGGCCCCATCCTCCGCCACCAGCATATCAAACATGCAGTGACATGCCTGCTGTGACAGGGGTGCCCGGTATCCGTTCCCACCGGTGCGCGGGGTGTAGAAAACCACTGGGTCTCCTTCATAGCGGGGACACTCACTCGCCCTCTCGGACTCGGAGGTGGGCTCGGCGCTGGGGCCGGAGTCATTATCATTTGTTCCTGCGTCAGGCGGGTTGCCGCCAGCTGCCGCAGTCTCCGGGTCCCCGGCCCTCGGCACATCAGGCTCCACTGCTGTAGCACAGTGCAGCAGATCAGGTCGACCAATACTGGGGCGCCCCATAGGCAATGGCAGAGACGATGCAAGAGCCGAAACCGGACCGGGCCTCCCAGCCGCAGTGGTCGGTCCCTGAGGAACATGGAGGCGTGGGTCGCCCGTCGGCTCCATCACGCCGGCTCCCATCGCATACATCGGGACAGTCGCAACCAGCGCTTCCACCTCGTTGGTCCACTGCTCCATCATCCGGAATATCTGACTCTGTTGACGTTGGTTGAATTCAACTACTCTGGCCCTCATCTATGCCACGGTTCCGGGCCCGGAACCTGGCGCAACCACTGTCGGGGTCTCCAACACATTGTCGTTAAGGGGCCTCGGCTTCGGTGGCCCCTGGGGAAGCAGTTCAGGGCGGCCCCGGGCGTCTGCAGCCGGTCGGTCCGCTTGGGCGGACGGGCAGGGTACCGCTACCGGTTGTGGTGGTAGCGGGCCTAGTGGCGGGGCGGCAGCGACTAACGCGGGCAGCGGGGGAGGCAGCAGGGTGAGCGGGTGCAGGCCAGGCCCCTCAGCCGCAGTGGCCAATCCCTCGGGAATACAGGGGCGTGGGTCTCTTACCCGCTCCTCCAAATCTTCCTCCACCTCGCATCTTCGCATAGCAGCCACCACGTCCGCCATGTCGGCCTCCCACTCCTCCAGGAGGAGCTGCATGCGGGCTTGCAGATGGTGACTCAGCGGGGCGGTCCGGTCCTCCACCCACGCCGCTGTGCCGGGCGCGGGGGTTTCGCGGTCGTTAGTTGGATTAGACATCTCAGCAATGGTGCCTTCCAGGAACTCAGTACGGCTGCAGAGTCCTGGCGTCCCTGCTTTTATAGCCGCGCTCACATGCGACCAGTCGCCATCTCGTCCCCCTTAATCTCTTTTTCGGCTCCTCCTCTACAGGGGCGGGGTTTCGGCTTTCGCGCCTCCACTGCTCGAGGAGACGCTCGAGCGGGAATTTTTCGCGCCCAAGATGGCGGCTTCTCAAAATTTTCAGCCGGACACCTCCGGCGATCACAAGGCGCACCTCTACCAGACGCCAAGTTGTCACGGGCGGAGGAGGTGACGCTGCGCTCTCCCACTGCTCGGGTCTGGCTGCTGCTGCTGCTGCTGCTCGGTGGTGGCTCGAGCGGTGGGCCGGATCCCGGGGACTCGAGCGGCATTCCTCGCCCGTGAGTGAAAAGGGGGTTGATTATGGGGATTGGATATTGTCCGTGACGCCACCCACGGTTGTGGTGAGATTGGTGACACCACCGCTGCTCTGGACGGGGATCCCGGGAGCGATGACAGGGAGCAGCCTGGATGTTAGTTGTCCCCTCCATGGGTAGGGGGTTGGTTGTCCCGGGGCCCGGTGAGGGTTAGGTAGGGATGGATGGCAGGCGGGTTGCGGGGCCTGGTGAGGTGCAGGGTCGCAGGGGCAGCGCTGTGCCGCACGGCACGGTGGTACTCACTCAGCCAATGATGAAGACACAGTTCTCGGTAAAACACACTGCTGGATGGACGGGTCCCACAGACGGCTGCGGTGGTCTCTGGTCCCGGCAGGTTGATGGTGACTGCCTTTCCCTGCACCTGTGTAATGTTTGGTTCCGATGGGTTCCCACCGGTAACCCGCTCCCCAGCTTGGATATGGGCTGGAGGAGCCCCATTTGCCCGCAGGCTCTGGCCCTGGGAACAGTGGCCTTGGCGGTGGCTGTGTTTCCCTCTCTTGGTTGGACTGTTGCCTTCTGTTGGGTCTTGGCTGCTGGGAAACCCAGGAGGTTCCCTTCGCTAATGGATTCGACAAATTCACGGCGACTCCTAGCCTTGTCAGGGTCCGTAAACCCCTGCCAGGTGGTGTTGGCTTCTCTTTGCGTACCGGTCCGGTACCGCCGGGCCACCACCCGTCCACGGTCCTTACGGTCTGCTCCAATCGGCCACTCCTGCAGACGGTCACCACCGTCTGCCAACCACACACCCGGACCAACTTCAGTCTGCTCTGCTACCACTTTCCTTCCTCTCACTTTCACCTCCACAACTAACCTGACTGTTTTCCCGCCTCCAGGACTGTGAACTCCTCGGTGGGCAGAGACCAACCGACTGGCTTCACCCCCTGGTGTGGACATCAGCCCCTGGAGGAAGGCAACAAGGGTTTTTGTCTGACTTCGGTGTGCCTGACCGGGAGTGTGGGGTGTGTTGGTGTTGTTCTGTGACGACCTGGCTAGTCCAGAGCGCCACAGTTACAGCTTACCGCAGGCTGCCAGAAGCCGGCTCCCTGCACATTCAGATTATTGCTCTCTCGCTGTCAAACACAGCGATGTGTGCTTCACAGCGGAAGAGCAACGTCCAAAAAATTAACCAGCACTGTGTAACGAGCAGCGATCTCACAGCAGGGGCCAGATCGCTGCTCAGTGTCACACACAGCGAGATCACTAATGAGGTCACTGGTGCGTCACAAAAACTGTGACTCAGCAGCAATCTCGCTCGCGATCTCGCTAGCTGAGAAGTACCCCTTACTCTGCCTACCTATGAAATTAGTAAATACTGGGACAAAAGAAACCATTTTGCCAGACTAGTTGAAATTGCTTGCTTTTACCTTGGTTTAATCCTTTATATCACTTTTGCTATTTTCCTAATATTTGTTTTTCCAGAGATTGACATCGCCCTTTGGACACTGCTTCAGTTTCAAGCATGGGGTAAGTTCAAATATTAATTCTCATGGAGGATATATCCTTTAAATAATTTTTAACATTGGATAATATTAATTCAGTTATTGGTTATAAAATAGGCTTCAGCTAAACAATTGATTTTGATAAACATCATTACATTGCAGTGTAATTATTGATTTTGGTGTAAGTGTGTACTTTCATGAGATGCTTTTCTTATAGATAAGCCAGAGGCGTATCTATGGGGATGCTGGCGGGGCATGTGCCCCGGGTGCAGTGTCAGGGGGCGGGTGCTGTCGGGCCGACTGATGCAGCACTCTGAGCGACCAGGGACGGCGTCAGAACCTTTCAGCAAGGGCGGTGATGTATGCTGCGGCCCTCGGGCCGAGTTCCGGGGCCCGCAGCGATCATGTCGGTAGCTGCACTTCCCTGGCTGATGGCTCTTACATCCACACCTGAACGCAGCCTTCTCTGCGGTCTGCAGAGCCTAAGTTCATCTGTGGGCGGAGCTAGCACGCAGTGTGCACTTCGTCCAATAGAAAAGGGAGATGCTAGAATGTACGGGTTCCTTCCAGGTATGACTTGTCATGAAGCTGGTCACGCCTATTAACCTGGAAGGAGCCCATACATTCTAGGCTCAACCCACAGATGAAGACACTGTCAGACAGGAGCCGAAGCATCAACTTCACGCTGAGCTGTATGTCCTGTCCCCCCACCCAGTGCTATATAACCCAGAACTGTCTATTAACCCCACCCCAGTGGTATATACCCCCAGAACTGTCTATTAACCCCACTCCAGTGCTGTATACCCCCAGAACTGTCTATTAACCTCACCCCAGTGCTATATACCCCAGAACTGTCTATTAACCCCACCCCAGTGGTATATACCCCAGAACTGTCTATTAACCCCACCCCAGTGGTATATACCCCCAGAACTGTCTATTAACCCCACCCTAGTGGTATATCCCCCCAGAACTGTCTATTAACCCCACCCCAGTGGTATATACCCCCAGAACTGTCTATTAACCCCACCCCAGTGGTATATCCCCCCAGAACTGTCTATTAACCCCACCCCAGTGGTATATCCCCCCAGAACTCTCTATTCACCCTCCCCAGTGCTGTATACCCCCAGAACTCTCTATTCACCCCACCCCAGTGGTATATACCCCCAGAACTGTCTATTAACCCCACCAAAGTGGTATATACCCCCAGAATTGTCTATTAACCCCACCCCAGTGGTATATCCCCCCAGAACTGTCTATTAACTCCACCACAGTGCTGTATACCCCCAGAACTGTCTATTAACCTCACCCCAGTGGTATATACCCCCAGAACTGTCTATTAACCCCACCCTAGTGGTATATCCCCCCAGAACTGTCTATTAACCCCACCCCAGTGGTATATACCCCCAGAACTGTCTATTAACCCCACCCCAGTGGTATATCCCCCCAGAACTGTCTATTAACCCCACCCCAGTGGTATATCCCCCCAGAACTGTCTATTATCTCCACCACAGTGCTGTATACCCCCAGAACTGTCTATTAACCTCACCCCAGTGGTATATACCCCCAGAACTGTCTATTAACCCCACCCCAGTGGTATATACCCCCAGAACTCTCTATTCACCCACCCCAGTGCTGTATACCCCCAGAACTCTCTATTCACCCCACCCCAGTGGTATATACCCCCAGAACTGTCTATTAACCCCACCAAAGTGGTATATACCCCCAGAATTGTCTATTAACCCCACCCCAGTGGTATATACCCCCAGAACTGTCTATTCACCCCACCCCAGTGCTATATACCCACAGAACTCTCTATTCACCCCACCCCAGTGCTATATACCCCCAGAACTGTCTATTCACCCCACCCAAGTGCTATATAACCCCACAACTGTCTATTCACCCCACCCCAGTGCTGTATACCCCTCAGAACTGTCTGTCCCCTGACCCCAGTGCTGTGTACCCCCAGAACTGTCTGTCCCCTGATCCCAGTGCTGTATACTCACCAGAACTCTGTTCCCTCCCACAGCTGTATCTCCCCCCACCCAAGTGTTATATAACCCCAGAATTGTCTATTCACCCCACCCCAGTGCTGTATACCCTCAGAGCTGTTTGTCCTCCACTCCAGTGCTGTATAACCCTAGAGCTGTTTGTCCCCCCCACTCAGAGCTGTATACCCCCACTCCAGTGCAGTATACCACCATAGAGCTGTATACCCCCCAGAGCTGTATGTCCCCCACCCCAGTGCAGTATACCCCCCAGAGCTGTACGTCCCCCATTCCAGTGCTATTTACCCCCCAGAGTTGTACGTCCCCCACCCCAGTGCTGTATAACACCTCAGATCTGAATGCCCCCCTCTAGAGCTGTATGTCCCCAGCCTCTCCTGTGTGATATATATATATATATATATATATATATATAATATATATAGCAGTGTCAGTGTGCTCTGTGTGTGGCCATGTCTGTATGTCTGTTAGTCATGGCCACCAATTAACCCGGCACAGCCACATGCCGAGGAGGAGCTGGACGGAGACAAGCAGGGGAGATGAGTGAGGCTGCTGCCGGCTTCCCCATATTAATAATATCTGTAATGTGTCTGTGTGTGCATGTATCGCAAGATCGGGTCACAGTCGCATGACACTCGGATCATGCTCGCAGTAGAGCCTGAGCCGAGGGTCATTAGCATATCACATCGGTTGCACTCGCATTGGATGCCATACGTTAATGTGACTCCAGCCTTTATTTGTGATACTGACTAATTCTCATCATTAGGCCTCAGTTCCACTTGCGCATTTCTTCCCATGTGAGAGCATCAGATGCGATATGCTAATGACCCTTGGCTCAGGCTCTGCTGCGAGCATGAGCCGAGTGTCATGCGGCTGTGATCCAATCTTGCGATCAGATCACAGCTTCGGTCAAGAGAAACGGAGGGAGTAATTCTCTCCCTTCTCCGCTTCCTGTCTCTGCGTACATTGTACTGCAGTTTGATGACATCCAAGTGCAGAGCGATGTTTCACACACTCCCATAGACCTGCATGGGTGTGTGAGCTGAGACTCTCAGACATTCACAGCATGCTGCAATTCTTTTTTCATGACAATATATCATGAAAAATCAATTGCAGATGGATACTGCCCCATCATTTTACACTGGTGCGAGTGAAATTCGATGTTTTATCAGATTGCACTCGTCCGTGCAAAACACAAGTGGAACCGAGGCCATAAGGGGGCTATACACGCTACGATATCGTTAATGTTTTATCGTTGGGTCACATTGTTAGTGACGCACATCCGGCTTCATTAACGATATCGCAGCGTGTGACACGTACCTGCGACCTTAAAAATGGTGAAAATCGTTCACCATGGAGAGGTCATCCCAAACTCAAAAATCGGTAAGGGTTGTTTTTCGTTGTGGCTCGTCGCTCCTGCGGCAGCACACATCGCTGTGTGTGACACCGCAGGAGCGAGGAACGTCTCCTTACCTGCCGCCGGGCACAATGCGGAAGGAAGAGGTGGACGGGATGTTTACATCACGCTCAGTTCCGCCCCTCCGCTTTGATTGGCCGGCCGCTTAGTGATGTCGCGGTGACGTCGCTGTGATGCTGAACGTCCCTCCCCCTTGAGGGAGAGATTGTTCAGCAGTCACAGCGACGCCGCCGACCAGGTAAGTGCGTGTGACGCTGCCGTAGCGATAATGTTCGCTGCGGCAGCGATCGCACGATTTCGCTTGCACGACGGGGGCGGGTACTTACATGCTCGATATCGCTAGAAATTGCTAGCAATATCGTCCGCGTGTAATGCCCCCTTTACTGTAGTTCTGTAGTTTACTGTAGTTTACTGTAGTTACTGTAGTTCCTGTATAGTCCTCAGTCTGATGATGACTAATAACTCCCAAGTATCTCCTTACCATTATTAAAAGGAATCGGTCACCAGGTTTTTGCTCCCCCATCTAAGAGCAGCATAATATAGAGACAGACCCTGATTCCAGCGATGTGTCACTTACTGAGCTCTTTGCTGTCATTTTGATAAAATCAATGTTTTCTCTGCTGCAGATCTAGCAGTTATACAGAGCTCATGAATATGCTGGACTACCTGGCAGCATGCCAAGCAGTCCTGTAATGATAATCTACTGCTGATTAAACAGTGATTTTATCAAAACTACACTAAGCAGCACAGTACGTGACACACCGCTCGAATCAGGATCTCTGCCCCTACGTTATGCTGCTCTCAGATTAGGTGTTAAAATCCTGGTGACAAATTCCCTTTAAGGATGTACTGGAAGTTGTAGATTCCTGCAATACAAATGTCTATATGTCTGACCTGACATTACAATACATCATCAAAACCATTCTTGTGGTTTTGATGATGTATTTCTGTACTGATGAGGGTTTTGATGCTGTGTTTCTAAACTTATGGGGTTATATGGATGAATTTCTGTACTGCTGGTGGTTGTGATGCTGTGTTTCTGTATTGATGAGGGTTCTAATTATGTATTTCTGTACCTCTGGTGGTTTTGGTGCTGTTAGTAGTTCTGATCCTGTACACAAGTAACAATACATAAATTGTAAGATTGGACAACCCCTTTATTTAGAATTGGGCTACACTGCTTAAAGGCTGCTTTACACACATCGATTTCATGTGCGATCGCATGAGTGATCGCACCCGCCCCCATCGTTTGTGCGGCACGGGCAATTTGTTGCCCGTGTCGTACAAAGTCAGTAACCCCCGTCACACGTACTTACCTCCCGAACGACGTCGCTGTGGGCGTCGACCATCCTCTTCCTGAAGGGGGAGGGATATTCTGCGTCACAGCGACGTCACACAGCCGTTGGCCAATAGACGCGGGGGGCGGAGATAAGCGGGACGTAACATCCCGCCCAACTCCTTCCTTCCGCATTTCCGGCGGCCACAGGTAAGCTGCAGTTCGTCGTTCCCGGGGTGTAACACGGAGCGATGTGTGCTGCCTCGGGAACAATGAACAACCGGCACTCAGAAGGACGTTCAATATTTTGAAAATAAGCGACATGTCAATGAGTCATACTCATAAGGTGAGTATTTTTGCTCGTTCACACTTGCTCGTAGCTGTCACACGCTACGATATGTCAAAAGATGCCGGATGTGCGTCACTTACGACGTGACCCCGACGACATATCGTTAGATATATCGTAGCGTGTAAAGCGGCCTTTACTGTATAAGTAAAGTCTTGTGCAGGTTTGAGATGAAAGTTTCCAGTCTCTCTAGGTGACTGCAGGCTTCTGAATTCTCATAGCGCTTGCACACTTTTAGGATTCTCCGGTGCCAGTGACGAGAGTGAACGGTCATATGAGCGCAAGTATGAGATTTTTATATTTCTGGCCACATTCTGACTAGATGTGTCCGGCCTTACTCAATTAATTTTTATTGAGCGAGGCCATACATGTCTAGTCTGCACGTGACCACATGCATGTAAATCACATACTTGCAGTTTCGTGACCTCCCACTTACCGCCGGCACCAGAGAATCCCGACAGTGTGCAGTGTGAGAATTCAGAAGTCTACAGTCACATAGAGTGACACATAGAGTGACTGCAGATTTTTATGTCAAACCCGGAGAAGCGCTTTACATCTAAAATTAAACAGTGTAGCCCAATCCTAACAGCATGTAATATACTCCCTGTCAGGATTCAGCTCTGCTCGCTGGTTCCAGCAGACACCACATGGCCTCTCCACTCATATGTGATTTTCATACTTGCATGAGACAATTAAGTCTGCTTTACACGTTACGATTTCGCATATGATATCGTATGCGATCATAACCGCCCCATCGTATGTGCGGCACGTTCAATTTGTTGAATGTGTCGCACAAACGAATAACCCCCCGTCACACATACTTACCCGTCCATACGACCTCGATGTGGGCGGCGAACGTCCACTTCCTGGAGTGGGAGGGACATTCGGCGTCACAGCGACGTCACGCGGCAGCCGGCCAATAGAAGCAGAGGGGCAGAGATGATCGGGACGTAAACATCCCGCCCACCTCCTTCCTTCCGCATAGCTGGCCGGGAGCCGCTGGACGCAGGTAAGATCTGTTTATCGTTCCCGGGGTGTCACACACTGCGATGTGTGCTACCCCGGGTATGATGAACAACCTGACGTTCAATTCTTCAGGAATGAACGACGTGCATGCGATGAACGTTTTACCGTTCAATTGCAATTGCATGTAACTGTCACACGCTACAATGTACCTTACGATGCCGGATGTGCGTCACTTACGACGTGACCCCGCCGACACATTGTAAGATATATTGTAGTGTGTAAAGCGGCCTTTAGCTTTCCTTCCTATATTTCTCTTTGAACTTTGAGAGAATTATTAAGAGCAGCTCGTCATCACGTGACTAAGTGTGCAAATCACATATAAATGGTCACATGGGGGGGGGGGGGGGGGCAAATTGAATTCTTTCCCCGGATGCCGGAAAGCTTAGATACACCTCTGGATAAGCTTTGGACCTTCAGAAATGAAGCTGTTATTAATTCTAATACCTCTACCTTTTTAACAGCCACAGCCGAACTCCAAAGACTTGCCCATTCTGCTTCAGGCCACACAAAGTCCTCTCTACCCATTTAAAGCGGAAGTGTATGAAACTGAGCAGTGACGATGAGAGAAAAGTTTCTGTGGGATTGCCCAAAAAGGCTCTGGTCAACATTGCATCCATAGGAACAGCTATCGATTCTGAAGAGATTTTGCCTCTTGGAGACCTGGAGAATGTTGTCCCCTTCTTGGAAGAAAGAGGGTTTTTAATATACAACAAGCCGGCTACCTCTGCAGCAGCTACTACTGATGCTTCGTCCGAGCAAACAATGACTGCTCAAACTAAAGGCCCAGTCACACACAATGACTTACCAGCGATCCTGAAAACAATGCGACCTGATAGGTCTCGCTGGTAAGTCGCTGGGAGATCGCTGGTGAGATGTCACACCTTAAGTAAGTCAGACCTTACCAACGATGCAGGAATAATAATAATAATAATAATAATCTTTATTTCTATAGCGCCAACATATTCCGTAGCGCTTTACAATTCAGGAGGATCATATACAAACAAGTAACAGTTATAGAAATACAATATTTAGAGGGAAAAAAATACAACCCTGCTCGTGAGAGCTTACAATCTACAATGAGATGGGGGGAGAGGCAAGGTTCAAGTGCTTATTTACAATGACAATCCAACCATCTCACGGAAATGGGGCTGGATAATGGTTTCCTGGACCAGTGGGCCCGAGCCTTGAGATGCCTTTGGGTGCCATGGAGTTTGATGTGGAGCTATGTTGTGAGAGGTTGTAGAGGGACTATGTGAATCGAATCTGATTAGGGAGTGTGATAGGCCGCCCTAAAAAGATGCGTCTTTAGGGTGCGTCTGAAGCTGAGTAAGTTGTGATTTGTCCTAACTTCTTGGGGTAGAGCGTTCCAGAGGGTTGGTGCAGCTCGGAAGAAGTCTTGGATCCGGGAGTGGGAGGTTCGAATTAGTGTGGATGTTAGTCGAAAGTCGCTTGCAGCGCGTAGAGAACGGGTGGACTGATAGACAGAGAGGAGGGTGGAGATGTAGGGGGGTGCTGCACTGTGGAGAGCTTTGTGGGCGAGAACAAGCAGTTTGAATTGGATCCTATGATATATGGGCAGCCAGTGCAATGACTGGCACAGAGCAGAGGCATCCGAGTAGCGGTTAGCCAGATAGGTGACCCTGGCTGCTGCATTAAGGATTGACTGTAGAGGAGAGAGTCTAGTTAGGGGGAGACCAGTAGCAGTAGCGACCTGTATAACGATCTTAGCAGTCACTGTGACCCTGTCACACAGTGTCAAACACAGCGATGTGTCCTGCCCAGCAGGACATCGCTTTTGAAGAAAATGGCCTGGACCATTCTGCAACAACTAGCGATCTCACAGGAGATCGCTGGTAGATGTCACACATAATGAGATAGCTAACGGGATCGCTACTGTGTCACAGAAACCGTGACTCAGCAGCGATCTCGCTAGCGATCTCGTTATGTGTGACGGTACCTTAAGGTGCCAGATGAGAACATTGCAGATGTACTGCTCTCAGCGGAGACTGAAGAAAAAATGGAGGTCACACCACCACATGAAGATACATATAATCCAACAATATCAAATTGGCGCAGATGCAACAGTCCCTCAATTAGGACGCCACATACTGTGCCTGAGTTACTCAGAAAACATATCCGAATACAGGAGAGAAAGCGAGTAGGATTGCTTCAAAGAATATATATATATTTTTATTATATTTTTTGTGTATAATGTATCATAATGAGCAAAAAATACATATATAAATATACTGAAAATACAACAAATAGATAATACAGCCAAGAGGGGAGATGTTAAAAAAGGCACATACATAACCTGCCAAACCTATAGTAAAAAATACTGCAGGAGTAAAAAAGGAGAAGATCAGGTGCAAGAGTAAAATCTCATAAAGAGACTGGAAGTATTGATCATGAGTATAATAAATAGGACATATTATTAAACCAACAGGTTGATTAGTTCGGTACAAGTAAGCTATCTCAAAAATAGTTGCACCAACGAGGTTATGTAGAAGCCCCGTCTGCACAATGCACAGACACTGCTGAACCAATCAGATGAAATTCAAACAAATCAAAATGTCGAATCAGTATGTCACAGATACGTTTATTTAAAAATGAGTAAAGCAGTGTAGGCATATGCACGGGGAGCTTCTATATACCACAATATAAGTCTCACAAGAAGCGTTGTCTTCATGAAAATACCATCTCATAAATTAGTGCACTGAAGCAGTTATGAAAGGATCCTATCCGCACAATGCCAAATACTGCTGGAACAATTAAACAAACTATTAATAGTGTGTTCCACATAAAGTCAAGTATGGAATCGGTATACCACAATGTTAATACAGCAGTACAGGCATATGCAAAGAGGAAACTTATACATACTGCAATAAGATTATCCTGCAGAGAAAAGTAGGCAGGCAGGTTATTCAGGTGAGGAGGAGGTTAATCCCCAAAGGAGGACTCCAACGTATATTTCACAAACAAGGAATGTGTATTGTTGCTTCGTCAGGGAGTCAAGCCGGCTACCTTTGCACCAGCTACTACTGATGCTTCGTCCGAGCAAACAATGACTGCTCAAACTAAGGTGCCAGATGAGAACATTGCAGATGTACTGCTCTCAGCGGAGACTGAAGAAGAAATGGAGGTCACACCATTACATGAAGAGCCTAAAGATGATGTTGAAAATGTACCAATCCTATTGCAGCTTGAAGAGCCTACAGAAGACTGGCATGTTGAAGAAGGAAGACGAGAAGACAGCAGAGAAGAAAGTCATAGAGATGATGAACTTACAGTGCAACCTGAGGAAGGTGAGGATGAAGAAAATGAGGAGAAAGAGAAATTCGATCAAACCACACAGAGGTCAGTATATATACACAGACTAAAACATCTTAGCACAGTTAGTGTCTCTTGTCTACTTTTTCTGACCTACAATTTCTCTACCCCATCCTCCTTCTCCTCCTCCTTCCTTTCCTTTCAAATGTTACCTATGAAACCTCTGGCCTTAAGGAGGCCATATATCTCTTTATGTTTATCAAGCAATATCAAAACAGGAGGAAGTCCAGCAGCAATCATCACATTGAAGAAGAGTAGCTATTTTTTTATTTATGCGTTTCGGGCATACAACAGAGTCCTTACTCATAGCAATATTAGAATATAAAGTGAAACAATTTTTAAGAATAGGATATTAAGATGCAGCAATGCAATTGCTGCATCTTAATGTCCTGTTGAATGAATAATGAATACACACATTGTAGATGCACAGAGGGAAAAGCACAACATATGCCATTGTACCGCCCTGAGAGGTGCCCGGCCGCTTCCTCCGCTTGCTCGGGCCGAGCCGCTCGAGGTCCGGGCTCGGGTTCTCGGTGGCACGAGCGCCTCCGGTCCGGGGGCCACATCGCTCTTGTTAAGGGGAGGCGGTGGGGGGTGGTGGTTGTGTAACGGGTTGTGACGCAACTCACGGGTCGTGGTGATGGGGAATGCACCACCGCTGCGGCTGAGGTGATGGCGGGCTCGTGCGGGATCGGTGTTGCGGCCGCAGCCGAGATGTTAGCCCCTCCGTGGGTAGGGGCAGTGTGTCCCGGGGCCCGGTGGGGGGACTGCAAGGGCTGATGTTGTCGGGGTGCAGGGCGCCGTGCCGCGGTGTAGCGTCGTTCCCGGATGGCACTGGTGTACTCATGATTGATTCACACTCAGAGTCACTGGTAAACCAAAGTTCGGAAGTGGTCGGTCCCCGCGGCCGGCTGCTGATGTCCCCTGTGGGGTTGATGGTGGCCCCTTTTCCCGTGCACTACTGGATGTTGGTGTTTCGCCCCCCCCCCTGCCTCAGCAGTGGTAGCCCGCTCCCCGGCGTTGAGCTGCCGGAGGAGCCCTCGGTTTCCCACAGGCGCTGACCCGTCGGGTGTTTGGCTCTTGGCGGTGGCGCTCACCCGGTCTCGGTGGGCTTTTGCCTTCTTTCGGGACTTTGGGTGTGGATGAACCCGTGAGGTCCGGCCAGCCAGCAATCAGTCAATTTGCCTATACTCAGAGGCTTCTAAGCTAGGACGGGGTCTGAGTACCCTTCTGTTGGTGCTCAGGTACACGGTAGACTCCCCGGTTCGGGACTGGCGGGCTCCAACCCAGGCCCGGTCCATACGGTTCCGCCGGTTGCTGTACCGGTACTCCTGCAGACGGCCACCACCATCTGCCTGCCTGACGTTCTCTAAGGGGACCCAGGCTCCTACCCGGGTCCCTGACAGCTGCTCCTCTACCACTCACTGTCACTGTATAAACTCATCTGTTTGAACTTCCTGCCTCAGGACAGTAGTCTCCTCGGTGGGCGTGTCTTTCTGCCTGACTCCGCCCACCTGGTGGGCTCTACTCGCCCTGAGGGAGGCATCAGGTCTCCCTTTCGGGTGACATGTGTGTGACTTCACAGGGGATGGGTGTGTGTATGTGTATGTGGTAGATGTTATTACCTGTGACCCCTGGGGTCCAGGGCGTCACACCATATACACAAAAGAATATGATAATGAACATGATGCGTACCTAAATACCTGTAGAAGAAACAAGAAAAGTTATTACAAAAACAAGACACAGTTCATATTGAATTAATGAGCCATATATGTAAGAAATATGACATGAATAATAAAATAGAATATACATGCAATAAATATTGCTTTGAGTACAGGCTCTGTTGTATGCCCAAAGTGTTTAACCAAATTCATTTATAATAAACACCAATAAAGATGAAAAACAAAAAAAAAATAGCCAATATCCCTCCTCCTTTCATGTGACGATTGCTCGACTTCCTCCTATTTTGATATTGCTTGTTATGCCTGCCTTTGTTCATGCACTGCAACTACTCCTCTTGGACCTTACGCACCTTGTCTACTAACTGGTGAGCTGATGTACCCATCTTATTTCGTTTATGTTTATACGTATATGAAACACGAGGTTCGGGGAGAGGAAGATAATCCAGCATCCAATTCCAGAAATTTAAAACATCATTTTTATTCAGAAAAAAGTTAAAATTCCATGTTCCATAGTTGCATTAAAAGCGCATCATAGCAGGTGTAAAAATGGATACGCGTTTCGGACGTATGTGTCCTTAGTCTAGACTAAGAGCAGGGAGTCTAGACTAAGGACACATACGTCCGAAACGCGTATCCATTTTTACACCTGCTATGATGCGCTTTTAATGCAACTATGGAACATGGAATTTTAACTTTTTTTCTGAATAAAATTGATGTTTTAAATTTCTGGAATTGGATGCTGGATTATCTTCCTCTCCCTGAACCTCGTGGTAACAAGGTCTAACTACCAAAGGTCCGTGCACCGTTCTGGCTGATGCTCTAATCTCCTGAAAGGGTGAGCTGTTTTTTTTCTTCTTTTTGTATATGAAACACTGTATAATTAATCTATACATTAACATCATTTTGCTCATGTGTTTATATTACAAGCCTGACTGTGGCTGATAGTTGAACATACAGGTTTACAAATTCTCTATATGTTACATTCTGTAACAAAAAGTAGTAATGGGAAAATGGTTTAAAAAAAAACGTCTTAATACTTGACCTGTTTATTTATTTTTCCAATTGCAGAGTCCTGCAGACAAAACGGAAAACAGACACAAGAAAGAAATTGCCGGCAGCTGGCTATACCAACGCCACTCTTTGCAGAACCCACTGCTGGTGAGCTTTGCCAATTATTTACAGCACACCTTGGCAATGAGACACTTCAAACAGGAAGTTGAGGATGTAGCCAGGTTCCTCTTTTACATGAACTCCATGGTTGCCAATCTGGACTTTGTAAAAGATCTAGAAAAAGTCAACTCCTTCTTTACAAAGCTGCGGGACCTGAATCTGGCAAGTCAGACCATATTCAACTACCTAAAACATGTGCGCAGGTTCATGACTTACAACGTGAGAGCCACCGACCTCTTTGAAAGAAACCACACACTGTTTAAGTCGTGTGAGTTTTTTATAAAAGTGACAGAGGATATACAAAAGAGGTTGTCGAAGGGAATCTCAAGAGAAGTTGTCGGCAAAAAGGTGGGCTATATGCTAATATTAATATTGAACTAATATATACATTTAGATTTTATATTATCCAGAATTTCATATATTCTCCTCCATAAAATGTCCTCCACCCTAAAGCCTTGCTTGGAAATTCGCAAGAAATGCAATATTAACACCTGCAGCCTGGTAATGCAATTACCCTATTTTAACTTAGGCTGGGTTCACAGTAAGCGACAGCGACGTCGCTGTTACGTCACCATTTTCTGTGACGTAACAGCGACCTTGTAAGTCGCTGTTATGATCGCTGCTTAGCTGTCAAACACAGCAGCCGAAGCAGCGATCATAACGACACGCGTCGCTGTGCTGCAACATGTGCAGAGAGCAGGGAGCCGTGCACACTGAGCGCTGGCTCCCTGCTCTCCTAGCTACAGTACACATCGGGTTAATTACCCGATGTGTACTGCAGCTACATGTGCAGAGAGCAGGGAGCCGCGCACACTGCTGAGCGCTGGCTCCCTGCACTCCTAGCTACAGTACACATCGGGTTAATTACCCGATGTGTACTGCAGCCACATGTACAGAGAGCTGGGAGCCGGCGCTGGCAGCGTGAGAGCGGCGGAGGCTGGTAACGAAGGTAAATATCGGGTAACCACCTTGGTTACCCGATGTTTACCTTGGTTGCAGCTTACCGCAGGCTGTCAGACGCCGCCTCCTGCTCCCTGCACATTCAGAATTGTTGCTCTCTCGCTGTCACACACAGCGATGTGTGCTTATCAGCGGGAGAGCAACAATAAAAAAACAAACCAGGGCTGTGTGTAACGAGCAGCGATCTCACAGCAGGGGCCAGATCGCTGTTCAGTGTCACACACAGCGAGATCGCTAATGAGGTCACTGCTGTGTCACAAAAAACGTGACTCAGCAGCAATCTCAGCAGCGATCTCGCTGTGTCAAGCACCCCTTAGCCAATTTAAACCTTGGTGGCATTCTGACACCAAAGAATGGCCTTTGCAAAGCTTTTACACCTTGAATGGCTTTGTCAAAATTAGCATTTGGAAGTCTGTATTGGGTAGAATGCATATTAGTGTCTGCTCATGATTTATTTGTTGATACTACCATAGGTGGCTCTGGGATTTGCTTAGCTTGACTCTTGGTGCTGGTTAGTGTAAGTGTACCTTACACCATGTGATTATGTTAGGGGGCATAAGTTGGTTATAGAAGAGGGAAAGAAATCCAGCAAGCTCAAAAATAAGTGCAAAAAAATGGTTATGTTTGATTCCATAAAATACAAAATCTTTAGAAACAACATGTTAATATATACAGTGCCTACAAGTAGTATTCAACCCTCTGCAGATTTAGCAGGTTTGATAAGATGCAAATAAGTTAGAGCCTGCAAACTTCAAACAAGAGCAGGATTTATTAACAGATGCATAAATCTTACAAACCAACAAGTTATGTTGCTCAGTTAAATTTTAATAAATTTTCAACATAAAAGTGTGGGTCAATTATTATTCAACCCCTAGGTTTAATATTTTGTGGAATAACCCTTGTTTGCAATTACAGCTAATAATCGTCTTTTATAAGACCTGATCAGGCCGGCACAGGTCTCTGGAGTTATCTTGGCCCACTCCTCCCTGCAGATCTTCTCCAAGTTATCAAGGTTCTTTGGGTGTCTCATGTGGACTTTAATCTTGAGCTCCTTCCACAAGTTTTCAATTGGGTTAAGGTCAGGAGACTGACTAGGCCACTGCAACGCCTTGATTTTTTCCCTCTTGAACCAGGCCTTGGTTTTCTTGGCTGTGTGCTTTGGGTCGTTGTCTTGTTGGAAGATGAAATGACGACCCATCTTAAGATCCTTGATGGAGGAGCGGAAGTTCTTGGCCAAAATCTCCAGGTAGGCCGTGCTATCCATCTTCCCATGGATGCGGACCAGATGGCCAGGCCCCTTGGCTGAGAAACAGCCCCACAGCATGATGCTGCCACCACCATGCTTGACTGTAGGGATGGTATTCTTGGGGTCGTATGCAGTGCCATCTAGTCTCCAAACGTCACGTGTGTTTGGCACCAAAGATCTCGATCTTGGTCTCATCAGACCAGAGAACCTTGAACCAGTCTGTCTCAGAGTCCTCCAAGTGATCATGAGCAAACTGTAGACGAGCCTTGACATGACGCTTTGAAAGTAAAGGTACCTTACGGGCTCGTCTGGAACGGAGACCATTGCGGTGGAGTACGTTACTTATGGTATTGACTGAAACCAATGTCCCCACTGCCATGAGATCTTCCTGGAGCTCCTTCCTTGTTGTCCTTGGGTTAGCCTTGACTCTTCGGACAAGCCTGGCCTCGGCACGGGTGGAAACTTTCAAAGGCTGTCCAGGCCGTGGAAGGCTAACAGTAGTTCCATAAGCCTTCCACTTCCGGATGATGCTCCCAACAGTGGAGACAGGTAGGCCCAACTCTTTGGAAAGGGTTTTGTACCCCTTGCCAGCCTTGTGACCCTCCACGATCTTGTCTCTGATGGCCTTGGAATGCTCCTTTGTCTTTCCCATGTTGACCAAGTATGAGTGCTGTTCACAAGTTAGGGGAGGGTCTTAATTAGTCAGAAAAGGCTGGAAAAAAAGATAATTAATCCAAACATGTGAAGCTCATTGTTCTTTGTGCCTGAAATACTTCTTAATACTTTAGGGGAACCAAACAGAATTCTTGTGGTTTGAGGGGTTGAATAATAAATGACCCTCTGAATAAACTTTTCACAATTTAAAAAAAAATAAAAAAAGAAATAACATTCTTTTTTGCTGCAGTGCATTTCACACATCCAGGCTGATCTACAGTCCAGATGTCACAATGCCAAGTTAATTCCGAATGTGTAAACCTGCTAAATCTGCAGGGGGTTGAATACTACTTGTAGGCACTGTATACAGGCAGAGATGAAATTTAGTCCTGCTGGAAGCACATGACAGGACGCGTTTCTGCTATTATTCATCCCCCCCCCACCGTATTCTTGTCTCCCAAGGTCAATATCCAAGCAGAGTCCCTGTTGAGGAGTTTGTGTCTTTTATCACCTCCTCTTATGGGTCTTGTTACATGCTCATTTGCCTTGAATCTAAAGCCCCCATTACACATAGTCATTAGCGAGGTCGCTGAAACGTCACATGTTTGTGACGCAACTGTGACCTCACTAGCGATCTCGCTACGTGTGACACATAGCAGCGACCGGCCCCCTGCTGCGATATCGCCAATCATACTTGAACGTCCTGGTTCATTTTTTGATCATTGGTGTCCCGCTGGGCAGCATGCATCGCTGTGTTTGACGCCATAACAACGACGAGCGACCTCGTTGGCGACTCAGAACTCAGCGATGTGGGCCTATCGAGGTCTGAGTCATCAGAATAGTTGCTGTGTGATAGGGTCCCAACGACCGCCAAGATCATTATACAGATCGCCGTATTGTTGCTGCATCATTAATTAATTAATTAGATCTGCTTGTTTGCCAGCTCACTAGCGACCATGTAGCGACGTACCAGCGATCCTGACCAGGTCATATCGTTGTTGGGATCGCTGGAACGTCGCTACGTGTAACGGGACCCTAAGGCTATGTGCCCACGCTGCGGAAAATGCGCGGATTTTGCCGCGGATTTCTCGCGGAAAAGCCGCGGATTTCCCGAAAATCTGCAGCTCAGGCACTTACCAACCATTTCTATGGCATTTTGGAAATGCTGTGCCCACGCTGCGGATTTTTCCGCAGCGGATTTCGTGCGGATTTTGATCCGGAAAAATCTGCAACATGTCGATTTTCATCCGGATTTTGGCTTTAAAATTGGGAAAAAAAAAAAATTACGCACCAAAATCCGCATCAAATCCGCGGCAATTCCGCGGCAAATCCGCACCTTTGAAAAGGTGCGGATTTTGCGGGAAAGCTGCGGATTTTGATGCAGAAAAATCCGCAGCTACATTCTCCCATGGACACATAGCCTTAGACTGCTGAGGTTACTGGAATGAAATTCTGAAAAGTGCCTGGATACTGCTGAGGAATTAAAAGCAATCTGAAATATGTCTCCTAATTCTTTTCCTCAATTTACCAATGGTACAACCAATATATTGCTTCATGCAGTTCATACAATCTATTAGATATACGACAAAGGTTGAATTACAATTGAGAAAACTATTAATTTTGTAATTTTTATCATTTAAAAATGATTGAAAATTACTGTATTTATGCGCATATTGGCAGCAGATACATCTCTTGGCAGCACATCTAAAAAACCCTTTCAGATTTAACCAAGTATCACTCACTTTAGGGGAGGAATTCAAATAAAGACTAGGTGACAACTTATCTTGCAAAGAGGGTGCTTTTTTATTTACATAGAGAATCTGATTATGGCTATCTGCACACAGTGCGTTTTTCTCGGCGTTTTTGCGCGTTTTTCGGGTGCGTTTTTGGCCTCAAAACTGCATGACTTTGCTTCCCCAGCAAAGTCTATGAGTTTTCATTTTTGCTGTCCCCACACAGCGTTTTTTTTCAGCTGCGTTTTTGTGGTGACCACAAAAACGCAGCATGTCAATTATTCCCGCGTTTTTCACTGCGCTTTTCATCCATTGAGTTCAATGGGATGTTGAAAGACGCAATGAGAAACGCAAATAGCTGCGTTTTGGTGCGTTTTGGTGCGTTTCTAAGACCAAAAACGCAGCTATAAACGCAGGAGGTGGGTAGTAAAGTGACGTGTACAGGAAGAGGATTCCTTCTGTCAGTATATACAGAAGTGTGAATCCTCCCGGTACCGTCACCGCCGCGTCCACCTCCCGTTCTGTGCATGTCTGCTGCCGTGCGGCGCCATGTACAGGCAGGCGAAGGAAGTGGCTGCGAAAACAAAAGTTAACAGTAGAAAAAAAAAAAAAAGTTATACTCACCTGTCTGCAGACTCCCGGTGCCATGCCCGCTCCCAGCTCCTCTCACGGTATCACCACCCCCTCTCCGGCTGTGTGCAGACGGCCGGGAAACCTCCGATGGATGCAGGACCTGGCGATGGATCACCTGATGCAGTCACCTGACGCATCAGGTGATCGTAAGTATCGCGGTGACGCGGGCGCCCGGCCGGTATCAGCGGATGCGTCAGGAGACTTCATCCCTGATTACAGACAGCTGCTGCAGCGATCGGACGGGATCAGACTCCCGCCCCATCGCTGCAGGAGCTGCCGGTAATCAGCACATAAGTGAGTATTTTTTTTTTTTTTTTTTCTACTGATGCATCTGCTGATTGTATAATCGGCTTTTATACAATCAGCTGATGTGTGATGGGATTCAGGCACTTGATCCTGACACATCATCTGATCGCTTTGCCTTCCAGCAAACCGATCAGATGATATTGGATCCGGATTGGACGGCGCGGGACCCTTGACCCAGGATTACTGCTGAGGGGGGTGCTTTATTTCAATAAAGATGGAGTCACTAATTGTGTTGTGTTTTATTTCTAATAAAAATATATTTTTCTGTGTGTTGTGTTTTTTTTTTATCTTTACTAGAAATTCATGGTGGCCATGTCTAATATTGGCGTGACACCATGAATTTCGGGCTTAGGGCCAGCTATACAGCTAGCCCTAACCCCATTATTACCCGGCGAGCCACCCGGCATCAGGGCATCTGGTAGAGTTGGATACAGCGCCAGAAGATGGCGCTTCTATGAAAGCGCCATTTTCTGGGGTGGCTGCGGGACTGCAATTCACAGCGGGGGTGCCCAGAAAGCTTGGGCACCCTTCACTGTGGATTCCA
This sequence comes from Anomaloglossus baeobatrachus, assembly GCF_048569485.1. Lineage (NCBI taxonomy): Eukaryota > Metazoa > Chordata > Amphibia > Anura > Aromobatidae > Anomaloglossus > Anomaloglossus baeobatrachus. The sequence goes on from NC_134353.1 coordinate 438,368,636, forward strand.
ATCCCCAGCTGCCTAGTTGTACCCGGCTGGACTCAAAAATTGGGCGAAGCCCACGTCATTTTTTTTTAAAATTATTTCATGAAATTCATGAAATAATTTTAAAAAAAAGGGCTTCCCTATATTTTTGGTTCCCAGCCGGGTACAAATAGGCAGCTGGGGGTTGGGGGCAGCCCGTACCTGCCTGCTGTACCCGGCTAGCATACAAAAATATGGCAAAGCCCACGTCATTTTTTTTGTTTGGGGGGGCAAAGAAATCCTGCATACAGTCCTGGAAGGAGGATGCTGAGCCTTGTAGTTCGACAGCTGCTGTCTGCTCTCCTGCGTACACTATTGGATGGAGTATGCTGAGACTTGTAGTTCTGCAGCTGTCTGCTCTCCTGCATACATTAGTGGAGAATGAAGAACATATTGAAGAAGGAAATGACATCAGACCTTTTTTTTTTTTGTTCACTGATAAAAAACGCATAAGGACGCAGTGAGCAAAAACGCAGCAAAAAAACGCACCAAATCGCGGCAAAACGCGTGCGTTTTTTGCCGCGTTTTTTCGACGCAGAGGTGTTTTTGTGCGTTTTTAGCGGCCAAAAACGCACAAAAACGCAGCGTCAAAAAAACGCAGCGTGTGCACATAGCCTATCAGTGAGGATTTTCTTCAGCATAGAATCCTGATACAGGACAGGTAAATTTTTTTTATTATTGATACAATTCTGTTATATTGCAGACTATAAGTTGTAGAGAAATAAATTCTATTAACTGATGACTGCGTTTTTTTATTTTTTTTTCTTCAATAGGTCTTTTCTGTCAATCTTGTCTATTATATTAATCGCTCTATTTAATGCCTAGTCTGGATAGCCTCTAGCTTTAAGCCTGACACATGTGGATTGTTGTACATTCCAATATACATTTGACTCTGTTGAATTATGTTTAAATCTGATAATTTCTCCTATTGGTATGTTTTTAACCACATGTGGAGGATGGCATGAATCAGCTGCCAATATGGTATTTCTGGCTGTAATTTTACGATAAGGACTTATCAAGATTTTATTTGTTGAACTACAACCTGCCTGTAAAGTAACATCCGAAAAAATAATAGATTTATTCCAATAATATGTAAAAGAAAGGTTGAAATTGTTCACATTAATGGACTCTATAATTTTGGAAGCTTCTTCCTGTGTACTGTTCTATATTATCGTCTATATAACGTCCTAGCCAAACTATATTTTTTGAATAAGGACTGGGGTCTGCATAAAGGACCAACTCCTCCCATCTGGCCATCACAAGATTAGCCAGAGAAGGGGAGAACTTGGCCCCCATGCTGACCCCAGCCTTCTGCAGAAAAAAATCTGGCATTAAAAGAAAAATAATTGTGGTTAAGGATAAAAAGCACGGCATCTATCAAAAAATCTCTTATCTCTGTAGTATAGTCACTGAAAACTTCAACGTGGTAAATAAAGGTATCTATTGCAATTCCATGTGGTATCGAGGTATATAATGCGATTACATCGCATGTAAGCCATGAGTATAGATTATTCCAGGTAAAATCCTCCATCATAGCTACTAATGCTTTAGTGCCCCTTATGTAACTAAGGATTCTTGTAACAAGGGGTTGTAAATAGTGATCAACCCATTCACTGAGTTTCTCTCCCAAAGATCCAATACCTGCCACTATGGGTCACAGTGGAGGTGGAAAAATACCTTTATGGATCTTTGGGAGAGAACGGTAAATGGGGACCACGGGACATGTCACATACATATAATTAAATCATTTCTGTATAAGAGCCCCACTGTATAATCCCTCCTCCAAAAGGGCTTTCAACTCCCCATTGAACAAGTGGGCTCTTATATACAGCATTGTAACATACTGTATATAAGAGCCTAGGCCGCTGTACAGAATGTAAAAATCACTTTATAATACTCACCTATGGGCCGGTGCGGTGCAGACTGGTCGGATGGGTGTCTCCATTCTCTGGTACCCGGTGCCTCCTCTTTCGGCCATTTTTGTACTCCTTCTTCTGAAGCCTGTGTGTACGACGCGTCCTACCTTATCCACAGTAGCCCGCACTGAGGTCCTACTCAGGGCAGATCAAAGTGCGTCTGCACAGGACCTCATTGCCAGCGTGTGTGTATGATGTATGACACTAAAAAGAATTCTTGCCTTGGGTGCCAGAAAGCCTAGATACACCTCTGGTTTTGTTCACATTTGTAATAAAAACCTATATCTGATTTCCTATTGCGTTGAGTGCACTTTATTATACTAGGCAGCCTTTTGCAATTCATTTATTGCATAGTGAGTAGCACCCCTAGTTTTTGGTCCCCTTTATTACCTTACATTTATTTTATACCATATATTATACCATAATATTCCATTATTAATTTTATTTTTAGGTACCTGGCACTGACAACATTGCAACGTAAACCCCAGGAGTGCCGGAAGATCCTGGATGTGGCAAAACAACCATTTTTAAAGTGCATTCAAGCTGCCAAAGATGGATGTCTGCTTCAAAGCACACAGCTGGAAATTCTGTACTACCTACAAGCCCTACTTGTGCTGAAGAATTTGCAGCGACCTGGGGTATTACAGCACATGACAGTACGTCCCTCTCTTCTATTTTTTTTTTCAGCACTCATACTTATTTTTGGTTTGCTCTACTATCTTTATGTCTAACTTTTGGTCTCAGTCAGAATTACAACACTGCACTCTCAAGAGCAAAACTGAAGACTGAACAAGGCTTGTTCTTTGCAAAATTCTTGTAGTTTTATTTTTATTTGGAAATGTGACAGGGGAACGTTTCGGCCAAAAGGCCTTTCTCACGCCTAGTCACTAGGATGAAGGAAAGAATGATAATCAGTTTCATACAATAATATACAATATTTACATATATACAAATAAATAACACAACACCATGAGAGGTATGGTCTTGATGCATTTGAGACAACGACAAAAAGTGAAAACAAGATGAGGAAAAAGACACATATAAAGAGTAAAGAGTTATTTGTTGAGAAAAGATAGTAGATTAGCATGGGGGGAAGGGGGGGGGAGTGGAAGAAAAAAGAAAAAGAAGTAAGAGGAGAATGAGCGGCATTGGCATACCTTCAAGTAGGAGATTTGACTTTTATAAAGGAGATTCTGCAAATGCAGGGATATATGTAATAGAGGAAGTCCACCAAGAATATGGCTGGTTTGAGCTCACAGTGAACAATATCTGTAAATAAATGTTATACAAACATGTGACTTATTGTGTGTACATCTCATGTAAATAGTCCTTGATATGTGTTTAGATACCTGTTTTATTACCCTTTAAAGGGAATACATGTCCTTGGAGGTGTGTATGAAATTTGAGGAGATATTTCATATGCTGTACCTTAGAGAATACAAAGTGTATTAAGAACCACATGTAGTGTACATATTTTTGTAGTGTACATTTTTTCTTAAGCAAACCTCTAGTCAAATTACTACCTTAAGCTTGTAGAGAATGGGGAATCTTGTTTGTAACGTAGCGCTAGCTATAGGGGAAAAGGAATTTCCATCTGTTAAGGTACCTTCACACATAACGACTTACCTGCGATCCCGAAAACGATGCGACCTGATAGGGATCGCAGGTAAGTCGCTGGGAGGTCGCAGGTGAGATGTCACACAGTCAGATCTTACCAGCAATGCAGAACAATACAGATCGCAGTAGCGACCTGTATAACGATCTCAGCAGTCACTGTGATCCTGTTACACAGTGTCAAACACAGCGATGTGTCCTGCCCAGCAGGACATCGCCTTTGAAGAAAATGGCCTGGACCATTGTGCAACGACTAGAGATCTCACAGCAGGGGCCTGATCGCTGGTAAGTGTCACACATAACAAGATCGCTAACGGGATCGCTACTGCGTCACGGAAACGGTGACGCAGCTGCGATCTCGCTAGCGATCTCGTTATGTGTGACAGTACCTTAAGACAGTAGAGTAAATGACCAGAGTGCCATAGTAATGTGTATACGATTGGTATAGGGCTAAATGCCTAGTAAAAAGAATAAAACACCATATATTACAAGGATCAACACATAGTATAAAGAGTAAGGACTGATATTAAGTCTGTTTGTATTCAAGAAAGAAGCTGCAGTACCTGTGACTTGTTCATCTGGGGTTACTATGCAATGGTGGACAGAAACCTCTAAAGGAAAATTAGAGTTGTATTAAGAGTCTGCATAATAGTATTTGCGGTCGCCCTCCAGGAATAATGAACCAGAAAACCTGGACATGTTAGATATAGCATGATTATATACTTAGAAGAATAGTATAAAGCCCAGGGCTCAGAGAAATAGCACAATATAGTCTCATTTGAATTCCAGAGATATATCGAAAACAATAGAAAATTTACATATTGATATAAAGTAATAGACTTTTTTCATTTAAAGTAATAGACTTTTTTCATTTCAAAGAGGACCAGGAGGAGATCCGGAGCTGTAAAAAATGCTTGGTTAATTGCATATAGTCCCTTGTTCATCTTCATTGTTTTTTTATACATTTTTTTTTATATATTTCTTGTATACGTTTTTTTTGTATACAAGTGGCAAAAGGGTCCCAACAAGTGAATACGAGAGGATAAATTATTGAAAAATAATTATATAATTATATAGAAGTGCAGATTAATACTTTACCATCTATTGAAGGGTGTGCGATGGAAGAAGAAAGAGAGATGGCAATGATGCCTTTTTTCAGGGTTTCTGTAAATAATATACAGTAGTTAGTATGTTAATAAGAGGAAAATATTCATGCTAGAAAGGAAAAAACTGTATTCATTATAAAGGCCAATCCATTTCTCTATTGAGGCCTTTGGGAGAGAGTGTCTGTAACTTGTGAATCCAAAAACTCTCTCTTCGTTTAAGAAATTCAATATGGTTGCCTCCCCGTCTTGGTCTATGCACTTTCTCGATCACTTGGTAACGTAATTGTGCTACCGTATGCTTAGCCTCATTGAAGTGGTAGGGGATAGGTAACCATAGTTTGCCACACCTAATGGTGGATTTATGACTGGCGATGCGAGCACCTACATGTTGAATTGTTTCGCCGACGTAAAGGAGGCCACACGGACATTTAATAAGATAAATTACAAAATTGCTCTCGCAGGTGAAATATTCCTTGATGTGGAAGCTCTTACCAGACCTAGGATGAGTAAAATGGTCACCTTTTATTACATTAGAACAGGATGGACAATTTAAGCATGGAAAGGTGCCGGTGCGTTTTGCTGCCAGAAAGGTCTGTGTATTGGATTTAATATTGCTCCCTACGTCAGCTCTAACTAGAGAGTCTTTTATATTCTTGGGTCTTTTTTTGCACATAATTGGTGGGAGAAGAAAGGTCCCAATTTGTGGATACGCTTTTTTCAGTAGAGGCCAGTGTCGGGTAATGATGTTATAGATTTTGGGCATTGACGGGTGATAGGTGTGTACAAACGGAATTCTATCTGTTGATGTCATGTTTTTGTCCATTGAGGTAGAGGCAATTGCTATTTCTTTTTTCGTTTTTAATAGTGTGTTTGGATATTTTCGCTCTCGAAATCTGTCTGTCATTTCTTCTAATCTCTCTTGTTGAGTGGTTTTGTCAGATACTATCCTGGTTACCCGTTGAAATTGGGACCTGGGTAGACTATTTTTAGTTGAGTGTGGATGACAGCTACTGTACAACAACATACAGTTGCGGTCTGTGGGTTTTCGGTATAGGTCTGATGACAACTTTCCCGATTTGTCCTTTTCTATGTTGGTGTCTAAAAAATGGATTTTATCAGGGCTGTAGTTCAGTGTAAATTTCAGTTCTGGCCATATGGTATTGATATGTCTGTCAAATGTTAAAAGGCTATCAATGTCACCTCGCCAGATGCAGAAAACGTCATCTATGTAACGAACCCATAGATGAGACAGTTGATCAAAGGATGGATAAGAATAGATGTAACGTCCTTCAAAGTAGTCCATGTATAGATTAGCATAGGCCGGGGCCATGTTCGAGCCCATCGCGGTCCCTTGTGTCTGCACATAAAAGTCGTCCCCAAATAAGAAGTAGTTCTCATGTAGAACCAAGTTAAGAAGGCCTACTGTAAAATCTATTGATTCTTGACTGAGTTTGGAGTTATTAAGGGCTAGTTTGAATGCCCTTATCATGTGAAATTGAAGTATACAGACTGCTGACATCCCATGTGCACAGAATGCTGTCCGGGGGGATGTGTCCCAGTTCTGTAATTTTTTGTAGAAAATTATTAGTGTCCAAAATATATGATCTGGTATTTTTGGTTAATGGGGTCAAGATCTTCTCCAAGTAAATGAAGAGTGGTGCCAGAACGGACTCTGTGGAGGCGACGATTGGTCAGCCAGGGGGGTTTGTGAGAGATTTATGAATTTTAGGTAGGACATACAATACTGGGGTTATAGGATGTGATTTGGTCAGGAAGGTACACGTGGTATTGTCAATAGTACCATTGTCTAAATAGACAGACAGAAAGTTTTTGATTTTTTGCTGTATTTTGAAGATAGGGTCAGAGGAAAGCTTTTGATAGGTGGTTGTGTCTTCTATTGGCATTTGATTTCACTGATATAATCATGGGTATTCATTACTACAATGGCTCCCCCTTTATCCGCTGGTTTTATCGTGATTTCCTTGTTATTTTTGAGGGAGTTTAAGGCCATTCTTTCGGATGCATTAAGGTTGTTATGTGTGGGGAAAAAAACAAGTGCATGTTCATGGATATTATCTTTTATGTCCCGGTCTACTAAATCTATAAATGTCTCTACCGCATGATGTGTTTTCGGAGGCATATAGTGACTATTGTTACGTAACCCTAATGTTTTGATGCTAGTTTCTTTGGGTAGTGTAGAAGAGTCTGTGGTTTGATTAGGGTTAAGACCAAAATGTGTCTTTAATCTCACTATACTATAGAATTTCTGTAAATCATTTTCCAAAGAAAAGGCGTCCCATCTAGGCGTGGGACAAAAGGTAAGGCCCTTATTAAGAACAGAAAGCTCATCAGGTGCCAGGTGGTTGGGGAGGGTTCACAAACGAAAAAATACTAACACATAGGAATAACGTTTGGAACACCATTCTAAGTCCGAACTGGGTGCAAAAACCTAAAAAAACATCACTATGGGGAGATAAGGTATGCACACCAGTGACTATGTAAGGGGAATACATGAAATAGCAGAAACTGCTGTGTGAATACTGACTTGAAAAATCCAATAGCTATATGCAAGAGTATTTAGTATTTTTTCATTTGTGAACCCTCCCCAACCACACCTATTACCAATCCACATCATACGCATAAATGGCCTGGGTCTCAGCTTCCCATACACGGTAGGTTTTTTAACTGCATGAGAGGACACACACAAGCTAGGAACCCCAACGTAGAGAAATACTTTGGCGTAGTGTTGGGGCTCTATTGCATTGATCAATTCAGTAGCTAAATTTCTCTTGATTCATATGTTCATGGCAGTAATGCAGATTCCATTTTTCACATTTTCACTCTTGCATATAGCTATTGGATTTTTCAAGTCAGTATTCACACAGCAGTTTCTGCTATTTCATGTATTCCCCTTACATAGTCACTGGTGTGCATACCTTATCTCCCCATAGTGATTTTTTTTAGGTTTTTGCACCCAGTTCGGACTTAGAATGGTGTTCCAAACGTTATTCCTATGTGTTAGTATTTTTTCGTTTGTGAACCCTCCCCAACCACACCTATTACCAATCCACATCATACGCATAAATGGCCTGGGTCTCAGCTTCCCATACACGGTAGGTTTTTTAACTGCATGAGAGGACACACACAAGCTAGGGACCCCAACGTAGAGAAATACTTTGGCGTAGTGTTAGGGCTCTATTGCATTGATCAATTCAGTAGCTAAATTTCTCTTGATTCATATGTTCATGGCAGTAATGCAGATTCCATTTTTCACATTTTCACTCTTGCATATAGCTATTGGATTTTTCAAGTCAGTATTCACACAGCAGTTTCTGCTATTTCATGTATTCCCCTTACATAGTCACTGGTGTGCATACCTTATCTCCCCATAGTGATGTTTTTTTTAGGTTTTTGCACCCAGTTCGGACTTAGAATGGTGTTCCAAACGTTATTCCTATGTGTTAGTATTTTTTTGTTTGTGAACCCTCCCCAACCACACCTATTACCAATCCACATCATACGCATAAATGGCCTGGGTCTCAGCTTCCCATACAAGCTAGGAAGGAGGCTCATGTCACGTCAGCTAGGAAGGAGGCTCAGGTCATGTCAGCTAGGAAGGAGGCTCAGGTCATGTCAGCTAGGAAGGAGGCACACGTCACGTCAGCTAGGAAGGAGGCTCAGGTCATGTCAGCTAGCAAGAAGGCACACATCATGTCAGTTATAAAGGAGGCTCACATGTCAGCTAGGAAGAAGGCACACGTCACGTCAGCTAGGAAGGAGGCTCACGTCACGTGACATCATTCACCATTTTATTACCCCCCTCCCCCCAAAAAAAATACCCCAGGTCCAAAGCACTCCAATATATGATGTGCATTTCCTAACATTGTATTGCTCTAAACACAAAAAATATTGAATCTGTCATTTTTCTGTATGTCTTTTTATATGTATGAACATGTCAATAAATATAAATGTTGTTTTACATATTTTTTTCATAATAAAATATAAATTCTTCACTCTTGACTTTCCCTTGTTCCCACCGTCCATACATAGGTACAAAGGAGGCGTGCGCCATCTCAGCTAGGAAGGAGGCACACGTCCCGTCAGCTAGCTAGGAAGGAGGCTCATGTCACGTCAGCTAGGAAGGAGGCTCACGTCACGTCAGCTAGGAAGGAGGCTCACGTCACGTCAGCTAGGAAGGAGGCTCACGTCACGTCAGCTAGGAAGGAGGCACACGTCACGTCAGTTAGGAAGGAGGGTCACGTCACGTAAGCTAGGAAGGAGGCTCAGGTCATGTCAGCTAGGAATGAGGCACACATCACGTCAGCTAGGAAGGAAGCTCACGTCACGTAAGCTAGGAAGGAGGCACACGTCACGTCAGCTAGGAAGGAGGCTCACGTCACGTCACCTAGGAAGGAGGCTCACGTCACGTCAGCTAGGAAGGAGGGTCACGTCACGTCAGTTAGGAAGGAGGGTCACTTCAGCTAGGAAGGAGGCTCACGTCACGTCAGCTAGGAAGGAGGCTCACGTCACGTCAGCTAGGAAGGAGGCAGACGTCCCGTCAGCTAGGAAGCAGGCACATAACATCTCAGCTTGGACAATACTTTGCTAGCCACGACAGAGCTGTAGATTTTCTGTTGACTATTTTATAGATTAATATAATGGCGAGCAAAAGACCAAGAAATTGTGTTGATGCCATCAAAAGTCGCGGAAAAAGAAGAATACCTAAATATACAGAAGAACAGAAAGCAAAAAGAGCAAAAGAGGTTTGTACCTTTGCCTTTGCTTTGGTAAATCAATGTTTTTCAATTTCATTAATAATGTAACATTGTTTTTAGAGAGAAGAATTGTACAGGGAGCTTCGGGAGATGAGCCAAGCTTTTCAAGACCCAAACCACATATTGTTTCTCCAGCCCCCAAAAAAAGGAGACCAGCCAACAGCAGCTCAGGTTGTTCCAGATGTTGAAATGTGGTGTAGCTGTGGGCAGTGTATTCAATTGCAAACTATGGAGGAATGTATTTGCTGTAAAGACATTCATAATGCAACCTGCAAAATGGAAGAGGAAGAGGAAATATTGTCATGCATCACTGAACACAAAATGTTTTCCGAACTATGTCTCAACCAGGATCAGTTAAAAATTTGTGAAATTTATAGAAACTTTGGTAATGCTCCTTTGCCTCCACTGGAGAATAGGTAAAAAAACTTTTTTTATCCTCTGAAATAGAAACGGCCAATTCTCTTTTATATGTATATGCTAACCATCTACTGTATATCTTTTCTAGAAATTACAGGAAAGCTGCTTACCGAATGTTTACAATGTGGGTGCATGGTTATCTGGGGCCGAAGAGACGAAGACCTATTCCTTCCTGTGCCGTCAAAAGGGTCAGAGAAGTTTTTCCTGAGGAATCTGGACAGTACATGGGCTTTCTCAAAGCATTTGACTACTGTGCCTCTGATATGGCAGACAGCTAATGCAACATTTTGTCAAACATAAGGAACAACAAATAAATATCTCACTTTTGTTTTGTTTTAGTAAAATATTCACCATGAGAATTTATGTTCATGAAAGAAAAAAGTTTATTGTTACGAGATTTAAAATATAATTTGGAATTAAAAGCAACAAAAGATGATAGCGATAAACATATATTCTAACATTTAGTATTCTTACATTAAACTTTGTTTACAATGGGAAATGTGTGCTTTCACTCATTTTTAAAATAGACATTGCTCTTTGCGCGTGTGTGTGTGTGTATATATATGTGTGCGATTATATATATAATATAAGGGGGTGGACCGATGCTGCATGGAGTGAGGAAAGGTGAGTATAAACGTTTGTTTTTTTTGTGGTACAGGATACATGCCATATAGCAGGATGGGGGTTTATAGCAGGATGGATGGGGTATATAGCAGGATGGATGGGGGTATATAGCAGGATGGATGGGGGTATATAGCAGGATGGATGGGGTTATATAGCAGGATGGATGGGGGTATATAGCAGGATGGATGGGGGTATATAGCATTATGGATTGGGCATATAGCAGGATGGATGGGGGTATATAGCGGGATGGATGGGGGGCATATAGCAGGATAAGGGCATATACCAGGATGCCAGTATATAGCAGGATGCCAGTATATAGCAGGATAAGGGCATATACCAGGATGGGGTACATATACAAGGCAAGAGGATCATTATCAGGATGGGGTACCTTAGCAGAGCATTTGGGGACATTAGCCCCATAAGTGTCAGCAGCAGATCATCGCCCCATAACTGTGTCATGACCACCTTTACTTTCCTCCTCTAAAACCAGGGTGCGTGTTATGATCCGGTGCGTCTTATAGTCTGAAAAAAAAGGTATATTATACACACACACACACATATATGGATGTGTGTCTGTATATGTGTGTATGTATATGTATGTATGGGTATATATGCATGTACCTGTATATGTGCATGCGTGCGTGAGTGCGTATATATGTATTCTTTGTATATCCAATGAAAAGAAGACCGATTCCTGCATGTGCGGTCAAAAAAGTTTGAAAAATCTTCCCCGAAGTATCTGTAAACTACTTGGGTTTTCAACATGTAGTTGATTACTGTGCTTCCGATACGACCGACAGCTAAATGGCATTAAATTTCCATAGTTGCCAAGTTCGGATTGTTTATAATTTTTGGCAATATGTCTGTACATTTAAAATCAGGGAAGGCCTGACTCAACTGTAAAGCGGTGCTCAGGAGAAAGAAAAAAACACTAGTAATAGAAAAATAACTGGCACTCAAAACGGGGCAACAAGAAAAAGTAGAATCCAAATGTTTTTTGCTCAGTATTTATTTTTATTGTTCTTTTGATTGCTCAATATTTTTTTATTTTTTTATGTCTGTCAGTGATAATGGTGTTAATAGACAGTATCAACGTTTCGACCAAATCTGTCTTTTTCAAAAGACTGTCAGTAGAGACAAGTGAAATGCAGACAAAAACTAATTGAACACGTAAATGACTCATTGAAAAGCGAAAGCACTTTGTCCAGGGATCAAAAGAATAGGTGAAACACCTTGTGAAGTACAAAACCAGAAGAAACATCCAGAATATGGCGTTATGCAATTTGCTATGCAAATGATAAACAGAAGAGAAAGTAAGGGGGTGGCAGCACCAGAAGTGGTGTATACAAAAGGGGGCTAGTATATACTTCAAATAACGCTGCCAATACAAAGGGTCCGTGTATCCTGGGATAAGTAACCTAATGCGGTATGATGAAGCAGGAAAGGAGCAGGTGACTGCTGTTTCTGGAGCAAGTGACTTGCTCCTATACAGCATTCACCACCTTTTTTGTATTGCCATTTACCAGGTGGATTTTTGTCCTCATTTGCTCATGTCCCTTCAATGTGCATTTTGCATCTTGTAGTGCACACAAAGCAGTGGAGATCACTCTGGGCAGGTTTTCTTGATTGCTTTTTAATCGCAGTTTGACGTGGTCCGAGAGTTACTTTGTATCTCCTTTACCACATATCCTGCAAAGGTATACTTCGGGTTTTTTGGCTTCATCATACCACATCAGGTTACTTATCCCTGGATACACATATACACTTTGTATTGTCAGATTTCTTTGAAGTATATACTAGCCCCCTTTTGTATACACCCCTTCTGGTGCTGCAACCCCTTACTTCCTCTTCTGTTTACCATTTGCATAGCAAATTGCATAACGCCATATTCTGGATGTTTCTTCTGGTTTTGTACTTCACAAGGGGTTTCACCTATTCTTTTGATCCCTGGACATAGTGCTTTCGCTTTTCATCGAGTCAAATACGTATTCAATTGGTTTTTCTCTGCTTTTCACTTGTCCCTACTGACAGTCTTGGAAAAAAGACAGATTCTGTCGAAACGTTGATACCATTATTACGGATGGACATAAAAAGAAAAAATTGTAGCAATAATCAAAAGAATAAAAATTAATACAGAGCAAAAAACATCTGGATTATACTTTTTCTTGTCCCTTTTTCAGTGCTGGACTTATTTTTCTTGTATATATTAAAATAAATACAGTCGTAGCAAACAAAAGTTTTGTTGGTTGAAAAATAAAAAGGCAGCAATCCAATTGTAAAACAATTTCTTTTTTATTTACAACTGTTGTACACAGAAAAGATAACATTTTTATTTTTTGCCAAAACGAGAAATGTGTTCTTGAACTTTCGTAAGTTTACATGGACGTGGTTCTTTGGCAATGTTTCTAGGCAGCATCTGGTATCGTGAATGCCAGTTGTGCTCAAGTTCATTTTTGCATAACTTCAGAACATCAACAAACATTTTAAACAAATGTGTGTATGACATTTCGCTGTACACTTTCTTTACTTGCCATTTTTTGCTCAGCTTTGAGTAGTACAAGCTGTGTCTACAGCATCCGTGACTATCTGACTTTGCATTCACTTTTTTAACTGTAGCTTGCGATCGTTCTTGGTTCATATTGTGTGCCAAAATAGCCAGTTTTGTTCTTGCCTCCATCCCATCAAAGCAAAAATGTATTCTTTTTGATCGATATTTTAAAACAAAACTGTGGAAGACCTCTAAGATACCAGTGTGGCAGTACCGTGACAAATGACTAAAATCATTTAGTAATTTTTTGTCAGTTACAATGTTTGCAATCTCATGAAAACACGCCGATGATGGTGACAACCAAAGGTGTTGATGATAGTCGTCATTTAATGTTCTGTGTTCACATTCTGTTATTAATTCACCCGCAAATTCATGCTTGTTTTGAATGTGATACAGCAATGATAGCCATTTTTCACGCATAAGCTTCACATTTCCAGTTGATGTACTACAGCAGTACCAGAAATGATTTTTTATTGCAGCAATCCATTTTGATATATCCGCACAACTGCGCTTTTTACTCACTGCTAATAATTTTGATTGAATAGACTTGGCGTAGTGCCACACATCAAATTCATGTTCGATATCCGAGTATTCTTCACGCATTACTTTTCTTATACCGACATGACGATCAGTGGCAATTATGTGAACATTTACACCATCATCCAAAACTTTATGTAGGCATGTTTGGAATGCCTGTTTCTCCATGCCAACTGAAGACCCACTTTCTGTTACCTGAATTGTTTCAAAGTCAACAATTTTATGTGAATTTGAGTCCATGAAAGTGTAGACGCAATATTTTGCGTTATAACCCGGACTATCACATTGTCCGTCACCAATTAAACACGTTGCTTTGCTCTTCACAGACTATTGCACTTGCATTTTTTCCTTCTGCCAGTGAACATCAATTACTGGAAATAGAAATCTTTTTTGGTAACGAAAGTAGGTACTTTTAGACAAAAATTGAATTCCAATTGTGGAAAACAAATGTTCTATTTTTTTTATAATTAGCCCCTGTAAAAAGTATGGTTGCTGCACAAAGTAAATTACCAGCTGGTGTATGTTCCAACAGTGGCTGACTATGCCATTCAAAATTATGGCTATTAGAACATAAGCCTTGTACAGACACATTTGTTCCTTTGGTAAATTTTTTATCAATAGTAATTTGGCTACCACAAAAACAACTGACTTTGCATAAAAGAGCCTCCAAACAGGATTCAAATACTAGATATTTTTTTTTGCCTTACAATATTATCTTCATTGCAGTGAGTGTTTTCATCTTCTTCGGAATCTAACAAAGTACTTTCAGAGTTAGGGTCAAATTCCGGATCATTGCTTGCATTTACATCCACAGAAGATACTTGGCTGATTTCCAAAGAGACATCTTTTTCTTTGAAAGTGTTTTTTTTTTTTTTTGCACAGGTGTTGAAAATCCCAAGGGATAAAAATGATCCAATTGTATAGGTGTGTTATCTAATACATCATTTGGATCAGGAAACTGACATCCGGCGTCCATACAAACAATCTTGGTGTTAGTTGATGCGTCCTTCTGTCGAACAGTTGTATTGGTCCCACGATGATGACGTGAACATTGTAATTTTTCGTTTGTTGTATTTGTCCAACGATGTTTAAACGTACATGGTAATGTAGATGTATTCGTGGAAGCATTCCTTTGCAAGACACAATTGCTTTCTACGGTTATTTGATTGTTAGTTGTCAATTTTCTTTTACGTTCCACATTTTGTTCCATAAGCTGTGTGGATGTAGAAGTAGTTGCATTACTTATGCTTTTGTTCACAATAAAATAGTTGTGTTCATCAAATATTCTTGCCACTTTACATGGCGGTGGAAGTGCACTTTGATTTTGAAAAATAGTTGGGACTGCAGAATCCCTCAGACACCTTCTATTTCTGTCAGATGCATATATGTAACAGTCTCCTTCAAAGTGTTTTGAACACATTCTGAATTAGTCATGCTTTTTACCCGCCAGGATTCTTTCAGAAAGTGTGTCAATGTTGGCAAACTGGCCTGTCTGCTGAAGCCACAGTCTGATTCTTTTCAATGAATGTGGAAAAACATGCATTATTATTCCTTCATTATTTTTTTTTTTTTTTTGTATGACTATTGCAATTATTAACTATGCAGCCAGGCATATCTGGGGAAAAAAAATAAAAAAAAATAAATATGCAAAAACCTCATCAATGCACAAAGCGTTGATTTTTTGAGCGCTGATCTGACAGGAGCTCACGGAGACACAGAGGAAGGAAGGAACAGGTCCACAGCAGCACAGAGGATGTCAGGAGAAATGAGCGCTGATCTGACAGGAGCTCACAGAGACAGAGAGGATGGAGCAGGTCCACAGCAGCACAGAGGATGTCAGGAGAGATGAGCGCTGATCTTACAGGAGCTCACGGAGACACAGAGGAAGGAAGGAGCAGGTCCACAGCAGCACAGAGGATGTCAGGAGAGATGAGCGCTGATCTGACAGGAGCTCACAGAGACACAGAGGAAGGAAGGAGCAGGTCCACAGCAGCACAGAGGATGTCAGGAGAGATGAGCGCTGATCTGACAGGAGCTCACAGAGACAGAGAGGACGGAGCAGGTCCACAGCAGCACAGAGGATGTCAGGAGAGATGAGCGCTGATCTGACAGGAGCTCACGGAGACAGAGAGGACGGAGCAGGTCCACAGCAGCACAGAGGATGTCAGGAGAGATGAGCGCTGATCTTACAGGAGCTCACAGAGAGAGAGAGGACGGAGCAGGTCCACAGCAGCACAGAGGATGTCAGGAGAGATGAGCGCTGATCTGACAGGAGCTCACGGTAACACAGAGGAAGGAAGGAGCAGGTCCACAGCAGCAAAGAGGATGTCAGGAGAGAAGAGCGCTGATCTGACAGGAGCTCACGGAGACAGAGAGGACGGAGCAGGTCCACAGCAGCAAAGAGGATGTCAGGAGAGAAGAGCGCTGATCTGACAGGAGCTCACAGAGACAGAGAGGACGGAGCAGGTCCACAGCAGCACAGAGGATGTCAGGAGAGATGAGCGCTGATCTAACAGGAGCTCACGGAGACACAGAGGAAGGAAGGAACAGGTCCACAGCAGCACAGAGGATGGCAGGAGAGATGAGCGCTGATTTTACAGGAGCTCACAGAGACAGAGAGGAAGGAGCAGGTCCACAGCAGCACAGAGGATGTCAGGAGAGATGAGCGCTGATCTTACAGGAGCTCACAGAGACAGAGAGGACGGAGCAGGTCCACAGCAGCACAGAGGATGTCAGGAGAGATGAGCGCTGATCTGACAGGAGCTCACGGAGACACAGAGGAAGGAAGGAGCAGGTCCACAGCAGCACAGAGGATGTCAGGAGAAATGAGCGCTGATCTGACAGGAGCTCACAGAGACAGAGAGGACGGAGCAGGTCCACAGCAGCACAGAGGATGTCAGGAAAGATGAGCGCTGATCTTACAGGAGCTCACAGAGACAGAGAGGACGGAGCAGGTCCACAGCAGCACAGAGGATGTCAGGAGAGATGAGCGCTGATCTGACAGGAGCTCACGGAGACACAGAGGAAGGAAGGAGCAGGTCCACAGCAGCACAGAGGATGTCAGGAGAGATGAGCGCTGATCTGACAGGAGCTCACAGAGACAGAGAGGACGGAGCAGGTCCACAGCAGCACAGAGGATGTCAGGAGAGATGAGCGCTGATCTGACAGGAGCTCACGGAGACAGAGAGGACGGAGCAGGTCCACAGCAGCACAGAGGATGTCAGGAGAGATGAGCGCTGATCTTACAGGAGCTCACAGAGACAGAGAGGACGGAGCAGGTCCACAGCAGCACAGAGGATGTCAGGAGAGATGAGCGCTAATCTGACAGGAGCTCACGGAGACACAGAGGAAGGAAGGAGCAGGTCCACAGCAGCACAGAGGATGTCAGGAGAAATGAGCGCTGATCTGACAGGAGCTCACAGAGACAGAGAGGACGGAGCAGGTCCACAGCAGCACAGAGGATGTCAGGAAAGATGAGCGCTGATCTTACAGGAGCTCACAGAGACAGAGAGGACGGAGCAGGTCCACAGCAGCACAGAGGATGTCAGGAGAGATGAGCGCTGATCTGACAGGAGCTCACGGAGACACAGAGGAAGGAAGGAGCAGGTCCACAGCAGCACAGAGGATGTCAGGAGAGATGAGCGCTGATCTGACAGGAGCTCACAGAGACAGAGAGGACGGAGCAGGTCCACAGCAGCACAGAGGATGTCAGGAGAGATGAGCGCTGATCTGACAGGAGCTCACGGAGACAGAGAGGACGGAGCAGGTCCACAGCAGCACAGAGGATGTCAGGAGAGATGAGCGCTGATCTTACAGGAGCTCACAGAGAGAGAGAGGACGGAGCAGGTCCACAGCAGCACAGAGGATGTCAGGAGAGATGAGCGCTGATCTGACAGGAGCTCACGGTAACAGAGAGGAAGGAAGGAGCAGGTCCACAGCAGCACAGAGGATGTCAGGAGAGAAGAGCGCTGATCTGACAGGAGCTCACAGAGACAGAGAGGACGGAGCAGGTCCACAGCAGCACAGAGGATGTCAGGAGAGATGAGCGCTGATCTGACAGCAGCTTACAGAGACAGAGAGGACGGAGCAGGTCCACAGCAGCACAGAGGATGTCAGGAGAGATGAGCGCTGATCTTACAGGAGCTCACAGAGACAGAGAGGACGGAGCAGGTCCACAGCAGCACAGAGGATGTCAGGAGAGATGAGCGCTGATCTGACAGGAGCTCACGGAGACACAGAGGAAGGAAGGAGCAGGTCCACAGCAGCACAGAGGATGTCAGGAGAAATGAGCGCTGATCTGACAGGAGCTCACAGAGACAGAGAGGACGGAGCAGGTCCACAGCAGCACAGAGGATGTCAGGAGAGATGAGCGCTGATCTAACAGGAGCTCACGGAGACACAGAGGAAGGAAGGAACAGGTCCACAGCAGCACAGAGGATGTCAGGAGAGATGAGCGCTGATCTGACAGGAGCTTACAGAGACAGAGAGGACGGAGCAGGTCCACAGCAGCACAGAGGATGTCAGGAAAGATGAGCGCTCATCGTACAGGAGCTCACAGAGACAGAGAGGATGGAGCAGGTCCACAGCAGCACAGAGGATGGCAGGAGAGATGAGCGCTGATCTGACAGGAGCTCACGGAGACACAGAGGAAGGAAGGAGCAGGTCCACAGCAGCACAGAGGATGTCAGGAGAAATGAGCGCTGATCTGACAGGAGCTCACAGAGACAGAGAGGACGGAGCAGGTCCACAGCAGCACAGAGGATGTCAGGAGAGATGAGCGCTGATCTGACAGGAGCTCACGGAGACACAGAGGAAGGAAGGAGCAGGTCCACAGCAGCACAGAGGATGTCAGGAGAGATGAGCGCTGATCTAACAGGAGCTCACGGAGACACAGAGGAAGGAAGGAACAGGTCCACAGCAGCACAGAGGATGTCAGGAGAGATGAGCGCTGATCTGACAGGAGCTCACGGAGACACAGAGGAAGGAAGGAGCAGGTCCACAGCAGCACAGAGGATGTCAGGAGAGATGAGCGCTGATCTAACAGGAGCTCACGGAGACACAGAGGAAGGAAGGAACAGGTCCACAGCAGCACAGAGGATGTCAGGAGAGATGAGCGCTGATCTGACAGGAGCTCACAGAGACAGAGAGGACGGAGCAGGTCCACAGCAGCACAGAGGATGTCAGGAGAGATGAGCGCTGATCTGACAGGAGCTCACGGAGACACAGAGGAAGGAAGGAGCAGGTCCACAGCAGCACAGAGGATGTCAGGAGAGATGAGCGCTGATCTGACAGGAGCTCACAGAGACAGAGAGGACGGAACAGGTCCACAGCAGCACAGAGGATGTCAGGAGAGATGAGCGCTGATCTGACAGGAGCTCACGGAGACAGAGAGGACGGAGCAGGTCCACAGCAGCACAGAGGATGTCAGGAGAGATGAGCGCTGATCTTACAGGAGCTCACAGAGAGAGAGAGGACGGAGCAGGTCCACAGCAGCACAGAGGATGTCAGGAGAGATGAGCGCTGATCTGACAGGAGCTCACGGTAACACAGAGGAAGGAAGGAGCAGGTCCACAGCAGCACAGAGGATGTCAGGAGAGAAGAGCGCTGATCTGACAGGAGCTCACAGAGACAGAGAGGACGGAGCAGGTCCACAGCAGCACAGAGGATGTCAGGAGAGATGAGCGCTGATCTAACAGGAGCTCACGGAGACACAGAGGAAGGAAGGAACAGGTCCACAGCAGCACAGAGGATGGCAGGAGAAATGAGCGCTGATCTTACAGGAGCTCACAGAGACAGAGAGGAAGGAGCAGGTCCACAGCAGCACAGAGGATGTCAGGAGAGATGAGCGCTGATATTACAGGAGCTCACAGAGACAGAGAGGACGGAGCAGGTCCACAGCAGCACAGAGGATGTCAGGAGAGATGAGCGCTGATCTGACAGGAGCTCACGGAGACACAGAGGAAGGAAGGAGCAGGTCCACAGCAGCACAGAGGATGTCAGGAGAAATGAGCGCTGATCTGACAGGAGCTCACAGAGACAGAGAGGACGGAGCAGGTCCACAGCAGCACAGAGGATGTCAGGAGAGATGAGCGCTGATCTGACAGGAGCTCACGGAGACACAGAGGAAGGAAGGAGCAGGTCCACAGCAGCACAGAGGATGTCAGGAGAAATGAGCGCTGATCTGACAGGAGCTCACAGAGACAGAGAGGACGGAGCAGGTCCACAGCAGCACAGAGGATGTCAGGAGAGATGAGCGCTGATCTGACAGGAGCTCACGGAGACACAGAGGAAGGAAGGAGCAGGTCCACAGCAGCACAGAGGATGTCAGGAGAGATGAGCGCTGATCTTACAGGAGCTCACAGAGACAGAGAGGACGGAGCAGGTCCACAGCAGCACAGAGGATGTCAGGAGAGATGAGCGCTGATCTGACAGGAGCTTACAGAGACAGAGAGGACGGAGCAGGTCCACAGCAGCACAGAGGATGTCAGGAAAGATAATAATTTAATAATAATTTTATTCATTTATATAGCGCTATTAATTCCATAGCACTTTACATACATTGGCAACACTGTCCCCATTGGGGCTCACAATCTAGAGTCCCTATCTGTATGTCTTTGGAATAGATGAGCGCTGATCTTACAGGAGCTCACAGAGACAGAGAGGACGGAAGGAGCAGGTCCACAGCAGCACAGAGGATGGCAGGAGAGATGAGCGCTGATCTGACAGGAGCTCACGGAGACACAGAGGAAGGAAGGAGCAGGTCCACAGCAGCACAGAGGATGTCAGGAGAAATGAGCGCTGATCTGACAGGAGCTCACAGAGACAGAGAGGACGGAGCAGGTCCACAGCAGCACAGAGGATGTCAGGAGAGATGAGCGCTGATCTGACAGGAGCTCACGGAGACACAGAGGAAGGAAGGAACAGGTCCACAGCAGCACAGAGGATGTCAGGAGAAATGAGCGCTGATCTGACAGGAGCTCACAGAGACAGAGAGGACGGAGCAGGTCCACAGCAGCACAGAGGATGTCAGGAGAGATGAGCGCTGATCTGACAGGAGCTCACGGAGACACAGAGGAAGGAAGGAGCAGGTCCACAGCAGCACAGAGGATGTCAGGAGAGATGAGCGCTGATCTAACAGGAGCTCACGGAGACACAGAGGAAGGAAGGAACAGGTCCACAGCAGCACAGAGGATGTCAGGAGAGATGAGCGCTGATCTGACAGGAGCTCACGTAGACACAGAGGAAGGAAGGAGCAGGTCCACAGCAGCACAGAGGATGTCAGGAGAGATGAGCGCTGATCTAACAGGAGCTCACGGAGACACAGAGGAAGGAAGGAACAGGTCCACAGCAGCACAGAGGATGTCAGGAGAGATGAGCGCTGATCTGACAGGAGCTTACAGAGACAGAGAGGACGGAGCAGGTCCACAGCAGCACAGAGGATGTCAGGAAAGATGAGCGCTGATCTTACAGGAGCTCACAGAGACAGAGAGGATGGAGCAGGTCCACAGCAGCACAGAGGATGGCAGGAGAGATGAGCGCTGATCTGACAGGAGCTCACGGAGACACATAGGAAGGAAGGAGCAGGTCCACAGCAGCACAGAGGATGTCAGGAGAAATGAGCGCTGATCTGACAGGAGCTCACAGAGACAGAGAGGACGGAGCAGGTCCACAGCAGCACAGAGGATGTCAGGAGAGATGAGCGCTGATCTGACAGGAGCTCACAGAGACACAGAGGAAGGAAGGAGCAGGTCCACAGCAGCACAGAGGATGTCAGGAGAGATGAGCGCTGATCTAACAGGAGCTCTCGGAGACACAGAGGAAGGAAGGAACAGGTCCACAGCAGCACAGAGGATGTCAGGAGAGATGAGCGCTGATCTGACAGGAGCTCACGGAGACACAGAGGAAGGAAGGAGCAGGTCCACAGCAGCACAGAGGATGTTAGGAGAGATGAGCGCTGATCTAACAGGAGCTCACGGAGACACAGAGGAAGGAAGGAACAGGTCCACAGCAGCACAGAGGATGTCAGGAGAGATGAGCGCTGATCTGACAGGAGCTCACAGAGACAGAGAGGACGGAGCAGGTCCACAGCAGCACAGAGGATGTCAGGAGAGATGAGCGCTGATCTGACAGGAGCTCACGGAGACACAGAGGAAGGAAGGAGCAGGTCCACAGCAGCACAGAGGATGTCAGGAGAGATGAGCGCTATATATACAGTCTGTATATATATATATGGGGAAGGGGCTCTAACCACAGTCTGTATATATGGGTGGGGGAGGGGCTCTAACCCCAGTCTGTGTATGTATGTGTGTATATATATATATATATATATATATATATATATATATGCGGGGGCTCTGATCTGTCTGTGTAGATGTGTAACAGTATGTATATGTATATATATGTATATATATATATATATATATATATATATATATATAAAAGGGGCTTTAACCACAGTCTGTATATATATATGGGGAAGGAACTCTAACCACAGTCTGTATATATGGGTGGGGGAGGGGCTCTAACCCCAGTCTGTGTATGTGTATATATATATATATATATGGGGGCTCTGATCTGTCTGTGTAGATGTGTAACAGTATGTATATGTGTGTTATCTGTCAATTGTATATCAGTATTACTTACCGATGGGTGAGTCACCGTCACTCTCCTGTGGTTTATTATCTTCAGGTGCAGGCTGCCGCTCCACCGATTATGCCGCTCCTTCACCGCTGCTCCTCCACCGATTAGCGCCGCTCCTTCACCGCTGCTCCTCCACCGATTAGCGCCGCTCCTTCACCGCTGCTCCTCCACCGATTAGCGCCGCTCCTTCACCGCTGCTCCTCCACCGATCAGCGCCGTTACTCCACCGCTGCACGCCGAAGCTCCTCCACCGATCAGCGCCGCTCCTCCACAGATGAACGCTGCTCCTCCACCGCTGCACGCTGCCGCTCCTCCACAGATGAACGCTGCTCCTCCACCGCTGCACGCCGCCGCTCCTCCACAGATGAACACTGCTCCTCCACCGCTGCACGTTGCTCCACAGATCAGCGCCGCCCCTCAACCGATCAACGCTGATCTTCAGCTGTCGGTAAGGCTGGTTCTGTTCTAGGAGCTGTTACCACGGAAGCTGATGCTGCTTGTTCCTTCAGATCCTGGCGGTAGGGGGAAAAAATACAGCCCAGCCAAAAGCGTGGGCTATGGAAAATTGGCGGCTGAACCCACCCACGGCTGGGAATTGGGCAGCCCACATAGGCGTTACCATTTGAGTAGTAACAGAACTAAAGGGGTCAGGATCCGACTACTATCCCCTATGTCCATGAGGTGCTGTAAATTGAGGCTGCACTGTCGTGCTAGAACTTGGAATGTGACATGGCAGCCCCCATTGCCAGCTTTCAAAGATTATAAAAAATGAAAGACAGCTTTATTTATTGCAAGATAACATTATAACTTCATGTTATCTTACAAGTAATCATTGTTTGGATTATAAAAATCCGCGACACCTTCCCTTTAAGGCTACACTTGGTTTATATCCCCAATTCTCACCAGTATTCCACCCAACAGCCTTCCATGAGCTACATGTGTCTCCATATCCACCTCCTGTAACACATATGTACTGTTGTCCCTGTCTCAAGTGTGCCTGACATCCCATTTGAGGGACCCGTCCTATTTCACATTTCACAATATCACAGTAATCAAACTTAAAAGTGACAACTTGTGTCATACTATTGTACCAAAACGTAACCACCTCATTTGTTTTGCTAATGATGGCCTGAGACCATACAGGTTTTTTTTAAAAGGATAAGTGTAAGCAGGACACTTGGTGCAGTTCTTGTGGATCGACCCTTCTGCAATGCGAGGCGTGGATCCATGTTGCCCTGCCTTCGAGTTTCACGGAGGTGGGAGTCACCAGGATTATCTGGAACGGGCCTTCATATCTGGGCTCCAGACAATTCTTCCTGACGTGTTTCTTAACTACCACCCACTCTCCTGGTTTCAATGTGTGGGTGGCTAGATCTGTCTCAGGATCTGGAAGAGAAGAGAAAACTGTTGCATGTGTTTTAGTTAACTCTCGACTTAGTTCAATAACAAACTGCACCACCGAGTCGTGGTGGTCAGACAAATTTTGAGGGAAATAACATCCTAATCTGGGGACGGAACCGAAAAGTATTT
This sequence comes from Anomaloglossus baeobatrachus, assembly GCF_048569485.1. Classification (NCBI taxonomy): domain Eukaryota; kingdom Metazoa; phylum Chordata; class Amphibia; order Anura; family Aromobatidae; genus Anomaloglossus; species Anomaloglossus baeobatrachus. Next base: position 438,392,358 of record NC_134353.1, read on the forward strand.
TAAAGGGGGTCAGGCCATGTTTTGCAACAGGGGTGTTTCTGACATGGTACAGGACTATAGGGAGAAGTTCTGTCCAGGGTAGTGCACTGTCTTGTGAGGCCTTGAGCAGTTTAGTCTTCAGAGTTGAGTTTATCCTTTCCACTTTTCCATTGCTCTGAGGATGATAAGGAGTATGCAGTCCTAGACTTGCTCCGAGCATATTCCACAGTTCTTGGAAAATGAAGGTTGTAAAGGCTGGTCCATGATCGCTTTCGATGACTTCTGGTATTCCGAACCTGCACACAGTTTCTGTGATGAGTCATTTAGCTGTGACTCTAGCAGTCATGTTGACTACCGGGTAGGCCTCGGGCCAACTGGAAAAGATATCGACAACTACCAAAACATACTCGTACTTCCCCACTTTAGGTAGTTGGATGTGGTCCACTTGTATCATTTGGAATGGATAAAGAGGCTTTGCCAGATGTTTTTATGGTGTCTTCTCTGTTCGTGCAGGATTACATGTTATGCAAGTCTGACAGCTTCTAGTGTATGCGGATATTGCTGAGGAAATTCCTGGTGCATAGTAGAAGTTCTGGATGAGTGCCAACATTTGATTCTTGCCTCTGTGCGTACAACCATGGGCCCATGCTACTACTGCAGGGAACATTCTTCTTGGTAGATAGACTCGACCCTCGAGCTTCCAAAGTTTGCAATCCACCTTGGTTCCCATCTTCTTCCATTCTTGTTTTTCATCATATGGAGCATGGATCTGCTCCGATATGAGTTTATCGTATGGGGTCCTCCCCACTTTGTTGCATGAGTCTCCTGGTTATGTAGTTTTCCCCGTCCTGGTTGTTACCATGAGTGGAATACCCGCCAATTCTTCTGGTTTCTCTCGTGCTGCCGTCTTCGCTAGTTCATCAGCATAATGATTGCAAGTGCTTCTGGGCTGTCTAGTCATCTGTGCGCTCTGACCTTCATGACAGCTATCTCTCTGGGCAACGGAACTGCCTGGAACGGTCTCTGGATAAGTGCCGCATTCTTCACTGGAGTTCCAGCTGCGGTGATGAATCCTCTGTGCAACCATAGCAGTCCAAAGTCGTGTCCAGCCCCAAAAGCGTACCTGCCATCAGTATAGATATTGACTCTTTTCCCTTCTGCCGCTTCACACGCCTTGATGAGACCTACCAATTCTGCTTCTTGTGTTGACATGTGGGGTAGTATGGCTCCCGATGCGATTGGCTGATCCAGAGTGGTCACAGCAAATCCTGTGTAGAACTTGCCACCATCCGCGTACCGAGAACCATCTGTCCACAAAGTAAGATCTGCATCTGGCAAAGGTGTTTCAGATACTTAACGAGGTGTAGTAGTTTCTTTTTCCATCTCCTTTAAGCAATCATGGCTGCAAACAGGGACGCCAACCATGTTGCAGGAGCTGCTGCATTCATGGGCTTCATGTTGACATATGGGGTAGTCCCCCCTAGAAAGCGGAAGAAGAGTGGCGAGATTCAAGGTGGTACACCGCTGTAGAGTAACTTTGTCAGGAAGTAGTAGGGAGCACAGAAGACGAATGTGACGTTGGGCAGACAGATGTCTTGGTTGAGTCTGATCAAGAATAGCTTTCAGGTCATGAGGTGCCTGAACCACCGTGGGGTGGCCAAGGGTAATGTCGGCCATTTTGTCAAGAACAACATGCGCAGCATGAACCACACGAAGACAGGTAGGTGAGGCCCTTGCCACAGGGTCTAGTCTGCAGCAGTAGTATTCGACTGGGTGATCTCTGGAGCCATGGTCTTGTGTTAACACCCCGGAGGCATGGCCATCAGTCTCATGAAGAAAAAGAGTAAATGGCAAGGTGTAGTTCGGAAGACCCAATGCTGGGGCTGATAAGATGGTGTCTTTGAATTTTTCAAAAGCCCAGTATCGTTTGTCATAATCTTCAGGAGAGTCGTTATCTGTGATATGGTTGGTTTTGACAGCATCATACAACGGTTGCATGATCCTGGAAACGTCTGGTATCCATTGTCGGCAATAGGTGATAAAGCCTAAGAAGGCTTGCAGTTGTTTGATATTCCTGGGGAAAGATAAAGCATCAATGGCCGCTTTCCTGTCCTCCGTGAGGTGTTTGGAGCCTGGTGAAATACAGTGACCAAGGAATACGACTTTGGGATGGCACCACTGAACCTTAGCTTTAGAAACTTTACAATTTTGGGCTGCAAGGAACTGGAGTAAAGTTACAGAGAAGTCGTAACAGTCTTTTTCACTTCCTGCACAGAGGAGCAGATCGTCCACGTACTGTAAAAGAGCCACTTCCGGATGCTCTTGTTTCCATGGTGAGAGAACGATAGACATTGCTTGAGTGAACTGATTAGGGCTGTTCTGTGCTCCTTGTGGCATGACTGTCCATGTATACTGGCTCCCTTGGAAGGTGAAGGCGAACAGATATTGACAGTCCGGATGTGGAGGTACACTGAAGAAAGCGTTGGCGAGATCAATGACAGTGAAAATGGTTGCTGAGGGTGGGATCTGTCCCAGAAGAGTATGTGGGTTGGGTACCACTGGGGACTCCAACAAGGTGGCAGCGTTGACGGCCCTCAGGTCTTGAACTAACCGGAACTTAGGAGCTTCTCCTTTATGCGTTTTCTTTTTAACCGGAAACGGCGTATTGCATGGCGAAACACAGCGGATGAGGGCCCCGTTGGCGAGGAGGGCATATATCTGCAGTTTGAGTGATTCTTGTTGGATGGATTTGAGTGGATACTGCGGCACTCGAGGTAGCTGGGCCCCAATTTTTAGATGCACCACGACAGGGGGTACTGGCAGGCGACCAATATCATCGGGTCCCGTTGACCATAAAGACTGTGGTATAAGGGCAATAGCACTGTCAGGTATTCCATACAAGGGATCATCCCGATATAGGAGCATTATAGGCAATGCTGAGACAATACACATGTCTTCAATTCCCTCTGGTGTATTAGGATTGTGAAAAGTTACTGTCATGCCATCGGAGTCGAAATTGATATTGGCTCGGAAGCAGTGTAAGAGATCAGCACCCAGAAGATTTACGGGACAGGTAGGCGACACCAGGAGTCTGGTCAAGACTTCTGGGAAAGGGCTGATTGGAACCGGCACTGTGAGTTGGTTTCTAGTTGGTGTGCCATCTACACCAACACAAGTAAAAGTGTCTGAAGTAAGAGGGACAGACAAGGGTAAATCTTGTTGTCTAATAACCGTTTTGGCCGCACCTGTGTCCACCATGAATTTAATCGGGTTCTCATCTACCAGTAGGGTGACTGCAGAGCAAGGGGAAAAGGCACTTGTGGTAGAAGCCATGGCAGGTTCAGGCGTGCCTGACCATCATTGTGGCTGTAATTGGGCCTGGTTTTGGACAGCTTGTTGAGGTTCCAGGTATTGTCTCCTTAGTTGTCTATCGCCATTCCGAGAGTAACAGCTGTTAGGCGGTATTCGACAATCACGTTTGATATGTCCTTCTCTTCCGCACCGGAAGCAAGGGCCTCTGACTCCTCTCTAGTCAGGGTAGTTTTGAAATTGTGGTGAAGGTTCGGCTGTAGCCTGATAGATGGCGGGAGGGTACACTTGCGTAGGAAATGGTGATACATTAGACATGACGCATTGAGGGTCCTCAGAGTCCTCTTCCATCAGGACAACCATCGCCTTCTTGGAGGGCTTCATATTCTTCTGGAAGCTCTTTGCTATAAGAATAGCATCTTTCATGGAGGCATTTTCAATTTCAGGGCAAGTCTTCATTCCTAAGCTCCTCCCTCAGACCAGCGACAAAGGCTTGTGACAGAAGCTGAGCCTGAGGCTTAATTTGTTGTGAAAATCCGAGATCTGCGAACATCTGTGTGAGTCTGGAAGCATACTTTTCAACCGACTCTGCTTGTTCTTGAATCACATCCTTAAGGCTAGTAGCTTGATCAGATAAACGATCTTGTGCCCAGGATTTCAACTGTTCGCAAAAAGTGACACCAGATTGCCAAGTTTCTTCAGAAGACAGGCGAGAATCATTCAGGGCCCCTTCCATGACTGGCCAATAGGAGTCTTCTGCTTTAACTTGGGCCAGTGACCTTAAATCTTGCCATGCAGCTGCATACATCTTCTGAATCTGTACGATACGACGGTAGAATGGCAAAGGTTGGTCCTCTGGGTCTGGTAATGTTGAGACTAAGGTGGCTGCCTGTCCAGGAGTAAACTTTATATACATCAAGGGCTCTGGGTCATCCTTATCAAGTATGGCTTTCTGTGTCCGGACTGGTACTTGGTCATCACTTCCATCTTCAACCATAATAGGTAGTCTCCTGGAGGTGGTAGTGGCTTTGGATGGGTGAACATATCCTTGAAGGGCATCCTGGAGGACCTTAACAGTCGCTTCCAAACCTCCGACTAGACGAATTTCTTGCAAATTCAACGTTTGACTATGGATTAGGGGCATTATAGTTTTAGCAATCTCATTTGCACAAGCTCGGATAGGAAATCCGAAAACTCCAGCTGAAACGGGGGGCAAGGCTATTGACCGTAAAGGCATCTGGGTCTGAGAGGTCCGGGAAGCGTGTAGGATGGCTGCTTCGACTGCCTCTCGGAGGATCTGGCAACTGGTGTCATGTTGATTGGAATCATAAATTGGGCCAACTGCATGAATGACTAGATTGCAGGGCAGGTTTCCAGGGCCTGTGATAGCAATGCGTACCGGTTGGACAGGGCCTTGTGAACGTACTAGGGCTTCTGAGTCACATTGAATAGATTCGCCCCCAGCCTTGACTATACGAGCAGCTAGGCCACCTCTGTGGCGCAGGTAGCCGTTGGTAGGATTAACCACGGCTCCTACAGACATGGTGGTGATGTCTCCTTTCCCAACTGAGAGGAGGAGGGTGGTGCCATTGGCACAGGCATAATGACGCTCAAATATCCTCGGAACTAACCCCAGATGAATTGATAAAATTTAATGAGTCACTAGATAGGGACTTCTCCAAGTGGGAGAAGGAAATATTGAGTGTGAAGACCAAGAAATATCAGCGGGACGTCACAGATTACAGGAATGGCCAGGTCTTTAGATGGCGGGAGGCCTCCCAGAGCAAGAAGAAACATCTTGCCTCCTCTATGTCTGTCTCAGCATCATCGGTCTCCTCATTGGAGGAAGAATCAACGACAGAAAGGGCTAGGAGTATGAGACCAAATACAAGAGCAATAACAACACGTAATAAGAACACTCCAGCCCCTGGTGGTGGTCGCGGGACTCCTCTTCCGACTCAAAGGAAGGGTGGTGATACCAATTTGGAGGTGATTAATTTATCTCAGCACCGGCTTACTGCAACTCAGCTGGAGGTTCTTAAGCTGGGACTGACTTTTGTTCCGCAGTCTAATTTTAGTGTTTTCACAGTGATTAAGGACCTCCATCTTTTTCTTCGGAAGTTGGTGCTGCATAAGTTACACTCCAGGAAAGGACCAGGAGAACCATCTATATCAGCTATGGAAGAGGAAGCTTTGGCGGCACTTGAGGAGTTGGAGGAGGAGTCTGCGGGCCACCCACCAGGTAACTTCCCTCATGGGGTGATGCCAAGGTCATCCACGTTCCCCCCTCTGTCACTGTGCCCTCCGATCCAGATCTTTGGAGACCTGGTTACCAGGGACATCCAGGAGCTCTCCCGGAGAGGTGGTACCAACAACCTCTCATCTAAACAGGAGAGAGCCCTAAGAGAAATACAAGATCTGGAGGGAGTGGTTATAAAACCTGCAGACAAGGGGGGGAACGTGGTAATCTGGCCGGTGGAACTTTATGAAAGGGAGGCATGGCGGCAGCTTAAAGATCGGGAGGCCTACACGCCTCTTCACTCTAATCCAGTGAAGTCTTATACACATGATCTGGAGCAGATACTGGTTAGTGCCTTTGAGGCGGGGACCATTCCCAAAAAGGTGTATGAGGGCCTCCTAGTGAGATCGCCGGTGGTGCCAACTTTTTACCTCCTCCCAAAGATCCACAAAAACCCCAAGGTACCCCCAGGGCGTCCTATTGTCTCGGGCATAGGAGGGCTATGTGACGTCACGTGCAAGTTCATTGAACATTATCTGCACCCCCTAGTTGAGACGTTGCCCTCCTATGTGCGAGACACTTCTGACGTCCTGAGGCGTTTGGAGGGTCTGGTCTTAGAGGAGGAGGTATCACTGGCGACATTGGACGTGGAGGCCCTCTACTCCAGTATAGGCCACCAGGAGGGACTTAAAGCTGTGCGATTTTTTCTGGATGCCAGTAGTCTTGATGGGTCTCTATCTTTATTAATTATGGAATTGTTGGAGTTTGTGTTGACGCACAATTTCTTCGTTTTTCGGGACCGGTTCTTCCTCCAGCGGCGCGGTACTGCGATGGGGGCGGCCTGCGCGCCGTCCTACGCAAACCTCTTTCTCGGTTTTTGGGAGAGGGAGGTTTTCGGGGATGGCGTGCCGGCGAGCTCCCATGCGCAGTGCTGGCTCCGCTATATAGACGACGTGCTGGTCGTCTGGGGGGGAACCGGTTCTGAATTCGAGGATTTTGTGCGTCGACTCAACTCCAACAATCTTAACATCTATTTGACCCATCATATTGGCCCTAGGACCATTGACTTTCTGGACATCCGGATTACAATCGAACACAGCGGGATGGTATCCACTAACATCTTCCGCAAGCCTACTTCGGTGAATGCTCTTCTCCATGCATCCTCGGGACATCCACAGTCCACGATTAACGCGATTCCGACTGGCCAGTTTTTGCGGTTGCGCAGACTGTGCTCGTCGGATCGGGTGTTTGAGGTTGAATCATGTGACATGAGGGAGAGATTTGCCGATAGAGGCTATAGTGGAAGATCTATTAAGCGAGGGTACCAGCGAGCGAGATCCTCTCAACGAAACCAATTATTGGTGGAGAGAAAGCTTCCATTGGCAAATTCTAAACCTGTGGCCAGGTTCATCTCCACCTACTGCCGTCAATGGGACCAAATACGAGGGGTGCTGAATAAACATTGGGGGATTCTCCAGACTGAGCCCTCCCTGGCGGGATATCTTCCAGCACGTCCTCTTATGACAGCCAGGAGAGGTAGAAGCCTTAGGGACACTTTAGTGCATAGCCATTATGTGGCTACGGTGCCCCCTCTTTTTGGCTGTGGTCCTCAACGGCTTGGCTGTTACCCGTGTGGTAGCTGTCGGGGATGTCAGAATATCATTCGTGCCACCCATTTTTCTACAGCTGACGGGAAGAAAGAATATCGGATCCGGGAGTACATCTCCTGCAGCACATCTGGAGTAATTTATTATGCCACATGTGGCTGTGGCTTGATATACATCGGTTTGACTTCCCGCGAGCTTAGAATACGCACAAGAGAACATGTGCGTGACATCCTCGCAGCTAAGGAAGCCATAGACCCGGATACCTTGAAAACAATACCCCGACACTTCAGGATGGCTCACAACTGTGACCCAAAAAGTCTGAGGATTCGGGGTATTGACAAGGTTCACATGGGCATTCGGGGTGGAGACCTTAAAAAACGACTGGCACAAGTCGAATGTCGCTGGATATTCACCCTGGGTACCATGTCCCCGCATGGTCTCAACGAGCGGCTTTCGTTTGCGCCCTTCCTGTAATTTTATGCTATGTCTTCTTGTTGGGACACTGTGGTGTATCAGGTGGCACTGTTGGGCGTGTGGTCACGCATATAGGCGCTGACAATGGATACCTTCAGTGTTATATCTGAGCATTTGAGACTGCCTATGCGATCCTTTCTTTAATTTATTTTATATATTTATTTTAGTTTATTTTGGACAGGAGTTTATGGTTCTCTTTTTAACAGTGTGTTTGTTTCTCTCTCTTTTTGTTAGTGAGTGGTACCCATATGTATCACACCTTGTGAAGCATCTAGGCCCTCTTCCCCCCCCCTCTGCCACTTTCTCCCTCTTCCCCAAAAATGCCCCCACAAACACAAAAAAACCCCATTCCCCCTTACCCTCCTGCCTCTATGGAGATGGAAGAACCATTCCTACGCCCACCCCCACAATGGATGGACTGCAACCATAAAGAGGACTATTCACATCTGGGATTCTGGTTCACATGATGGAGAATGAAGATATGGTGTACTGATACCATCATGTATCCAACTGGCCTTATGGACTCCTTTAGGATAAATCTTCTGTACTAATATAAATATATGTGTCATTGTAATTTTTAGAACCTGATACTTTTTCCATGATCTTTGGGAAGATGATACATGTTATATAGTGTTGGGGGTCTATTTTTGGCCCGATCCCTTCTGTCCTCATATTTTTACCATATTCTTACTGTATCTGGGCTTCCCTTGTGATCTGGGATAGCCGATGGACGACTGCTTGGAATGTGCTGTCCACTTATCTTCCTCTGGAGTGGACGGTGGACCCCATTCTGTAGGGGGAGGGCCACGCTATCCATGAGGAATCATCGGCTGTTTTTGATGCTATTTTGATGCCATCACGGCGGGCACACTTACGGGGTTATGGGGTGAGTTCGTGTCTTTTCCTCTCTCTTTATGGGCGGCATTGAGAGATCCTGATTTACTTCGGTAGTGAGTGGTGGCTCTGCGTATGATGAGGGGTTGATGGGCGGAGGGAGAGGGGGGCGGGTTGTGGAGACGCGTCACGGGGCGTGCCTGTTACCTGGACGTCGCCACGGCAGCGTCCCTAACAGTGGGGCCGGAACAATAATACTGACGTCACAGGAAGTTTTCTTCCGTCCGGCCCCTACTGTGGACGCTGTTCCTGGGCGGACTTCCGGGCCTCGGGGCTTCCCGTGACGCGCTCTGGGTGGATGCCTGTGATGTATTCTGGGTGCCTACTTAAGGTCAGTTCCTGCACACTCTTTTATCCGTCTCCCGACGAAGCTACACGCGAAACACGTGTTGAGACGTTGGTCCCCACGTGGCTACCCCGGTGGTGCAGTGATCTGCATTGATTTGAGGAGGTGAGTGGTGCTACTTGCATCAGGGAAAATACTTGTACTTTTTGTATTTTGTTCCTATCATGTGGGCTACAGCCTCACTCCCTGGTATCAGCCACCCCTCAGTAACCTTCTAAAAAGATCCCTGCTGAGGAACTTTCCTCTTTCCTCTCTGGGACACGTGGGGTTCTTTCCCCTTCAGCACCGTTCCCTTGGTCCTTATTTATTCATGTATTTTTGTACCCAACAGCACTTTATAATAAAATATATAATATTTACATCACTTTGCTTGTATGGGCTCATTACTATAGCGAATTTTAAAGACTCCGTTCCTCTTTGTCCTCATAATGACGCTCAAAGACAGGGTCCCACTCCTCGGATTCCGTAGAAAATGAATCCTGTGATCCTCCATCCGTATGGGGGTTATCATAAGCCACACCGTCCTTTGCATAAGTTACACCCTCCTGTCCGGGTGGGTCGAGATCAATAAGCTCATGTGACAGTAAAGAACGGGTAGTATGTGGTGGGGGCCTATGAGGTTTCAGAACTGGAGGTGCCACTGAGGGTACTGGAAGATTGGGACAAAGTAAACCGGGTTCAGGCACCAGGCTATAATAGGTGCCGGCTGGGGTGATGACAGGACAAAGTAGTTGTGGTTTATGAGGTGTAATGCCATCAGTGGGTGTAGCAAGATGGTCGCAACAGGAAGTTCCAGGCACCTGACTTCCGGGAGTACTTCCATGTTGGCACACTATGAGTGTAATGGGAGGGTCAGAAGCTACGGACTGAGCAAGGGATGTTACCTTTAGTGGCTGTAAACCAGTTTGCATTCCAGAATACAAAGGAGGGGTTTGATTAGTACCAGATGTAATGACTCCTAAAGGAGGACAATGAGCCACTACTGGAGAAAGACATTTAGTGATTTCAGAAACAGCAACAGGCAGAGGGGGGTAATGAGAGGGGCTGTGAGAAGGGACAAGCACCGAATGGTGTCTTTGTGCTCCACAATTATAACAAACATCACAATAATCAGGATTTTGGCAATCACAAACAGGACAAATCCACCCGCCTGGACCGACCGCGGTACCGGTGTAGGACGGCGGCAATAAGGTTTGTGAATCTGTCACTTGAACCTTTGATTTTTCACTTAAAACATAACCATACAGCTTAACATTTCCTTGGTCCACTTCTATCTCCTCCCAACCTTCTTTCTGCAAGACTGCAGCTGTCCAAAACCAAGCTTTTGCCGTGTCTAACAGATTATTGTCTTCAAGTATACCCTAATTGGAGGTCAATATGGACGTCCATACACTGGGTTGCAGCCTGCCACCTGGTTGTAGTCCAACTACTTTACACAGTTTCTTACAATCTTTTGTATATTT